>NW_019211454.1:74071364-74552327 GCF_002443255.2 Varroa destructor
CAGGGGAATAATGTCATCGGCGTGCGGCACTCTTTAGCTCTCTCTACCTCTCTCAGTAGAATAAAGTATATTCAATTTTTGTCTCTTGTTAGCCAATTCACGAGTGATTGGAAACACTTTTCGTTAGGATATTGAGATAGTTACCGACAAATCCCAACAAAAACCTAACAAAACGAAAATCAAACTTGATCGTTTGGAGAATGTTACTTCCGCTTAAATTTGATTTTACCTGTTTTAATTTAAGTAAAATTATTTACTTGCAGTTATTGTTAATTTATATTCTTGTTCAATTACAAATAAATGACGTTCTTACATTAACAAAACACAGGAGACAAAGAGGTATAACTCGCCTCACCCAACTCTGGCGGCACCGTTAGTATTGCAGTATCGAACAAAACGAGTTCGTATCAGAACATGCACACACAATGGCGGCGGGGCGATCCTCTGTAGATTACACTAAAATACTTGACACAAATACTGTCTCACAATGTATATTTTATAAAATAATTAACAAAATAGGTATAGGTCCCAAATATTGATTAGCCTTTAGCATAACACTCCAACACCACCGCATCTATGTATTCGTGACTTCGCAGCGTCAGAAAGAAGGCTCCCTGTCTTCAGTAGCGCCTGCAATTTCCTGCCGTTAGCGGTTTATTGCCAGCCGTATGGACTGAAAAAATTGACTTCGAGTAAAAAAAAACTTTGTTTCTACAATTTTTTTAGAATATTCTGTAAGGTACGAAATTCAGATAACGGACCGATAGTTGCCGAAGTCGTCTTTCTCTGCTTTGAGATTATACAGCGATATCGGCTATTCTAACTTAAGTCTCCTCGAGAAATAACCGGCCTTTATGGAGGACTCTAATATAATACATAGGCAAAATTATAACCCAAAATATTTGAGTTATTCTTTCTGCTCTTGGATACAGCAAATAAAAGCTCCTTTAGGGAGGAAGCTGAGGTTAACTTGAAGGAAGGTATGAGCTAGTAAACTATCCTTGATAACTTGTTAACCGGGTACAAGTATCAGTGTTATCGCCTAATAAGTGAAGTAGGTTAGGTTTTCGCCTCCCCCTCTTCCTCTCACCAAACGACCCCAGAAAACGTTATTTTAAAAAAAGTAATAATTTTAATCGACAACGGAGCATAGAAACAATGGCACAAATGAGATTATTTCATAAAATGTTTTAGTCAATTTCCCCTTCTCCACGAATTTATGAGGAGCTATTTTCAAATGCTGTGTTTGAACAGCTGCGAACACCAAAAAACGTTACTCTCAATGAGTTACGATTAGGGATTAAGTTTCGTGCCACTCAACGACAGACGAGTTCGCCCTTAATTCAGGCTTTGAGCTGCCACAACTTTAGGCTCTCTGGAACGCTAGTCGGTGAGCTGTTGAGCCTTGGATTGTTGCCTCCCTCTAGACGTTTCTGACTCCTTTCTACTATCATTGCCAGCTTTAAAAGAACGACGCACATTATTCAGTGCTGTCTGAGAAGGGGCGTTCATCCCTTGAATGTATCCTAACCGGAGATGTGCCAACCGTCGGTCTGTCTTTCGCTAGCCCACGACCCTGATGCTACTAAGGGACTTACATACACACAGCTACGGCTACTATCAGTACAAGCACTACACACGTAGTATACATACTTGGCAGATTACAAAAGATGGACACTAGAAAGGAAATTGAACCTAGGGTCCGTACGCGAAGGAGTTAAAAAATCTTTAGCCAAACCGCACTTGCATTTACCTTAATCTTGATTTAACATTCTGTTGCCTTCTCGTTTTATGTTTTAGATTAGCAGAGACCGTTCGGTACGATGTTATGTGGCAAAAAATTGCTCGTACCAAGTTACACAGGCAAAATTTATGTTGGCCCTTCACCGTGTCCCCGAATTTCTTTTATGCCCTTTTGACGTTTTTGCTGAGAGATCCGCATATTAGTCACTCAGATTCGCTTTCTATGTAGAGGACTGGAAGGTGCGTGAAGCTAGACTAGCAGGCAAGAATCGTGCCTAAGCGAGAAAATTGACATTCCCAGATGGACCAGAGTTTGAGTAACGAGTATATTCTCCTTGAGTAAGAGGTGTACGTTTAGAGGCAATAAATAAAATAAGCAGAAGATGCTCATCAAAGTGAATACCTCTACGATAAACTTTTTCTTTCATCATATGCCGCTTTTGGATTTTGTCGTTTAGTTGCAGATGTAAGGGCGCCTAGTCGTCTCGAACACTGCTCGGCGTCACTGCTCCTGCTTGCCCTCCGCCGACATCCTTGTCCTTAATCGAGTCTATGGTTCGAAGCCCAAACAGAACTATGAAGAGCGTTTTGGAGGTCGCTCTGCTTATCTTGTCTTTAGCACTACGCTTGGGCTGCTATTGGACGATTCCCGGCGTCCGCGGTCACTTTTTTATTTCGGATTCTATGCTTACATTCAGATACGCAACTATAAGACATTGACAAACGTTTTTCACAGTCATTTATGTAGCCATTATGGTTATGTTCGTATGGAGGACGGAGGCATGAGGACATGCATGAGGCGTTGTATGTGCGTAGTTTGACAAGTAGAGTTCCGTCTCGAGAGTAAAAGGTGTCGCTTGGAATGAGCCGATACGGTTCTTCATAAGTCTTTGGGACAAATACTATGTCTGTGTGTGTGTGTGTGTGTGTGTGTGTGTCTTCGATTTCTACGAAGCGAATGAAATGGACTTGAATAATTTTTACGATACAGCGTGCCAGGAAAACTAATAGAAAAAGGTTATTTCAGCACATGTCTGTAATGCTGTTCCTATCTCACCATAATCATTTGCTTCTTCTGCTCATCGAAGCTCACAAATCTGTGGCTAGCGCCTTTCAAATGCTGTGTTCGAACAACTGGGCTTACCAGCGGCGTCAGGCTGAGCAGTTTGGCTTTACAATGCCATGGATATATCTAGCGTCTTAATGAGTGTATCAATATAAGTTGACGCTTCATCTGGCGGTACAATCTATGCACAAGAAGCATTAGGACATAATAAAATTTTATCAGGCCAATTTCAATTCTTCAACGAAGAGTGTAAGATGGAGCTTAGGATTTGAGTTCTTATTACTTGCATCAAATTGTCGTTAAAATGATTTTGGTCGTGATCTCGAAATCTTTTTAAGCGGGCGTAAATTACTGAAGGTGCTAGACGAAGTACTTATCCTGAAACGATGAGGTCTGTTTTCGATGAGCGGCCGCTTGTGCCAGACAATCCAATACGTTAGTAACAACACGCAACTCTCAAACTTTGGTGAAATGATAGAACCGCTTGCTCGCTGGGATGTCAATAGGTTTAAGCCGTATCACAAACGTACGAGAGAAACTATCCAAACAATATGAATAATTTAACTAGTAAAAACAATATGTTAGAAAAACACCAAGTTAATTGCGAATCGATATTAAATTATGGTAAGTACAGTCAAAAGGGTGAAAAATTATTTTGTTTATTTATTTTTTACAGTATTTAGACAAAATAGCATTTAGTGATATTTTAATATAACCTTTGATTCGTTGACAGAGCGAGAGCCTATAGCGAGAGCTTTTTTTAAAAGAGTGGAACAAAAGCTTGATGCTTAATATTACATTTTGTAGTGGGTCGGCTTGTTTAGAAGAAATTAATTAATTCTGCAGAACAAATACCTGTAATAAAATATCCGACTTAATAGTACAGTGAAAAATAACAAATATACGCGTTTCATTATTATGTTTAACTGTATTTTCTACAAAAAAAATTCCTGCAGGCGTGTCACTTTTGATACCCATAACGACGAAATCAATCCATGCGGAGTAATAACGTAGACGTTTTTTTCTTTATTTAAGCTCTAGTTCGTCGAATTAAGAGTATTCTCCCTGTGTGATAAGTTTGTATATTATTAGAAATAGAAATAAACATATATATTGTATCTTCCTACTGTAGATGTAACTGTCGCTTACGAAGTTAACAGAATTCTAGCTTGACGTCGAAAGGTTTCTTATTAACTCTGCACTTTTCACAGGCCATGATGTCGTCATACGTGCTCTGTACTGAAATTAACTACCTAAATAAAAGTTGAAAAAGTGTGTACATTTCGTAGATCGGCGTATCACGTAATAATTTAACCGTTTATATTTCTAGCCCCAAATATTAATTAAAATATATTCTCTTATGAAACTCAGAAGAATACATTGAAAGCGTACATAATGTGGGACTCGCTTTGTTATGGTATGACCCATTAAACCTTGCTGTACCAATTTGGTAGTAAAGGTCCGTCGGTCCTTTACGTGTGTCTACCGAGAACGCGTTTGTAGTACTTTAGTGGATTCCCCTGTACTTAAGTACCGTTAGAAATTCTGTTGACATCGCACTTCTATCCAGGCACTACTAAGGTTCAGCCTTTTCTCTTTTCTACTATTTTTCTTCTTCTCAACGTTTGTTTTTCCTTCTGTTAAAGCATAATTCTTTCTAGGTATTCTCGTTCACGTTCCGTTTCACTCTGCTTGGGAGATGAGCATCTGTGAGACAACGCCTTAGATTGTTTGCTGGTGGATGTATACGTCAGGTTTTCGTAGGCTCTTTGCAGTACCTGACATCTCGTAGCAGTGTAATCTTCATTATTTGTTTCACATGACCATATAGTGCGCATGTATCCACATCCACTTTCCGAGTCTTTACCATATGTCTGTGAAATTATTAATCGAGACATGGAAGTGTCTGTGTTAGGTGGTATGATAGAGGGTTTCTTCCGTTCCCATTAAAGATTTCGCATTGATGCGACGTAGGTGGTGTTCTTGCATTCAGTCTTCGATCCAAGCGAGTACACTACTGGCTATTGTCCCAAAATGGAGTTCCGTGTGGGCCTTTACCAGCAATGTTTGATCGTCGATAAACGCAATTAGTTCCACCTCCGCCAAGTATTCAGGTAATTCAAGCATTCCGTCATGGCCACAACATACCGCTCCGCAGAATGGGTTTAAGGGTCGATCCCTGCGAAATATTTGCCGTGACGTGGAAGTAAAACCTTCCGATAAGGAGAAATCTGCTGTCAATATACGAAGAGAGAACTGTCCAGAGATAAACCGAGTTCCTCTTTCACTCCAGTGTGTTCGTTATAACCTTCCAGCTTGTAATGTTCAGAGCGTTTTTAACGTCCAACAAGATAATAAAGACGAAGATTCCGGTCTTGCCCGGTTTTTTCAGTACTTAATGGGCTACTTGCAGGATTAGTTAAGCAGGACTCATTGTCAAACGTCGCTTCCAGAATCCGTGTTGACTCTCTAGTAGTGTCATTTTATCTTAAATGTGTTGCTTCAGCCCATGAACTAGGATGCTGTCCATTGATTTGACAGTTGTATTGAGGAGATATGTAGGTCGATACGCGGAGGCATTAGCCTTTGAGGATAAGGGCATGTTCTACCCCACCGCAACTTTGTGGAAACCTACACCTCTTATGCAACCTATTTACGAGGCCTCGAAAGTGAGCAGGCCCAGTTTTAACAAGCATCTCGGCTACGCGCGGTGGTACTTCGTGCAGACCAGGTTCCTTTCATAGCACGAGGTGTGACACGGATTTTCTATTCATTGAGTCATTCCGAAGATATTATTAAACAATAAATTCGAAAATTCTTGATTAAAAAGCAAAGAGACCAGGCGTCCGCGTTATTACAATTGTTAGAGAAAAAAATAAAGCACCGCTAACAACATCGAAACAAAAAGATACTCGCTTGACCGTGAGAAGCGTAAAGCTCTATTGCGAGCAGAAGATTTTGTTGGGCAAGAACCAAACAGATATTTGACAACATTCAATATTATCTAACACCTATTCATTGAATACAGAACAAGGCATGTGTTTCTTAAGTCTATATTAATAGCTTATGCATCTGTCGTTCGTACCAAGCAGGCCAAATACGCCAAGGTATGATATCTTTTGCGACGGTTCTCTACAAGCTTTTTATAATGTTATTTTTGTGCGAGCATTTTAGCTATCTAAAGAAGCATTTATCTGTACTTTGACCCACCTCACCACTCCCCGCCCTCTTCCTTCATTGGGTGTGACATTGGTAGTGCCGAATCATTATTTCTTTGGAAAATCGATTTTGGTCATATCTAAGGCATTTTTTTCTTGACAAAGTCACTTTTTAACTGTTCGATTGACCCAATCTCCTTTTAATCTCGTACCTTCTTTGCGCACTTGTCTTTTTATAACACGTTATATACAATAATATCTGCATTAACATAATTTTGTTTCTCGATCGTTGTATATTTCCGGATCCTATTTTGGTAATCGTCGTGAATTTTCTAAGGTAGCTGCTGTAACGTCTTGTTCATTCATTTGAGGAGCAACTTTACAGCTTGAGGAAGCCCATCATTTAGAAATATCGCTTTTTGTCGCGTACACATCTGTTTAGCTATTTTTTTTTTCTAACATGCTGTGCAATTTTCTCTACGAGGCGTCTAAGTATTACGAAATTAACGAATATTTGCCGGTGTTTGAGATGTGGGAAACGATACAATTTATCTCATAGTGAGTAATGTTAATTCGTTCATGTTACTGCTCCTGAATTTAAGCTAGTGGCAGTTGGTCTTTTATGCTGTTCGATACCCTCGTTACTTCGTTGCAGTCATCGATATATAAATTTAGCCGAAACTTTCTCCGAGAATTAAGAAATTTATCAGTCAACATGGGATTTGGCCGCCTTTTTATAGACAAAAAAAGTGTGCCTCGAAATCTCGAAGACGGCAGCTATTACAAGCGGCCTACATTACTAAGCCTTTTTTTCGGAACAGCGAAAATCATTTATCTTGCGAATGGTTCAATTAACTTTCCACAAACTTTATTAGCTTAATAAGGGTTTATTATGGTAATTATTAGGCCAATCTAGTACTTTTATTTAGTATTCTGCTACGTAAACGTATGCAGGCGTGTTCTGTGTCTTCCCTGGCTACAACTATGAAGTTCGCCGCTTTTCTCCAGAGTATTTCGTCCCATCAAAATGGTAAAATCGGAAACGGCATGACGGCTGTAGCAGCCCGTTTCCTTCTAAGCTAAATTTGTTATTGTTTTGTTTGTATACAAGACAGGATATTGGTTGTTTTATATTTATTATATTATATAGTAATGAATGAGAACAGGCCAACGTCTTCGGCAAAGCCAATCTGAGAATATATAAAATAAAAAACGACCTGTTTTAAAATCTTTACAAAATGTCTAAGTGTATCACAGCTAGAGTCAGGGTTAGTCAGTTCATTTCTGCTATTCGAAATATTGGCGCATTGCGATGATTTGCGAGTTTGCTTCATGAGTCGATAAGCATACGTCAACGGCAGATCCTTAAGGAACTCGATGTAGGGAAGAACGGCATTCATAGACACTTCAGTAATCCTAATACTGAGGTTCGGAGGGGCCAATGTGTTACCAAAAGATTACTTATGACTGCGTTGCCTATGCGCATCTTTACGAGACAACTACTCAATAAAAACTTCACCCAGTGGAACAAAGATTATGTCTATAAATATTTATGCAGGATAGCATGAAATAGTTTCACAGCATCAATTAAAAGCTACGAAGGGAAGTGTTTCTGTTACTACACGAACGAGTTATATTAAGCAAGTCGACATAAGCTTCGCCAGCCGTTCTTCCTTTTAGTCACTATTCGTTTCTCATATAAGAATTTGTTTCAATCAAACTAGTTAATTTTCATCAGGTAACATTCCAAACATTTACGATATACACATTCATAACAGCTTGGTATGCTTAGCTTTGTATGAGCTCCTATACCACACGTATGACGACTTCATGGGCCTGACGAGGGCTAATGTCATAATGATCGACCTAAACTATCGCGGGCTTACTTTGGACTTCCCGATGATTGCATTATACATACTTACAGTTACTCTTCAATTACTTATTGAGCCAGACTGCCCAGCGATTGAACCTACAGACGGTGAGAAGAATGATACAAATCATATAAAGCTTACCTACACCAAGTATAAACAATATTCATCAAATTCGCGGCACACAAGCGATCAAATTCTTTTCAGGTCTTATCCGTCATGGGCCCCGTTTGACATTTAGCGAATTTTCGATTTAATTTTACCGGGCCTTCTTCGAATCACGGAATTGCCAATAGGTTGATAAAAGTCCTCGGCGAATAGTTGCGTCGTCTCTGG
This sequence comes from Varroa destructor, assembly GCF_002443255.2. Taxonomy (NCBI): domain Eukaryota; kingdom Metazoa; phylum Arthropoda; class Arachnida; order Mesostigmata; family Varroidae; genus Varroa; species Varroa destructor. The sequence continues at coordinate 74,079,536 of NW_019211454.1, forward strand.
GAGGTAAACAAGCCTAGTACGGGTTATCCGGTGCAATCCCAAGGCTCTTTTACGAAACAAAACCTTTATTCGACTTAAATACTCAACATTCTTCACTGTCAGATCACCCCAACTTGAGTTCATCGAGTACGCGGCAAATGGCGCAACATGGAACTCGACATATCCCGAAGCGGTTGAAAAAAATCGTCGGTAGGGGCTCAGTATTGAGAATGCTACCATCGTACTTCTTTCAAAGCCATCTAGGCCCTTGAGCATCTTTCTGTAATATATTAGGAGAAAGTTTGGTGGTTATACGAGATCAGCAATTCTCAGTAGATAAATTTATTACCACTCCAACTCCTTTATTTCGTTTGCATTTCATTGCCCCGGTTTTAATGAGGTTGATGGTCAATTCCGATACCGAGACAGCAAAACGTAAGCTGCATATAGAAGCGACTGCTCTTGTAAATAACTAAATTGTCAGCGTAGAGCAGAGCCTTAATCATGTTACGAACGGTTGTATTGCTTAGTTGCATAGGTCTACCTATTTGACCTATAAAGCCGTGGCCACCATGGCGCTCCGACACTTCACAAATAAAATATTTCGGTACTCTAGACGCAGGGTCAGTCATTTCATTCATTCCGCGGAGCTGCGGTCTGACACCTCTCCATTTTTTCACTTTAAGCAAACGCTTTTTCCAGTATTTAATGTATCATTGTTCCTCTGAGCTATTCACTGGTAGCCAGATCCCAGAGGTGGGATTTCATTTCCATTCCTGGTTGGGAACTGTAGAACACGTATCCGAAACTTAGATATGCACTTTATCCCATGTCCATGGAGTAACGCTTTCAAGTTCCTTAACAGTATATAATGCAGATTTCTGTTCTTTTTTCTTTCTTTTCCGTAAGCACCCTTTAGATGTATGTCAATTTAGGTCATATAATTACACGAGACAAAGGGAAACATGGGATGAAAGAGTCTCTGCGAAGAGATGCAATGCTAACGCAGATCTGCATGCAGAACCTACAACATTTATTTTTTTTGACAGAGAAAGCGTCAAACTGGTAAAGAATCACGCTGAACATAATTATGGTGACATTTGTTTTGTTATAAAGCGTGAACATTGCGCTAGATTTATAATAAAGCAATTACCAATACTGGGATAGGAAAAATGTTGCCAGTGTACGTTTGATCAGCGCATCGGCCAAATACAAAATGCAATTTAAATTATATTAATCTGCTCGATTTAGTATTTACATAGCTATTTAGGGTCTGAGCAGCATATTCAGATGAGGCAAAATCCATTCAATATGACATTTATTATAATTTCCAGGTTTCGAATCAGTTGGATGCTTTCAATCAGCTGGGAGACCGCCGACCTTTTAAGTCAAACCCTAAAAATCTGCTGACCACCAATCTGCTGTTACGCGAATAGCTAGCCTTTGTGTCCTAAAATAAATGTACCCTTTATTCACTATCCCAGCCTTATATACGTATTACAGTTATTTCAAGTAAAAATATTCAGCCACTTTCTAATGTATCTATGTTCGGTTACAATCGTATTGGTATGTTTTTGTTTTGTCACTCTAAAACTACGTTTCAAGCACGCGAATGAATAAATCTGTTTGATTAGGTCCCGTCCTGCAAACTATAGGCTATCGTAATGCCAGACAAGGAGCTGCAGTCTGATAATTCACTATAAGAAATGCAGCCGGCTGAAATCTGACCAACATTTACCGCTTTGAACCCACTCTAGAAACACACCACACCGTGTCAAGTTGGAACGAATGTAAGTTAAGCTTATCGTTCATGTTACATATCATCTTTGTTTGTTTACCTCTACACACCACTCAAAAGTGCTCCCTTTCTCGTCTCTAAGTTCATTATAGGGTAAATGGAAGTTACAGTGATAGGTGTCTACATAGAAATAACGTAATCCAAAGAATTGACAGCCAAGCGCAAAATCATGCCAGATCCCTCTCCTACAATGATTTGAATTTGTTGTGGCCGGAGGGATCCTATGCACTGAAAAATGCTTGACGGGAAGAGGCCTGTCAACAGGGATGGGTACGTAGTGCGGTTACTTAAAGTTACGTTCTCTATAACGATGCCATGTCGCAAATGGCAGAGATCATCAAAGCTGCGTTACAAGAGCTTGAGTGGGAGGTCTTTGCATCATTTATTAATCATCCCTAACGATTTAGATCTTCTTTCGATAATGAATGACAAAAATGTAGTAGCAGTACAATTGACAGCTGTGGATCGCGATTATCTAACATTTAACTGATGGTCAAAATTTGCGCGCGTTTTTTATTGAATGAAAGAGTCGAAGCGCTTACTACTTATGGGTAGTAAATGCCTGCTTGAGCCAGAATGCCTTTGAATTTTGGTTTGTTGCAGATAGAGAGAGCTTCAATTCTAAAGAGACATATTCTACCCTGCTGGTTATTGACCGGTGTATGTGTTTATAGCGTCATTTTTTACTATGTTAGCAAGGTTTTCCTTCTGTTTTCGAACACGGCTCATCTAGTTCTCAGGAACTATGGAATTATGTCATATCAGTTGCATGAAGCGTGTACAATAGTATATGCTGACAATTATAGGTAAAGCGACCGCTAAAAAAAAAGCCAATTACGTTTCGCAAATTTCAAAAAACGTTTATTTTTTATTAAAGATCTTGAGCTAACGTTTGATACAGGCCACCAAGGATCTAAGGTATATTCCATTTATATACGTATTGCTTCTATATGCGTATTGACAAATCCAAACCAGCGACGTTTCGGAAAAAAAGCTTAAAAATTACCACTATTTCATTCAGAACTGTTAATACCCGCCAATTGCTTGACGTTTGCGACCGTTATCGTCTTTGAACGAAAACAACTCGAAATTTGGCGAGATAACGTAGAGTACCGACACCAAGTAGCCATTCCCGATAGGACTGACGTTTGTTCGGTGATACGTTCAAATAAATGGGTTTCGGATTCACTCGCAACCCGTTGCCCATAGCAGCTGTTGTTCTAACAAAACGTAACGCGTTCAAAATGAAACACTAACAACTGTTCGTCTTCAGCAATAGGCGACTGCAGTGGAATAATTTCTCGCTGCGTAGCAGAAACACGAGGATGCTTCAACACCGTTTTGTCTGAGTCTCTGCGACTCTCTGCGCAACACTTATAGACAACTAATTTTTCAGAACTTATGATTATTCACGCGTACTACACGTATTAGTACTGATAGTCATAATAACAATAACCATATTGTAATAATAAGTACGACCATTTTAGGTCATAAGTTCCAAGCATGTATTTCGCTACTTAATATTGAATAATTATATCCAATATGATAGCGTTTTCAGTTGACGCGCAATCTAAATATGAAATTGAGCTTCTTCAAGCCGACTCATAGAATAAAAAAAAGTTGCTAGATCAGCACTGAAACTTCATATGCCTATCATGATGTAAGGTATTTGCAAATATTTTATGCAGTTACATGCAAGACACACAAATTCCTAAACAAAATAACAATAAGCAATTCAGTAAGATCACGCGAGGCGAAATAATAGAAGCGAAATTCCTCAGTGGGAAATTAGAAACGAGAATCTCCGTAATAGCGGGATGGCAAGGTTGGGGCGCGTTATCTAGTCCTGGATCCTTAGAATGAGATTTTTTACTGCCACCCCCTAGAACAAATCTTGGTATTGCGTTCCCTTTTTCCTGTCACATGTTCATGGTTTTGCCTTCCGCATCCTCTTTCCAGTTATCCCAGAGCGTGCGCCTCTCTGTAACCTTCGAGTCTCAGGGGGCAGTAGCCGCCAAGACCGAGACCGCGCTTTTAGTAACACTGCGGCACACTTGTGCGACCTTAAGCGTCAGCACTGAACCCTCGCTACTTCCTTGACCATGACATTTTGAGGCTTAGGCAGATTTCACACAAGCACTTTGAAAAACGCGCTTGATTCAGCCATTGCTGTAAGAAGACTCCTTTTCCTTTTTAAAAGCATATAAATCTCTGACAGTATTCTGGTGAACTCTATGGGTACTTAGATCACTTTCGTCTACTACAGCCCTCGAGTCGTATGATCCAATTCTGTACCCAAGTATTCAGTAGATTTTATTAGTGTGAAAGGTTGACATTTGTTCCTGCTAATGGAGAAAAGTCCCCGACTTCACAGGGGCAACAGGCAGCCCGTGATCTCAAAATTCATGTCGACATCTGCATGCTCCATTTACTCTCCTCTGGAGTTCTCCGACCGTCTGACTTTGAACTGTGACCGCAAGATCTTCTGCGTTATCAGTTAGCTCCACCTCCAAACAGAAGTACTTCAAGCTTCATGTAAGCTAGAAGTCAGGGCCTAGGAACTTGCTTGTTAAGGTCAAGGATATACGTGGGGGTAGGTTCAAAAACCGTTTAGATTTTAACTATTTAGACTCAGTCACTTTCTTGTTTTGAGCCAGTCGTTTGAAGAAACACGAAAAAAAAAAATTACTATTTTAGCTTACAAATGAGATAAAAGAACAGAGTAGCCATTCTGGGAGGACGGTCGAGATGTGCAATAATGAAAAATCTGGCTGTGCCGTCTTCAAATTCACTTTAGTTCATAAGTACCGCCAATTATCGTACCATCAGAGCCTATAGCCCTTTTTAGGATGGCCGCGAAACATCTTGACAGAATGATTATCATGTGAAAATAACTTTGCACTAGGGCAAGACAACAGCCCCGCAATTGGCAGAACTCTCGAACGATATCCGATTGATATTTTTAATACCTAATATATACGGTTGCAATGCTGGTTGCTTTTATTTCGTATTTTTTTTTACAGTGAATCTGTGGATTTTTACAGTGGACTCGTTCTTAAATTATTAGGAGAATACCTAAACGAAGATATCATTAAGGGAAATGATTCAGGAATAATTATTTCAATGAACGAAATTCTTAATGGGGAGAGCAACATCACGGGTACCACATGTCATAGCACATTGCTGAAGAAATTCGTTGTCGATAAATGAAGAAAAAATCAATAAAGTAATTGAAGACAATAATAATCAAAAACTTATATTACTTAATCGAGGAAAAGCTATATCATATGCTAAAATTATTAAAGGAGCCAATCGATTCTCAAGCCCTCCAGTTATAACAGGTATTACTATAAGATTATAATAAAGCGTGTGATGTAACAATTGCATTATAGATCCAATAAATGATCCTGGTCGCCCCACTTTAATACGAATTAATAATCTTAAAATGCCGCTCCTAAAGCACCGAACCTAAAAATTACTAAATGAGAGAATGATCTATAAGGAAAGGTGTTAAAATTATTTATAATAAAAGTGTTTCTTCGACGAGATTGACAGAAAATTTACAGCCGTACTATGGTAAGAGTTTAAGATGAGCTCGACTGAGGATGAGTCGAATAGCAGAACGACGCGATATATACATGTTTATTGGGTCTTTTTTTTTTTATTACTTCGGTATTTACAGGTAAACGGACCTTTGGAGGAGCCAAACGTTTGAAGACCTAATATCCGCAATTAAGGTTAAGTTCGCGTTATTAAAGAAAATAATTATAACGCCTTGGAAATCAATTATTTTGTCGAGCAATCCAATAATCCTCCGATAGTCTGGCGAGACTCGTCGGACTCATGTCGCGAACGGTGCTTTTCACCTCAGACAGACTTATCAGGCATGTGAAGCACTGTAAAAGATCCATAAACGTATAGAGACACGTTACTACGGTCGTGCTCCGAACGTGTCACCGCGAAACATTGAAACTGCTTCTAACTGGCACAGTAACGATGAAAAATCTATCTAACGAAAATTATAGGGAGAAAGTCTTTGAAGTGCCCACAAAATGAACTCTGCTTCTTCGCAGTGGAAAAGAGAGTATTATTCATAAGTATTAGTATGTACTACGATTATATATCTGTAAACAGATAAGACAAGTTAAATATGTGACATGCCAGCTTTGTAATAGGCAGGCACAGCTCTGGAAGGCAGCTCGTAAAGAAATAGGCTTAACATTCTTAGTATCAACAGAACATTTACGATTAATGATTTTTGGGGACTGACTTTTTGGGAGCCGATAGTTGGTCCAAAGAATTCTTGTCTCTAACTTTGTATTTGCTGCGATTACCCTCGTCCCGCTTCTCTTCCATATATACGTTTTCACCCATCTCTCCGGTCCTGCCACTCGAATCTGCTTCGAGCTACATTATCAAATGGCCCACATAAAATGAACGACTGGGTTGGAAGTTGTACTTGAGAACTTTTCTTTTGAATACAGGTGTAAGGTATTTGACGAAATGTAGACCGGTATTGCTAATATCCTTTTTTTAGGCAATTTATGGAATAAAGTTAAAATATTAATAATTTTTTGATTATGTGAGTAGGCATGGAATAGGAACTCCGGTTGCGAGCTGGCTGTCAAGCGCGTTCTGCTTCTGTTCGCGGAGTTTTGTAGGTTTAAGGAAAGGCGCGATCGATCATGTGTTAGTTCAAAATGTTTTCGATAAGAAATAAGAGCGAAACCTAAGCGTTTTCTAAGCAGTTTCAAATACCCACGAGCTCTTCTTTTCAAAACTTGCCGCTTCCAAATTAAAAAAAAGTCGTGCAGGTATTGGAAGGGGCAGCTTTTATCATTTTTCACTTCGCGCTTGATCTTTTGCTTAGCTACGATTGCCGATTACGGCCGGTTGCATCAGGTAAAACTAACCCGAATGATATTATTGCAGGATTTGGCATATACGTAAGCTTATACTATGATAATTAGGGAGCTCTAGAGCCGCCGCTCCCATAACAGGCAGAACATGAGCTAAAGATTTTAAATGTATGATAAAACAGAAAACTTCCAACATCGCGGACATGTCAAAAGTGACTTCACTTTGCGTCTTCCTATACCGTGTCCTATACGTAAACCTGTACTGTGAATTTAGCCATTACGCTGACCCGGGTCGAATCTAATATACCGCGCGCACTACCCAATGTAAATAACAAAGCAAGAAAAGTTAACTAATGTATGAGAACATACGATTCGTTTCCGCTTGACCTTCAACACCGTCATTACCGCTGCCACAAGAATGAACCAGGCACTGGACGGAACTCTGCCGTGTTCAATAATAAGAACACCTTTGTATATCGTAATGCACGTTAAAATATAGAGGCTAATTTTCTAATGCAACAAAAAAAAATCTGCTTTTCTTATAATGTGGTATTGAAAAAGTTACGCTGCACAGGGTATGAATACGCGATTAGTGGCTTTATACCCATTTGATTCACGCGCGATATTTAAACTGACTGAGTTACCGCTCATATAGAACTGTGAAACAGTTTAGCAAACTAAATTAAATAATAAAAAAAAAAACAAACTTACTTTCCCAATTTTGTACTTTCTAGACATGGTCTCAAACACAGCGAAAAACAAATTAAGTCTCCAGACATTAACCATCGACGGTATTACGTAGTCCGACATATCCTTTAACTAAAATTTACTACGCTAAAAATTGCATTTTCGGTATTCGGAAAAATACTACTATAATCGATGCTCTAAATAAAGAACATAGACATACTTTACATACAAATATGCGTAATTTTTAGGAGATCAGAAAAATACTTTCAATTAAAATTGTAAGAAGTTTATCATGAAACTATATATAATTGTAACTTTTACATTATGCGCTAGGAGATGAGACCTTTAATTATGTGAACACGCATAAGCGACATCTACCTATCTGGTGCGTTAAAGAAAAGCTTATCTTAAGCAAAAAATGTCCAAAACGCCTGTTGCAGAAGCCGCTTGTCTGATAGGCTAAATAAAATAAAAATACTCTGTACATTATTTATTTATCTAGCTCGCACGCTAAAGACGATTAGGCTGCCCCACATGACTTATTCCTATTGGTGGTTCATTGAAATACTGATTTAACAACACAAAAATTACTATGTAAGTAACGCGTGAAGAAATATTTTTAAGTTAAAATAGCGTAATAAAATAGTGGCGAGACAGGGTAAGTTGAATAACAACCCAAGTTCTTTGGTTAGCTTGTTTACTACTACTCTACTTAATTCTATAATTTTCAATGCGTCAAGGCAAAACATATATTTGGATGAACGAGTTTTATGAAAAACAACCGCAGACGAAAATAAACTTACGTTTCATTTTCGAAGTTCAACTAGAGCACATTGCAAGATCCCACGTGACCATACCGAATGAAGTTATTACCAATATCGCTCAGAAGTTAATCGTCCGAACAAAAGCAGTTGGATATCCAGTCAGTTGCTAGCATTCAGCTGTCAGCTCAGCCAAACGTTAACCTAGTACAGGTAAGATCACAGGTTGAACGCTTTGATGTAACGTCTAGCTGCGTACTCGGACCTAAAACTAAAAATATCATTTTTTTAGGTGGAATGCTGGAAAGCAGGGTATTTCCTATTAGCTTTATGTAACCTTTGCACAAAGTGTCTTCATGTGTTGCTTTAAGTGATTTCTGATAATAAAGCGAAGATTTACCAGGGCGTCTAGGTTTGTTCTACCAAGATGATATCCGTAACAACTACGGTAAGGTAAAGATTTAGGAAGAGTGTATATTTTGGCATTTCGTACAAATATTTCCGATATCATTTGCACTGTATTTTATGTACTCTACTTCATTATGTCCAATCTACTGTGTGTCCCCATTATTTATAATAATTATGAATATAAGATCCATGAGTTCGAAGCTACGCAAAACACCTGCACCAGCGTCTGATTTAGCAGCCGAAGTTTCAGCCGTTCAGAACGAATGACGCGCCTCATCTACCTGTTTGCAACGCTATCTCGAATGTGGAATTACAGTGATCTGTTCATTTATTTCAAGTAGCTAGCTTGTGCGTACGTTCAGCTGCGCGACGCTACAGATAATTCCAAATTTTCGTCTCTCTCACTGCGGTTCTATTGTAGTCATTGTGTTGCAGGTGAAAAGAACTGAAGTCCTCGATTTATATGTTTCGTTGGATGCTGGATCAGTTAGGCATCATTTTAGGCTGTCGGCTCCTGCCAGCTCCTGACCCAAACCGAGACCATCATACGGCCCCAGTTTTAGTACGTAAACACGTCACCTACTACGCTATCACGTGCGGCGACGTGTTCTGTCGGTTGGCATTTTCCGTTTTTCCAACATACACATACTCAACAATCCTCCAGAGTGGCTTTCATTTGAGACATTAACGTAATTAACTGTTATATATATATATATATATATAACTGTTAGCGTTAATGTTTTAGGCACGACGTTGTTTAATAAATTCTAATCTAAAAGGACACGAATTTAACCAATAATATCGTTTTCACTTCATTTACAGTGAAATCACACCTTTGATCCACAGGAGCAATATCACATGCCTAATGTAAGGGTACCACAACTTCGCACCAAGTGAACTTAGCTCGTCTGAAACAAACCCTAAGGAATCGGTCCTATCTTCACGGCGAAATAGTTCCAATTTATTATTTACTTATGCCTACTAAAGTGAAGTATCTGGCCATTAAATTGGTTCGAAGTCGGCCCGATCCACTCCGTCTTGTACTGGCAGTCGTCTGCTGAGCGAAAGCAATTAATGGGACTATTACGCAAATAATGATACAACGGCCACGTTTTCTTTGCCGTCTCTAAAATCAACTTAGCTTCAAATTGACTTCAGCTTTGGAAATTAACGCGCTGCAATTACCTTATCGTTTATAATTATAGCTTTGTTGTTAGCTAAGAGAGACGTCAAAGTAGTATAACATAACACGAAATACGTTAACAGTAATTGTTTCTAACATTTTCAACAATGGAATCGCAAACTTTATTAGCGTTATTCGCAGGTAACTTAGAGGCGTATTTAGTAAAAATGAGCAGCCACCACGTACCTTACCGCTGGTAAGGGTTTCCCTTGACATGCTTAATTAAGCGCTGTACAAGTTATACTTATTTGCTCGATTGTCGCTTTGCGTGTTCATAGACCCGTTCGATAGGCAACACTCTTTCACGAGGGAAGAAGCTCCACAGATGTAAAATACAGAAAGCCTCGGTATTCCAGGGGGCGGTATTGCGAGGGCGGTATTCCATTGAACACAGTTGACCCTCTAACAAATCTTTCACACAATAGGACTTTCATTCTCTGGGCTGTAGTGTTCATTGCATTTATTGCGGAAATTTTTTTGCCACGTTGCGTCTCTCTAGAACGAGTGAAAGACGTAGCTCCGTTTTCTTCTCTGGTGAGAGCCTAAGTCCACGCAAGTTTAAGGAGTTTCCTCTATCCATTAATGCACCATAGACTATGATCTGCAGTTCCTTTGTTGCCCTTCAGTTCCTTCTACTGAAAATAAGGTCACCTGGATATGTGGTTGATTATGTGGCAAAACCTAGGTGTGTCTTCACACGCGATCCTCAAGGGTGTCAATCCGAAAATAAAGCCTTGATCTACAGTGACTGGCAGTATACGCCGTTGTGTATTTGAACGTTGCGGCAACAGTTAATCGCTCCCGATTTTATCAATTATTGACTAGGTTACTGTTATCGAAATGCCTACAAATTACTGTAATACTTTAGTGTAGGCCTCCCCTTGCTGTAGTAATAAAAAACGGTGGGTGTGTGTTATTGCAGGGCTTGGAAACTAGAAAGTGTAAAATGAACTCATTGAAAACGAGCGGGTCTAACGGAGTGAGTTAATGAAAACCAAAACTAGACATACTGATGGTCTTTGCAATGCTTATCGTCGAATCCTTTTACTAGAATTAGTATTTTGCGGCATAAAGAATTATCTAGAATATTTTACTCAGGACTACGATCTTCGTTATACTCCACGTTCAATAGAAACTCGCGTTATTAGCTCTAAAACACCTCCAGCCACACACTCTAAACTTTAAAAGAGACACCAACGAGAATTAGGTACGGTTAGTGAATAGGTAAACGTTAAATCGAGACACCTTGATATATCCGAAAGTGGGAAGATAGAAAATATGTTAAATAGCGTTGAAGTATGCCAAAAAGTCCTTTCTGAAGTCTTCTTGAATATTTTTGAAAGGTTTTGGCCATAATAGCCATTTCAGTAAAAAAAAGACAACATTGTTTTTCTGGTAAGCGTAAGCATTCCAGGTAGGATCTGAGTAGCGTTAAGCAAACGTGTATGGCTTCAGGTTTGTAGAAGGTACAAACAAAGGTTTATCGTACATCGAGTAAATTCAATTCAAATAAGCTACTTTTGGCACTTCCAATTCAATTACAGTGCTCCTGATGCATGCATGTTTCTTGACTTTCAAACATGACGATTTTATAGAGTTACGGTTTTTTACGCCTAGAGTATCCGTCTTATTGTGGCAAACATTTGGATTGACATAATCCTTAAAGGAGGTTTATCGACAAATTGAAAAGCTACGAAGAAATAGTACGCAGTTAGCTCAATACGAATGATGTATCTGATTTAACGCATCGTACTGTAACTTCCCAATGGAAACCGGACTTTTTATGGACCATAAAATTATCGCCTTTGTATACCCAGCATGGATTGCTTTGAATCATACCATTAATTTGTTTTCTTGAGTAATAACTGATGAGACGGTGGCAGGCAAAAGATACTAACTAACTAACTAACTAACTAGATAACTTAATTCAATTGACATTTATCACACTAATGTAATGACCGTTCTAGCGTTTTTCTGGTCAAGGCCAGATCTGTTAGATGTATTAGACTGTTAGAATGAACCATTGAGTAGATTTTTATAGTTGTCTTAGCACACTGCTTGTAACACATACTTGGGACTGGTTTAAAAAGCTGTCATTCAATTTTTTTTGTAAACACCATTTTTGACGGAGAACAGCCTATTTTGCAGGGGGTAGTGTACAACCTGAAATCACCTTTTCATCCTTAGTGTTGGTGTAACGCTTTGCCACCTAATATAATAATAATGTTAATGATTAAATTCTCTGCCAATTATTTGTGTGTTTAGAACTTTTATATAAATAAACTCGATTCGAGGAATCGAAGCTACCCCGCGCTCAGAATTGTTTTCAGCGAGTGCATGAGTATGGATAAATAAGAATGATATGCGATTCCAAAGTAATAGACACAATCGACCTAAAATAAAGTAGGATTTGATAAATCAAGAAAAATCAGGCAAACATTTAAAAAATGACTCGAACTAATACCGAGCTAATTTAAATTTCATAGGCAATAAGAAAAGTTGTAGAACAAGATTCTTATAAATAATTAATTATACCTAATACCTCTTCACATATGATGTCTACATGCTTCATCTGAAGAGAATGTTGGTACTTCGAAAATAAAGTTTCTACTATTTTTGAGGTATTTTGTTTTGAACGTGCGTATGGGTCCGTGTAGAGTTCTGACAGTTGTATATTTTATCCCTTTGATCTATATAAGCAAAAATATTCGCCCTATTTTGTACTCTACTTGATGTTTAGTTACACTTAGTTTATCATAAGGTTACTTACTACAAGCACTCTAAGCTAGGTGGGTGGAAAACTTGTAACCGGCAAGCTAAAGCGTTAATTTTTTTAAGCAAATAGTAAATTTAATAATCGTTAGCTGAACCGGTAACAAGCAGTTTAATATACCGACCTAAAATTGGGTTAGGTTAAAGGTTCCCGACTGCAAGGGCCACTTGTAAATAGGCACTGTCGTCCTTCATACGTAGCGGCCGCAGTGGCCGCCCATCTGTACTGGGACCTCTCTCGTGCTTGCTGCTGCTGCTGCTGCTGCTACTTGCCGTAAAAAAACTTCCCGTTCTTTCGTGGTCGAACCGAATGTTCTCCGCGTACCCTCTGTGCTGAATTGTAATATCTGCAGACGCCGTTTCACTATCGCCCTTCGGGTCGTTTCTCCTGGAACTGCTTTTTCTCGTCATCGATTTTCTCCGTCCAACAACGACCCTCTTTTACCACCTAGAGTTAGCTAACCACCGGTATTTTCATTTGGCCCTTATGTCTTGTCCCGCATTGCCTGATGGAACTCGGCTAACGAACTCGCTAGCTTCGCCCTATATCTGGTCCTGATACATAGCTGTAGCTCCACTTGTCCTGCTTCTAGTCCATGTTCCACATACATTTACTTTTTCGAAGCTTAGCTAAGCTCGTTGGCAGCACTTTACGGCTTTAGGTTTTGCTAACCGACGAACTGACTAGCCCAACTTGAATGGTCTCCTCTACCCCTCTACTAGAGCCGTTATTAAATCGCCTGCTGCATGCGGAAGATTTCTTCCTGAATACCAAGACGTCTTTACTTTTTAGTTTGGTTACCCTAGCCCTCATGTAGCTTTTTGTTCTGTCTCTCTTTTCTCTGGGATCCTAATAGCGATTTTATCCATGGTTACCCATACCTAGTAGCCCCACTCTCCTTCTAGTCGCTGGCACCATCGTCATTCGAGCTTCCACTGCCGACAACTACGCCCATGTGGACGACGATACAGTTGAGTTGATTATGCCCTGCTCGGTTGTTATCACTTCCCTTCTTACGCACACACGACCGTCGGCGCCTCCCTCCGCCCTCTTTCTAGGCTAGAATAATTTTGACCCCTGTTTCTTCTTTAGTCTGATTTGCGCGTCAATATATTCAATTGAGTATCCATGCTCGCATCTACCTTTTTGGCCCATCTTTTCAGGCCCTAGGTAGACCGAACAGATGAATTAATAGAAAACAAAGAAACTACAGCAATTTCAGTAGCCTGCAAACAGGTCCCGCTCAGGATAAAGTTGACTTAGGACTACTGCAAAACAAAATTAAACATACTCAGATATTTTGATAAATAAAACGTTTTCAGCAAATTACAAAGGTATACCTAAACTAAAAAATATAGAGCAAAATCCTTAACTTGAATAACTGAGCGGAATACTATAGAGCTGATACCATGCAATAAATGCTCTAGAAACAATTAAGACTTCAGCTTATGCCTTCCCAGCCTATAATACATATATCGATAAAGGTCCGATAAGTTACGACTTTTAGAGCTGGTTGGTTAACCTGGTGGCACGCAGATAGGCTGCTACATCGACTGATTAAGACCTTAAAATGCTTCTAGACCTGGTGATTCATAGCTCAGAGGAATAGCTAGAAATACAGTATCCAAAAAACTGAACTTCTTAGTTTTGGTGTATGGGAAGAATCTGTGAGGATTTAATTTGGGACAGCCAGTTACCAGTCTGCATTTCAACACTTCCAGCAAATAAAACAGGTAGTTAGCCTTACAAGCTAATTATAGCCTTAGAATTTTTCTCAAAGCAATTGAAAGATTCTACAAATTATGATCTGGCTAAATAAAAACTTCGACAATGCCAGATATCTGGAAACAGAATTCCAAAACAATTCCCTTCTCGGTCGCCTACGTTTACCCTACAAGGACTGTCTATCAGTAAAAAAAACCGTGTGGGCATCGGTCACTGCAATGACAGAAAAGTCTGTTGTTCAACTTCCGCCAAACCCTTCCTCAAGTAATAGCCTTCTTTCAAAGACGAGTGGGAGGCCCCCAGGTGCCAACAAAGGCTCGCTTTCCAGGTGGCGCCACGTGTGTGTGTGTGTGATCCAAAAGTAGTGTCGGTTAAATTACGAACCCAGATCGCTTAAGACACGAGAATACATAAAGAAACAACAATTCAACCTAATTTTAACGAGTATAAGTAAATCTAGGAAATCGACTGGTCATGATCTCGCAAATAGATAATTGCTGGTCGACGTTCTTGACACGACTGCAATTCGTTCTGAGAATCCAAATCTGAGTTTGCTAAGGAAGCAAGCGAGGCAGATGATCGGTTTCCACGATGCAAGGAACGCTTCAAAACGATTGTTCGTGAAAGTAATGCACTTTTACCCACCATTATTCAAATGAACCTTTCAAATCTGTCCACGAAACAGCTTCGTAAAAGACTCGAAAGCGACTCCGGATTAATAACCAACGTCGGTATTTTTTAAATGGAATCGATTGCCCGTTGTATACATTGTCTGCTTGTCTGAATAACACTTGATGCATTGGGAAGCAGAAAAAATGGGCTCTCCGAAATACCTGCAGTACTTTATTAGTCTTTTACTATTGTTCAATCGACTAAAATTGCCTTCGTATCAAAACTTGTGCAACGATTACGTTATTTAATTGTGACTAGCAAAGCCTTATATCACAGCTAATAACTTTATCTATTTTTAATAGAGACGTCGTGAAAAATTATCCGGACCGATGCGGCGACCATTAAACATATTTACTTTTATACCTATCCCAAATCGTTCCGGCAACCTTTATCTTGAATATTTTTAGGTTATGTTTAGGGGGGTTATAACCTTTTGTATATTTTTAGTATGTAATATGTATAATTTTTAGGCGTAGTTAATGGGAAATAGCGAGTAGATAGAGCTTGACCAACTAGACATTCGAAGCAGAAGTACAAAGATACTGATTGCCACAGGGAATTCCAGGCAGATCCATTGACACGGTTTACAACTACTCGGACGAAACTGTTCAAGATGTCTATTGACAGCGTTCCGGAAGACTAAGAGCATCAACGAACTTCATCGGCCAAGATATGATGATACTGGAGAGCTATATAGCAAGACATCTCAGGAATCTCTAATATAATTAGCTTGTGAGCTTGATATCAAGCATTTTGATATACTGTAAAAGAGAAACCAGAGAAAAATGTCAATAACGGCATAAAGATAATCTGGACCGAGAAAAAAACAATTTGCGACTGGTACTTAAAAAAAATTACAGCAGGACGCACAGTTTTCGGGGAATATTGTAAATTTAGCAGGATACGGTATTTTCAAGCGAATGGTCAATTATAACTTGTCCTTTTTGACAGTACAATGACTGATGCTAGTTACTTGAACTTACTATAACGATCTGTTTTGCAGTAATAATCGGGAGTATTTCGGCTGAAATGATGAATTGAATTTCTAGTAGGACCGAGTATCTGTACGGCGATGCAAAGGTGCATCATATAATCATTGAAAGTATTTATGCATTTTTGAAAAACCTTTCTTAGAGCGATTTACATGATATCAAGATCATTGGACCAACGTCTGTTAAATATGGCTAAGACCGTTTAAGATGATTGATTCTAATTTACGGTACGTGATTTAACAGTGCATCGGGAGATATTACTCAAACTTATATTTAAGCATTACAATCCTTACTGTCGCTTTTGTAAGCTCTGTAAGCTGGTAATCAAGTATTTAAAATATTCATCAATTTACGGCCTGTTGCCTATACATAATATGGTAGCTTTGCTTCATTGTACGCCTACAAAGTGGTTCACTTTTTTGTATGTATCTACTCTATGTATTTTGTATGTATGTATTGCATGTACTCTATGTAAAATTAGTGGCCGTTAGAAACAAATATAATCGATAAGAAATATTGATCAATTGTCTGAGCGCTTCGTAGGATGCCTCCATTTCTAAGAATAGGTAGCACCCGGTATGTCAGGTAGGTTATCGTAGCATTGACCAAAGTTTCCGGTCATAATTTTATGATCCTTTTATAAATGGTGTGTAATTCATATTCAATATGTTCAAGGGAACAACAAACGTTTTCATCTCCTTTATTTAAGGACTTCAAAGACCCAGCTTTCGTATATTGCTACTCTACGCGCATAGTCGGAGTTGGTTTTGCATCGTCATTGAATCACGCTATTGCCGACGGAAAATCAGTATTATGTATCAGTTGACTTTGATGTGCAGTTTCTGACTTCATGTACTTTTAGTTCTTGATTTTGGCATTTGGTTGATGTGATGAAGAATAACGTGATCAAGCCTTGATCAGGGACCTGAGCGCAGAGCTTTTGCTCGGATCTAATCGACTTAATAGCATGACAACAGATACCGCGGTAATGAGGCAGGAAGGCCACATGGTCGATCTGGAGTCAACTAAGATACTGCTATATACGTCGTTAACGCATTAACGATTTTTTTGATGAATTCATCATACATTCTAAGTAGGGACGAGAAAACAAAAATATATAAGGTATCATAGGGGCAGTTGCTCATCGACTGCACGATAATGCTTCCCTAACTATCAAGCACGGTTCGCTCGTCACTATCTTCTCCTATGGCATAAAACAGATACTGCGGATAAGCTCTAAGCGGAAAACAAGGGCTATGTTTTTTGACACTTAAATAAAAATAGATCAATTTATATTACTTTTGTGTTGTAACTGAATGTCAAACGTATCTCCGCGCTTTGGGATCGTTTTCCGTTACATGGTTTTAATTAAAGATGATGAAAACGATGGGTTAGCATCAATCAATGAGCATGCATGGGAGTCCACGTATGATAATTAGAGCCTATTACACACATTATGCGAACTTCATCACATTCATTAGGTGTCAGCTGCAGAATCCCACGACATTTGTTGAGCTGGGTTTAGGTAATATCGTTATCCAGGTATTAAAAGCCCGCGCCCAAAATTTCCTTTCACCAATAAGCGGTATTACACTTGATCCGCTAGACTGGTAAATAGATTTATTACCACTACACCCGTACTGGCAAGGTACACTCGTAAGACTCGTACTGGTATAGTTATATATATATATATATAAAATCATGTTATGAAAAGGCCACTTAGATTTAATAGACGTTCACGCTTAAGGACGACCAATAAATTCTCAACAAAGCTGGACCGGGTTTCACATAAATTGTAATTGCTAGAATCAATAAGATGAACGCAGAAGCAAGTAAGCAATGTTACAGTACCGTATCGATGTTGTTCAAGCGTGTATTTCTCACGTAACAGTATACGTCAGGTGACGAGTTCGTTCCACAAAACTAAAATTTAATTGAGTATTTTTTTTTCGTCTACATGCTACAAGAAGTAGAATACATTTGACGAGTAAGGCTCGTCCTAAAGTAAAGGCATAAAAAAGTTCGATGAATACATACAATTAACATTACAAAATACCTACAGAAAACGGGCCTCTTGTACATAGCTCCTTTCAAGGGAACTCTTCAGTTACACTGTAAAAGTGTGCTCTTCAGTTAAACGATAACGAGCGGATATCCGTAAAAGTTGTTGCCCATATCGTGTTTGTTGACACTTTCCTAGATATCACCTTCCCTGGGTCAAAACGACGAGCCCGCACAGTGCTTCCGCCATGGAGTCCGACCTCGTGACATTATAGAAAGATCGGCAAACAAACAAAAAGAATCCTTGTCATCGCACAATTACTCCAGTGGATAATATTAGATTAATTAACATCTATACAATATACCAACTTTTAAAATCTCTTCCTATTTTTACTTATTGTGATTCGTAGTGCATAAATACTCAGTATTAAACAAGGCGGCCATTGCTGAATCCTCTCTGTCTCTGCCCTTGAAACGTATTCGATTTTCTATTAACGCCGTTCCGCCCTAAAAAACGAAATATTTTTAGGTATGTAAAAGTACGAATTGTATCCTAACCTTTTGTGTCAGAGCTAGGAAACGTATTTCGAAGCTAACGTGCGGCATCGTCTTCTCTTCTAAATTACTGACCGGCTTCAAAGAAGCTAGTGCCTTTAATATTGTGCATTTCTGTGAAACTAATGAAACTGGAAGAGTTTGACTAAAATGGTCAGCTAATGATTTTTCTGCTTGTCATTTAGCAAAATATGCTTGAGCTTGTAATACGCTGGCCTAATGCATGGCTTTTCATGACAGCTTAGCCACTGCCAAATAGCGTATCCCCGTCGTACAATAGGGATATTTGATCTCGGCACTGAGAGGAGCACTGCTCTTTGACTCTGGAAGTGATAAATCGACAATTCGAAACGGTAGCATGTTGAGTCTTGTTGCCAAGAAATTGCTTTAGCAAAAATCGGCAGTAGTTTGGCTTGGGGCCAAATAGGCCTTCGGACGTCGTTTGACAGCGTTGAGTGTTTGCTTTACTCATGCCAGCCGGCTTGTACTCTAGTTTTTTTTTTTGCCGGATCCCGGCAGCTCTGTTTCTCGATCTGCAGTAGCGCAACAGTGAAACTGCTTGAAGGAACTGTCCCCCAGGAGATAATGGGGGAAAGTGAAGTAAGTCACATGAAAAGATCGGCGCGTCTAGCTCTAAGGAAAAAAACACAGAGCTAACTTCGCTATCCTCATGCCTTTTACGAAAATTGTCGTACGATTCCGTAATAAAATATTTGCTTAATTTGTCATAATTTTGATAGGCCATTCATGAGTTAGTTAGGTAGTTGGTAGGCAGGTATTGTGCTTCACCTTGACCACAGAACCTTAACACTGAAAACAATCGAGCTGAAACTATGTACCTTGTTAATATTACCATTTTGATTTTTAGTAATTTATTTAATTACAAAAATATCCGTGAATAGCAAATTCTCGTCGTCCACATTAAAGTGGCAATTCATATCCTTTTTATACGAATTCTCACTTTTGAATAGAAAATCGTACAAAGAAATTTAGTAAGAATAAACAAAAAATCGAGGCCATTACTCAAGTACTATTCATATTTAACACTGATCACATGCTGGAGTTTCAGTCGATCATTTAGGCTATTTATATAGATCAGCACACGGAAATCCCATCACGGAAATCGCCGCCTAGGAGCACATACATAGCCCCTCTAAATTACCAGAGACAACAACAACAACGCGCTGAGGAACAGCAATAGAAAATATATCTGAATCAATTCAAGCTATACCAGGAACGAGTCCTTTGATACTTTTTGATATCTCATTCTTGGTGATTGACTCATGTAAATATTACGATACTTTTTTTTATTCTTGTGACCTTCTTGTGATTCTTTACTGTTTTTTTATTCCAAAATGGCCCGCAGCATCTTACGGTTATATCATCTCCGGCGACGCTAGCTACACAAAGTAGCAGCGGGTCTGAATCAAGAATGTTTCCTTGTGTCCTTTCAAGATTGTACGTAAAGAAAAAATAGATTTTATTTCTTTTTGCATGTGCTAGAAGTGTTATTTCTGACAGACATGTCTATTTAATATAGTCACCGTCTACCGCGGCCTCAGATTCTATGAATGAGCTAAACATCCCTTTGCAAATGTACAAACGCTGTGTTGACGTAACGCATGAGTGACTTGACGTTGTTATGTTACGTTGCGCCCTCACGCAAGAATACTGCATACAAAATAGTCACACGGGCTAAGGTCTGGGCTGTTCGACCGCCGTGTCTACTTATTTCAGAACATACTTGTACTCTCAAGCACTCAACCCCCTACAAATCGGCTATATATAAGCTGATTTATCATTTTGCTGGAAAATGTGTAACCTTCCTTCAAATGCTTCACGATTGCAGTTGTTATAATCTGCAGGTAAACTACTTGAATAATACGTTTGCCGTCCTGGAAGGGGTATGGTGGCATGACGTCTCCCTCACTAGGTCAGAACGCTCGCAATAGGCACACCCTCTGGATCGTAAGCGAGCGAGCGGTATTTCTGCCATTGAACTTTGCATTGAAAATGAACAATTTCTGGTCAGAGAAAAATCGAAGACGACCTACTGTTTTATTCTTAACAAAACTGAACAGCAAACCGTATTAAATCATTCTAATTTGTTGTCTTCAGAGCGCATTTGTCTGACATTTGTAGTATGTATGATGTGTAGGTCTTCATGAACAGTCATATAACATATTCTTCATAACATCGTACATAGTCACATAAAATTAATTTGTAACGTTCTGACTGAAACATAAACATCATCGCAAACGCACTGCTCAACCGCATCGATTTACCTTCCTGTCTGTACTGTTTTTCCTTTGTCGTAGATTTTTCCATTACATTGTGCTGGAACCCAGTTCTGCTTCTTTTGTACCCGCATGCCCATTTGCGATACCGTACAAAGTCGACTGAAGGTAACTCAAGAAGTTTATAAGCTCGTCCGGCGGATACAGGTGTTTAATAGCTAATCACTCAAGTTGGGAAGATGACGCATCCATGACGAGTTTGTTTTGTTTTTGTTTGTGCCAGGAGTTGTGGATGAACGTGTGAAGCTTTTGTCAATACAAGCTCACCACACCATATATTATATCGAAAAACTATGTATCGATAAACATTGAATGCATTCAAGGAAAGCTGAACACGCTTTAGTGTTTTTGAAAGCAATTGCTTACTAAAACGTATATTAACAAGTCTTTGTTATGTAGATAAATAGAAACAAGCAGCAATCATCTCGGTCCTATGAGTTTTACGCCGGCAAGTACACATTCTGGACGAAGGTGACAAAGCATATTGTGAAACAAATGTTTGTGAATGTTTTTCTATCAACATATGTGCATTCTGGCTTTCTGCCGATGTCGAAACGTTACGCAATATAATGGCAATAGCAAAATAGGCTATCAGATGTACGTCGGCAGTATTACATGAGGAAGTCTAGTCACTTATCAATCTATTTTTCTCAATGTTATTTACACATTTATAACATTTAGATCGTGTTTGTTGATACTGCTTTCTTGTCATGCGGCCTTGCTTTGAAGCTATATAGGGTATGATATCATAGTTTCGGACCAATCAATTTAAACGCGCGTGCGTTTTTATGTTAGATGCAATAAAGTTTCGTATGTTTATAATTAAGAGGAGGGCCTTATTTTAATTAGGGATCATTAATTCTTTACATACAACAAAAACGAATGGCCATCGCTGATCATTAATGTAAATAACAGGCACTTGAGGACATTGCTATTAAAAGGAGTTAAATGGAGAGGGAGTTTAGATAACACCAAGCCACCACCCACTTAAAAGAAACAAAGGATCTCTGTTTCAAGTGCTGCCAACGGCACATAATACTACTACCATGATACCTGTACGAATAAAAGAAATATCTACCGGCATTTAAAATATTTATGTAAACACGTAAATTCTTTTAAAATTTAACAATTCTATACTATTATGAACTAATCCTTGTTTTGAAAGAATAAATCGAATGCAAAGACCACAGCGAACCAGATATTTCCAAGTAAATGCAACATTAAATAATAAATAAAATGGATCAAGAAGTAGGTTGAGAGGTCTGCTTTGGTAAATCGACCCCTGCGATAGCGAACTTAAAATAAAATACCCTAATTCTTTCGCTATCAAGGCTAAATCGGTAAAATCTGTTCTATACTTACACGATTTTAATTGTTTTCGCATACATTTTGCCAATACTACCTAGACATATGAGTTTAACCCCGGAATTTGTGTATTCCCCTTTTTGTCGATAGTCTCAGTGGTGATTTGGGCATTAAACTTATAAAGATGATCTACATTCAGAAGACTAAATTTACAGCGTAGGATTAGTGACTTCTCTGAATAACTGAAGTTTTCTATACCAGCAAATTGTCCAGTCATGTTCGATTGATGTAAATTGTATTTATTTATCTCTAAAGATAAGCCACTTGATTTTTTCTACCTTACTGGTTTCACGTACTGCTCGTCATGCTTGAAGGGTGCTCTTACCGATCCGTACGCCCATCGTAGAAGACAAATATCAGTTTTAACAAAAACAGGCTTGCGATACAAAATCTAGAAAGCTTTCCTTGTTTATCATCAGTGTTGTTCGTTTCCCTAAAAACGTAAGCATCTTCTTGCAACGGTTTTCATACCAATCAAGCAACGATTGCCGTCACCTGATTCAGCTGTTCAATTGGAGCCCTTATTATTATGTGACGAGAATTAGACAAGATGAAAAATAAGCTGCTCCTATTACACGTACACGCCATTCCATTTGAGTGAAAACGTCTGATCAATATGTTACTGAAAGTCAATTTTCCATCACGTAGTAAGCTCATTTCGAAGCCTTTTTTTTTTTTTTTTTTTTTTTTTTGCCATAATGGTGGGATCGGTGAAATATCGGACCCATATACCAGGGATTGCGTGTTTCATCCGAAGCTAAAGTCGATGATGAAATATTGCATTTCTATTAATATGCAGTCACTTCCTCGCTACATGAGTTTCTGAAATTGTATATTCTATAAATTATGCTCTCACTAAGGGACGATCAGTATTACCTAAAGCAAGGGGTATCGATTTTCAGAAACTTTAGCCCTGACAAAAAAACGTGTTAATTAAAATAATAAAACGTTTCAACAGGGTAGAAGTATAAATGCTCACACCGTTACCTAATATAGCTGTTTTCTTTATCTGATCATCGAGTTTTTGCTTTTCCACCAAGCTACAATAAATTTTCCGAAATAACTTTTTTAATAAAGAGGTGTACTAGTAATAACGTAATAATAAAAACTCATGTATACTGTTTAGTAGATACGCCTCTTTAAGTTTCGAATTTTACGTCCAATATCGCCGTTAGGCACTCCATCCGACAACTGGCCCGGAAAAAAGCGTGTACTGGGTTCCCACTTGAAACGAGGTGTGGCTACGCCGTATTCGAATCTACACACACCACAGCATGTCCCTAAGATACGTTTACATAGAAGTATAATATGCGCAACTGGCACTTCATTTGAGGCCTTACCTTATTTACGTTAATTCTTATCATAACATAGTATATGCTAAGCATTTTTTTAATTTATTTTTACATAGTTTTAAACAGATTAGGCTAATTCATGTATCGGTCCTCATGCTAAAATGTATACTTATCACACCTTGCGTATCCGAATTTAAATTTCGAATCAAATATTAACCGAACCTTTGGAAGATCTGACTGGCGGGTCCAGCTCTACTTTTCTAGCAGGATGATTTTTGAATTGATTGGTTTTTGTTCTAAATCAGGCCTTGGTGAGAAAGCAAGCCAACCAAGGAAGAGCCTTCAGCTCCTCAGCATTTAAAATGGTGAATTACGGTAATTTACTGAAAATAACAACCATTTGCGAAGTCAGTTATTACGTCTAAAACAATTAATCGTACCGTGCCAAGCGAGCCATCGCCTATTCTTCGCTATATACACTGCTTGCCAACTGTCCCGTACATTACGTTGCTTAACAAGCTCGTAGACAATTGATGTTGCCCTGATCCTCGTAAAATTTACTAGAATCCTTGCACATTGGGCAAGGTAAGCTACTAATGTAGCTTCACCCGTTCGCGCGCACCAAACACACAACGTCAATGGATGTATGTTGAGGCAAGCTCGTTTCGAGTACTGACATCTGTGGTGGGCTGTACTCAGAAGCAGCTTTGTTGCTCCAGCTTTAAGAAACGGTTATTTTGCCTCTTTATCGTTTAGTCAAGCTTTAGTGAAGTGCGCAAAAAATTCTTAACTCTTATTTAATCCACCCTTTTGGAATTTCTCCAAGGCAAAAACCTAGCCACATAAAACTGCACACAATTTCTAACCTCTACACATCCTAAATATTGTGAGTTTTTAATAGTATTTAAATTGCAAATCTACTTTTTGCTTGCTAGAAAAAAACGGGGTGGCCCGTGTAGCCTCACCTCCCTTATATATATATGCGCTAAGTATTTTTGTCCCTATTACAAAACTTTTCTTCAAAAATTCTTTTATAGGTGTAAGCCACTATTAACGAACTTAACTAAGTTATCTATTAACAATTACGAAACGATAAAAATAAGACCATTAGGAAAACGAACAATGCTACCCATAGTTTCACCCATTTTATTGGAGCACTCTTTCCTTGTGTTGAACTCCTCGTAGTATCTGATCTAACTGTTGATAGATAATATCTTATTTCTAGGTTTTTTTTTTACAAACATAAGAGAGCACTCGGAAATAAATTATTTTATTTTCTACTTTATATTCACGCCCACTTCCCTCATACGTAACTAAATGGGATAATTAAGAAGTTTTAATTAATACCTAATCTTTTCATGAGCACCATACATTTTTTTTTTATAGAAGTTTAGAGTGATACGGCTACTGTTTATCGCCGTAACTCCTCTTCCTACTAGACATTAATATATCTACTACGTTTACCCCTTAATTTATGACCACAAATTGCTTAATTCGGTTCTTATCTTACTTTTGTCTCACCTGTCATCAATCATACATGTTTATACTTATTGCCTCTTCTTTTTTTCCATTCATGCAATGACGCTGTTTAGTAATGCCATTACCTATTTCTCCGTTAATGGCTAGACTCGCAGGTAAACGGTACCTTGAAGGCGAGCTTGCCTTGCGACCATTGTTTTCCAGTAAACGAATCGATTTTTCTTTATATGCTGGTTGGTATTTCATAAATAGGGCTCTTCTGACTGAACCATTCTGTTAAATGAGTGTGGATAGTTTACGCTTCGCGCACGCTAGTTTCGAAATTATATAATAATAATAATAGTGCATACATACAATAACAATAATTATACATCTTTAATTGAGTTATGTTTCTTCATACGAAGTATTTCTAAAACGACTGTTTTATAAATTCTATTTATATATATATATATATATATATATGTATAAAAAAAGAAGCAGTCTTTAAATCAACACTATATGTCTTCAAAAAAATCTCATTTAGTAAAAATCGAATGAACAAACTTTTACTTATATCTAATTCTACCCTTTACTAAATTGTCATCCGTTAGTTCCGTTTGTTACTGTCCATCGCCAAAGAAAACTTGAAACAGCTCATTTGGCTTACGTTTCGCATTGGAGAATAGAAGAGAGACAAACGTTTGCTAGTTATGATTATTTGTATGCTACGCACGATTTTTTTCAAGGTTTTATTTGGAAGCAATATAGATTAAGACTAAACATTTTGCGTAAATACTGACTAACCATAAACGATAACGAATCAATGTACATTCTAAGTGACTTTATAAAGAAATCCCGAGAACAGTTATTAATTGAAAAAATTTGACTCCAGGAACGTTTCGCGTACTATAGGAGTTACGAATGTTTGGGCTGTAATGGATTGGTGTAAAAGAAACTGTCCCCCGGGGGCGTTAAGCCTCAAACGGAACTAACTGCATGGAGGTTCCTTTGAGCATGCAATTGGTCCGCGTGATCTAATATGGAGAACAGCACTTAACAGCCCTATATAAACTAAGCCTTTCAGTATTCAGTGTAGTGCTCCTTCGTATGGTATAACAGCACGGCATTAAGACAGGGATTAAGGACTGCGGTTCCATCTCTTCAAGCTCTGAAGCTTCAACAGCCGTTGCTTTCCACAAGCTCAAATACGCTTCCGTACGAAAAGAGGTTTTGCCTCTGGGGGACTAAAGCTTTTTAATGCTAATACGAAGTCATTTTTTCTAACTTTTGCATACTATATGTGCCGTGTTTAGGAGCCTAGGAGCGTGCAATGACTAACAAAAGCTATTGCTTTTTCCTATGAGTAAAGTAAATGAAAAACTTATTTCTTTTGAGTTCTTTGGTTAAGGCTAAACTGTCCGCTCGATGAGTTAGTCGAGTCTCAAAAATGTAGAAAGGTCTATTTTTAGGCACCTTAATTTGAGCCTATCATTTTCATTGAAAAAAAAGGGTCAATACAGATACGCATTGAGGGGTGATTTCCCTTTGTTATTTATACGCAAGGATATACGCCTCACGTTTTATGAATAAAATTGCATTTTTCTTTTTCCGTGAGTTACGCGCGTTGTTCAGAAGTTTTGTCTATTTTATCTTAGACGTTCTTTAGCTCCTTCGTTTCGTTTGTGAACATTGCATACTCTAGTGTTCAAAACAACTGCTAGAGCTTAGTACAATGGAAGTCATAATATGACTTCCACTACCATCCAGCATAATTTTTTTAAAATATTCTATATTAGATTAATCAAGCTTGGAAGTCTGAAGAACCGAGTAGGTACTTCATAGCCATCACACTCAACATTGGTCTTCAATAATAACTGTTAAATTTTGTTTAATATAATTCTGTTTATACATATCAGCATAAACGCATTTTATGCGTATCGGTGAAATAAATGGATTACATTTCAAAGTATAAATGAAATCTTCTGATGAAATGAAAAATAAATGAGAAAAAAATTCTGAAGTAAAATATAGACAATGCCCACTGAAGCGCTGATTGACAACACATTTTGCAAGTTCTATTAGGAAAGCTGGCGTCCAGAACGTGAACGAGTATTTACCCTATCCGGCTGTGGGAATGTTATATACTGTTTAACGTATATTGCAATTTTCTGGGTTTTTTAGTCAGCATAAGTCTCCATATACGAGCAGGACGATTCGTTAAAGAACGAGGTTATCTAAACGACTTTAAGCTTAGTTCAGCAAAAATGAGTTTGCTCTAAAGATGACTCGGTTTTTACTTAAAAATTGAGAATATAATTTGAATAGGGACGCATGTTAACCATAATGAAAACCACAATCCGTGAGTGTGATTATTTATAAAATCTAGAATGTGACTATCTATAATTTTTTTGTTATCTGATAAGAATTAACGACAATGTACATGGACAGTGATTCCTAGCCAAAATAATCACTGATAAGTACTCTTTTTCTCGCCGTGGTGACTTGGAGAGATAAATTTTTGGCGTAATAGGCAATTCGAGGTCCTGATTGAATAATGTCACGCACAGGCACAATACTTCATGACGCATAAGAATTTGATATTAGGTGGTAAAAAACCTTCGAGGTTACTGTCGCTCAAATCCCGATAAGTGTAATCCAGAGCTACCATAATAGCCTTTACTAGGCTCAGTAAATTATTATTAACTTGTACACAATGTGTTTATAATATATATATATATACAATATTACATTTGTGTGCACGTTAGTCTGTGAATTTAGAGCGTAACAACAGTGACAAGGTGCGAATTTTTTTTATCGACACACGAACTTGCACATGGTAAATACATAGTACTTATATGCAACAGCGTTTGAATATCCCGCGTAGTATTTCTGGGCCGATAAAACTTGCTGTCCATCCTGGATATAGCAATATCCTATCCAACCGATGATTTACTAGCAACTGACGCCCTTTCATTCTTCTATATTTATTTGCACTGGTCTTTTGCCGGAGTGCTTTGACACTCCCCAGAGGCCTGTAACGACGCCAGTGATCTAACCACCAGCAACATTCAAAATGTTTACAAGTTAATATATGTTACACTGGAGGGATATCGAAACTTACATCTTGAAAACCTGAAGAGGCTCTTTTTGTGCACTACCCAGCAATCGACATATCGACAATATCCAATCCTGGCAAAAACAGAACCAGAAAAAACAGGAACCCATTTCCGCAAAGTGATATTGATTTAATGTCACGTCGATAAATCATAGGTTGCGATATGTCTTAGCATATTAAGACTCTCCTTGACTATTGTCGTTCACTGGAGCATTATTAGTTTTGCTTCATAAGGTTAGTAAAGATTAAATGTAACAATTCCAGTATTGAGAAATGTAAAGTGGCCGTCCGAGAAAAGTTATTTCATTTTTTCAACCTTATATTTTTTTTCTAAATACATTGATTCCTGATTCCAGTCTTTCTGTGCAATTATCATTCTTTCCACGATTTCTTTAACTGACGCAGGCCTGCTGCTTTATCTCTTTTCTAGCCGGGCTAAGGGCATAACAGTGTAGTACTATATGCGACTTGCCTAATTCTTCGGTGTCCAGTGAGGATTTGCCTATGTTGAACATATAGGACCGGAACTGGTCATGTCCGGAAAGCACCTGAGTCCTTCTTAGGGTCAACAGCCCTATTTGGCCATAACGAAAAGGCATACGGGGCAACCAACCTAGTCACTAAGGACAGTACCCGTGTGACACCTTCTTGTGCTTCTCTTATTTTTAACGTCACAAGTGCCAGTTCGAAGCTACATTCATCCTAGTACAAGCCGCACTGCCTATATGTACTGTTCCTATTAGATCTGTATTTATCATCCTGAATACTTGTCCTTCTTAATCAGAATAATTATGTGTGCTGCCTCTAAGCTGATCCTCACGCCTTGCCAATGCTTTCGACCGATTGGCGAACGGCTCAGAAAGTGCTAGTTCATATACCGTTCCACTTACGCCTGGGCTTAGTTAGTTGTTTGTTCAATAATGCATTCTGTTCTCGACGTAACCTAATAAGCTGCACATTCAGGGAAGTCCAACTTCATGATTTCTTCATGCCTAACAGATAAAACGGTGGCCGTTAGGTCCGTCCTTTAGGGAATAGCTTTTCTGTACTTGTATCGAAAACACTGGCATCTAACAGACGAAATCAGTTGTATTAGGTAACGGGATATCCTAGTTCATGGTGTTTAATGCATTGTTCACATCCCATAACACTAGCAGCTCAAAATTATCAGTGCTCAATGACTTCGTTCTTTCATCTTGGCTCTTTCAATCGCTTTAAGCAAACGGGCTTTTTGCACCCCTTTCTTTATTTTTCTGAACAAGTCGTCCAATTTTTAATACCTCGAATACTTCATTTAGCAAGCATAGGCTTGCGAGCTGATTGAATTGTTTTTTTGCCTAGCTTAGATATATGTACTATTTTTGTTCGACTCCAGGTCCTGGAAAAAGGCTTGTCACCAGCAGTCTGTTTACTAGGACATCGATTAGCTCGTTCCGTTTCACTCTTGTTTGTCTGAATTTTAGAATGCACTTGTTTATAAGACACCCTGAAGTTATCCTCCTGTGATTAAATCCCATCTTCGACGCCTTCCTCCGTTTACCTTGCTTCTCAATTTAGCGCCCTCGTGCTTGGACGAATGAATTATTTTTGAGCTTCAGCGCTCTTCTTGCTCTACCAGGACTTCGCTGTGTGACCTCTGTGACGGTTGGAAGGTATTAAACCTTTTATTTCACATGCTTTTACCAAGCAGCGTCGAATTATGTACCCACCCATCTGTCTTAGGATCTGAACCCAGGGCTTTTCCATTTTATTTTTTTAGTGTCATACCATTCAGTTTCTGCATTTGCGATCTTTTTTTAGGGCCAGATGGCAAGTCCTATTCCTCAGCAACCGCAGTGAATGCGATATACCCGTAATTACCTGAGCTGACCCTTCAAACTAAATGAAACCCCTTGTAATCCCACTGGTTTGAATAGCATCTGAACTGATTTGTTAACTAATGAATGGTCAGAAGCATATTTGCCTTGCTTTGAACAATGGTGAATTGTATCTGACGATGATATATTGTTTTGGTGCAATTACTACGATTTGAGTGACAGTTAATTGTCTGCTTTGAAATTAAATTTGCGAGGTTTTTTTTTCGAATATGCTAAGAGGCTATAGGTGTGTAAGGCTTATAGATAATACAGTATATATTCACTATGAGGATACCGTATATATTCCTACTATCCTGTCCAATATTTGCAAAGTGCGTATAGCAATCTCTCAGAGGAGCGAAACAGCTCACGGGACATTAAACTTGCAGAGGTTAAGGAACAGGTATGGCAATTTTTTACCTTTTGCCGTATTGGACATCTAGTTCGGTTTCGTCTATCGGATGAAAGCTTCAACAGATGGAGCTCAGCGGGTAAAGTCAGCAGTGGCAGGCCAATATATAGAAGCGAAACAAACGGTGCTTATTCAACTAACACTAGAGTAGAGAGGTGTTGGCGCAAAGTCCGTTTCATATGCACATTACAATAGTCTTAAATAAAATAAAGTTACACAGGCATAGGTCCAGAATTCAGACCTAATACGTATGCTGGTTTAATATGATATCTGTTATATTTTAGTAGTAAACTTCACAAGCAGCCTGTGTCGGATTTTTTTTCGTCTTTACCTTTGACCTTTGATGAAATTTTTGAGGGATAAAAGGCGCTCAATATACTATTTCTGTAATATCAATGGTAAGATTGCTAACCGAGAATAAATTCGTATAAGAGTCTAACGAGCAAGGTTGTATGTTCTAGACTCTTTCTTTTGGTAAGTGAAGAAGGAAGGCCTACGGCTTTAATTGTTCAAGTGTTACGTCGCCCCTTGGGTTCAGCCAGCTAAATAAATACTCTCTAACGCATGTAGGATCTGAATGTCCTTACTCTCCCGGCTTGCAACAGAGTTTTTATCGCATTAAAAGGCCTAACATACATCAATTGTCATTCAAAAAGTTATTCTGGAATGTTGTTTATTTCATTATGGCCTTTCATATGGTTGAGAATGGCCTTGGTAAGCTTATAGGGATTCAGTAGAAAATCTTTCAGACAGGCAAACTAAAAGGGCCACGTACACGGTACGAAACGCAACTACTACGGTACAAGCTGTCTCCATTTTTAGGACACTGGTAGTGTAATGTGAAAGAACGAATAAAAGATTCAGTCGTCTAATGGATAAGCGATGTCCAATAAATAATTAATGATCCGGACATTTATTTACCCAAAAATTGCTAAATATCTTATATGCATATATTTTTTTAATTCACCTTCATTAATAGATTATATTTTACTTATTGATACAGGTGAAAATATTACCTAACTAGAGATGAACTATACATTTTTTCAATTTCATTTATTAAAAGGCTATTAGTCTTATCCATTCGAGCATCACTAGCTAATACTTGTCACTATTTAGCTTCCTCTGAGCTTATGCTTGGGATTCGTTCGTTTCCAAACCATTACTTCTTCTAGATTTCTATAAGCGTTTTTCTACTATAAGTAGTCCGTCAAGCCTATACCGTAGCATATATTCTCTCTCGAGTAACACAAGAAAAAGGCTTGAGGGATTCTTTTGATAGATATCCCGTTTCTCTTCAAAGAAGCATTAAGCCTACAACATTTTCTAAATAATTTAAAGAAAGCTAATAGCTTCTGATATAGAGTGCTACAATAATGCTCTAACCCAGGGACTATTAAGAAAGGCCAGTTATTACGCCGAAAGGGCTATTTGTAACGAGTAGGTTCTCGCTTTCAAGTTTACGCTTCAGGTGGATAGGGTGTTGCATACATCTCCCTTAAGTCCATTCGTGACCCGTATAGTGTTGAAATTATTAATACAAAAGGAGGGTGAATCTCAAACGACAGCTGCTCTATGTGAAAGGGGATTAGGTTAGGCTGAACTAAGCATTTGTACTATTCACCGAATTGAAAATCTCCGATACGGTTTCCCGTCTCTCAACGTTAAAAAAAAGTTACATAACGAAGGTAGTCTGGATTAATCTGACACTGAGAATTTTAAGAGCAGACTGATTTAGCACATACTTCATATAGTATTCATCGGTGAGTGCTTTCCGCTGTATGCACATCCGCGGTAAGCCACGTCAGCGCATCGACTTCGCATTCCAAAGGAAGTACAGAAAATGTTATATGACCAAGTTCTCGTTTAGTATGTAAGCTTCTCTGGTTGTCCTGGTGAAAAAAGACGGTTCTATCCGACTTCGTGTGGACTACCGCAAGCTGAATGCGGTCACAAAGAAAGACGTCTTTCCATTGTCACGTATAGATAATGCCTTCGAGGGGCCTCAGTGTGCTCCGCCTCGGACCTAACGAATGGCAATTGGCGGAACACCTTGGCGCCGGTGGCGAGGACAACCCCAGACGGTGTTACGACGTTTCAGCGGCACAACTAACAACAGAGCACTGATTCCGGCTTGCGGTACCCGATGGTTTTGATATATTTTGATGATATCATCATATACTTCTGGGGCATCGAGAAGCATTCATACAGTACGGATGTACGCTGTCGTTAGTACCACTGATCCACACTTTAAGGCGTCAAGTAGCTACCGAAACCCGTGTCCTTCAAAACAAGGATTTCTCAAATGGAAATTTCTTCTAATCCAGAAAAGGTTATGGTGATAGGCGTCTTAGCGACACAAACGACTCTTTTTTAGTTTTAGAGGTTTTCGGGGCTGACCTCTCATTACCACTAAGTTATATGAGACTTCTCCGAAATCGAAAACTGCTGTACGATGTTTTTACCAAATAGACATCATTTTTTCGTGGGTTGCGCCTTATCAGGGACATTTCTGGTTTTGGATGGCGCTTTGACGAATGAATCCATCTTGTAACATTTCCGGGAAAACTTGCCGATTAGAGTACAGACCAACTCGAGTAAGGCCGTCCTGGGGGCGATGTCCACCCAGTTTAACGAGGACGTAGATTGCCTATGCGAGCAAGCTTTTCTGGAGGTCGTATTCGCTAAGTGTTTAACTCCTGTCTAGTGGTAAAGAAATTCCACCCACACCTCTGTGGATGACGGTTTGTAGTAACCACTGACGATAGCGCGTTAAGATACCTAAAAGATGAAAGGAACCTAAGCTCCAAAATATCTCGGCGGTCTTTGAAGCTGTTGGAATATGGCTCCGAGGTACGGTACTAGAGCGGCAAGGCAAGCAGCAGCGCTCACGCATTGTCGGGGCTATCTACGGCTGCACGCCAAAAAAGTACGATAAGAGCCGATGCCGGCCTTACACAAGCTAGCGAGCCCGCGTTGAATCCGACGGTGACCATAGATTAAAGGAACAGTCAGGTTATCTTGCCATGCAAGACTAAAAAGACCATCGAATTTTTGCCACAGGGGGCTACATTATACCGTTCTGGGTTGCGGGGCCTTCTGCTAGTTTTTTTCTCGATCGCGGTCCAATGTGCGACAACCTGGATCGTGGTAGGATTCTTCTTCTCCCCTCAGATTTTCACGAATAACGCCAGAGTTTCGTTAAAGCTATTCTTGCACGGAATTTCTAGCTTCACGACAACATTTCAGATCAAGATTGTAGTTTACAGCAGATTTGCGTGTTGATGATTGGGTCTAGTAAAGTTCCATAGCTTTACTACAGCTGTATAACACTATCCAGCCCTGTACGAGTCCTAACGGATTGTGACACCTAGACCTACACCAAATCGATCCATTTAAACTGAAAATTATCCAGTCGGAAAAAAATACTCTGCTTGGATGAGCCTTGTATTTAATAAGACTTTCTTTTATGGGATGGTGGGCACTGGCGATTTAAATAGACATTACTATTCGGGAAAGTGCATGTCACTGCAGTTTCAGTATTTGCATTTGAAACAGGCATTTTGAAACTCAACATCCAATTTCGTGCTCGCCAGTACCTAAATCCCAGAGGACAGCACTTTATTACTGCTCTAGTCCTTGGGCTTTTTTGGCCTCTAAGTGCGTCCCAGAGTATGCAATCCGTCGCCGTCGGTCGCTTCTTTGCCAACTGTGTAGGCAAAAAGCTTGCACACTGCAACACCGATCCCCAATATGGTAGACGTTGGGAAAGGGTTTAGGTCCAGCATCACACCCAACTGTGGAAGGCAAAGCTTCCACCCAAGTTTCCTAAGGGAACTGGAGAAGCTAAGAGAACAGTTTTCTCGACGCATTTATAAGTGTTCTAGAATTTTTTTCAAGGCTTGTCACTTACGCGTTAAGTTTAGGTACCGTTGAAGGGATTTAGATTTAGCTCCTCTTACTTCTCTGCGCTCTGTGTTGTCCCTACCTTCAAACAAAAAACATTTATTTTAATGTGATAACTCTGCCTGAAATACTATTAGCACAAGAACAGATGGAGTTATGGCTTACGCGGTTTTGATCGTATAACACGTTGTTCTAGTAGGTCCATGGTTTCGATAAATAATTTTTCGATTTATCTTTTTGTAGAAAATTAAGAATGAAAGTTTTGAGCAAATAGCGCAATAATCACGCCAACCCAGCTTTTCACCTTTCACTTTTTGCTCAGCTTTATAACTGCATTGTTTGTCTCTTTGAAATCGACATACAAACTTACCTATTGCGACCTAGAGAAACAACTGAGAGGCATGATTGACATCTTGCTTACCTAGCTATCATACGTGTACACGTCAAAATCGCCGTTTCAAATAACTTTGTTGTAACTGTAAGGTATCGAAGCTGACGCTTTACGGCCATTTTCGACTGATATGGATATACATTTGGAAATAGCTAAATTGGTCCAGAAACGTAAAAGCCATGATCCCTGCTTGAGTACATGTTTGCTAGTAAACTTCTAAACAAGCTGTACTCTGCGGAAGATAGGTGTTTATTTATGGAATACTGCGTAAAAGATCACCAACGGTGTATAGTAGGTAAAGGTCAAATGTCCCTTTAGAAAATATAGTTTCGCAGTGTTTCAAACTAACTACGGTGTATGCTTAAATGAATAACAGAGCCCGAAACACGAGGCTTAAATAAACAACATTAGAGCTGGCATACAGGACACAAATAAACAATAAAAGTAGTTTCCCTTGAACCTTTTAATGGCCGAAATGTAGCGTACGTGATGTAGTTTCCACAGAACTGCAATACTCTACACTCATATTAATG
Source organism: Varroa destructor (assembly GCF_002443255.2). Classification (NCBI taxonomy): domain Eukaryota; kingdom Metazoa; phylum Arthropoda; class Arachnida; order Mesostigmata; family Varroidae; genus Varroa; species Varroa destructor. The sequence goes on from NW_019211454.1 coordinate 74,114,551, forward strand.
ATTTTACCACTCGTAGAATTTTCATATTTGAAATATTTCAAACGAAATTGGACCATTTCTTCTACAGCGTCAAGCTTTCTGAAATAGAGATCTAAACTGGTATGTTCAAGGCGTGTGCTTTTGGTCGAAACTGACTTGCCGAGTGCTAGAAACGTGTACAATATATCCGTGTATTTGTCGTTCAGGAATAGATCGCAAATAAACTATATTTCAAGAACCCATACCGTATAATAGTCAGTTTTTAATTTTCTTTGGCGAACAGCTTTGGAAGCGCGTATAGAACAGGGGTTTTCTAGAGCTGTTCCTATGCAGAAGTGATCCTTTCATTGCAGCTTTGCCTTTAAAAGTGCCTCTAAATAACCACCACCAGCTCGTCATACTGTTCCATTGAATTGGCCAAACTATTTCTTAAGCGACTGATTGTACAGTCCATTGACTTTTTTTAACTAAACTAGATAAAATACTCGAAGAGAGAAAGACAGTCTGCTTATAATTGCAATTATCATAGCGTCTTGGATAGCTTATAAATGTATAAATAGCATTTTTAGCTGCTTCGGTAATTTCAGCTGTTGTAAAAGGCTCTCTGCAGTTTCACTTCCTTTCCTAAGTTACTTTCAGTCCATCTGTTCATTTAACAGTAGGACAGGCTGAAACGCCCTGAACAATAAGTTGTTGCACGATTATCTCCTCGGCTTGTTTTCCGCTTAGAATCTATAACTTAAAGAAAATAGTCTGTGCTTTACATGCAACATCTGAAACAAAACTGTTAACAACATTACAAAGCCAAGAGTTTATAGTTATTTTTTAAATGCAATTATGTATGGGTAAATTCGTAGCTAGTAGACCAAATAGAAAATTTAAATGTGTAATTGATGTTATGCTTTGATTTACTACATGTTCAAAGTTGCTGAAAAAAATTGTGTGCAGTAAAAAGTGATGTATCTGCCTCCCGCTCTGGCTAACGTGCCTTACGTAAGTCTGGGGTAATAGTAAATCGAAACTTCATTCGTAAATGAGCATCACCATATGGACACGTGTCAATGCCCATTTATTCAAATCAACGCCTTATCTGTTGCGCCCTATATGATACAGATAAAAAGTATAACACTCATAGATAATCAAAAGCCTGAAGAATTAACCAAATTAGAGTTGCCTTCTACTGTTAGCATAAAACGGAATATAGGCGGGACTGTTAGCGTCGACATGCCGTTTCTACGATCGTATATGTTCTATGAAAATATATACAAATTAAAGCCCGAATCCTCCCTCTTCTCTTTGGATTAGTTGCGTCCTTGTAATATCCAGGAGGTCAGCGAACTGGCTGAGTTGGGAGCTTGAATGCTTAGCAATTCCACCTACAGAGTACTACACAGTCTATGTGCCATAGTGAATACACATAGGAAAATTCATAGTAACCTATAGGGCCCGGGGTCAGCAGTTCTATCGATAGGCCCTGATTCATAGAACGAAAAACGACAACTTGGTACTCACGAAAATAGTAAGCGCACAAAAACTGTGTAATACTTAACAAAAACGAACTTGAGGAAAAGATCAATCTCCTCGATTGAATTTGGCATGTATGTACATGTACGTGTATACACGAATCTCTCACGTTTCCGGCAATAAGGCTCGGTTATAATTTTTTCAAGTAAACCTATATCGACTGAAAAAACGTTTTATAGCAATTTCCGCGGAAGTGAAAGCACCAGGCCCAGCCAAAAGCTTTATCGTTCAGAAAAAAAATTATCAAAATGCTCGCTATGCCACCTCATATGCTGAAGTCATGCGTCAAATAATGAAGCGAACAAGTGAGCTCTGCCTTTACGAAACATCGTGTTACTCACTCGCTATTCAAAGCGTCACTCTTCGTCTGCATAGCTCACAAATCGCTAATGAAAGTTGCACTGACGTAGTCCATAGAATGCGAAATAAAGCCTAATGGAGAACGAAGATCTAGCTAAAACAACTCGCTGTGCAAAAACACTAATGAGATCTCTTGCAGAACTAAGACAGAGACGACTAACGCGGTATACGGCGTCATAACCCAAAAGGACACGGTACATATAAATGGGCAGGATATAAAATAAGTTTATTAATGCTACCCAAGGCTATCAGAACATTTTTGTGGTTACTTTTCTTCCCTATTTTTCATTTTATGAAAGAGGCCCCTTTGTACGCTACACGGCCATCATAGTCTTCTAGCAAGCTTCAAAAAGAGAGCGCATTAGTCTTCAAAAATTCATCTAATGAAGATGCGTAGTGGAAACCATCGAGAAGATGAAAACATATAGATTTCAAGCTGCCTAATATCTACTCTAGAAAAACAAAGATATTTAATCATCAATAAAATGTGTGTATTTGAGCAAAAGAAGTAAAATCAATATGAGAAGTGTTATCCAAAGGCGTCATTCGCACCGATTTCAATCGCAGTTCCTGCAGCTGCCTATTAATTATGCTCACACACACCAGAAGCGGTATTAACAAAGTCACGGTAGAGGAATATTTGGTGAGAGAATTTTTATAGACAATAGGACAGCTCTATAGGCAACACGTGTTGAACTAGCGATCTCTCTTTGGCTACTTCTGTGATCCACACTGGGCTTGCGTAAGTTAAAATAGACACTACGGATCACGGATTGAAAGCTCTATGTAAGAATCAAGTTTACCGTTAACAAACAATTGCAAAATACAATTTGCTCCTCTATAAGTTTACGCTACAATGTCCGATATGTGGTCGTTACGTTTGAGATTGCTTGATGTTGTGAATCGCCCCCCCCACACACACACTCTCCCCCAGGTCACGCATGCGGTAATCTAAGCTTGGTTCTTCATCTTCAATGATAGATTATTTTCCTTAAGATACAATGCAGCGCACTTAAAAATTCAAATCTACTTTGACCATACATTTAGAGAACCCACCAACGGTAGTGATCGGAAATCTCCCATCGTGTGTGGAAAGCCAAACATTTTTATATAACCCGCATATACTATAGATTTTACACCAGAATCTGGATAAATGAGATGATTTGTATACAGGACGCGGGTGAATAGTTCACAGATTGTACCCCGCAAGCGTTACTTCCTTACGCGATGATGACAGCTTTCCGTTAACTCAAGCACGAGACCTAACATTGTACGGAGAGTTGACAAGGCATCATCGTACCCTGTAGTTCATATAATTTTGTAAATAATCAGGTCGATCGAATATCTGAAACTGAATCAGTACACGTCAAAACGCGTCGGATAATTAAGAAGTAATGTCCAGTCGTGTGGCATTCGGGAAGGTGGATAATAGTAAACGCGAGATCAGACCTCGTTGGTTTGCATTTCTATATCATTTTGCACGACGCAAAAAAAGTACCGTTCGTTTAAAATGTTTGATGTGCAGCCCTTCTTCAAAAACCGAAGAGATTATTGTGTAATTAAATAAAATAGACCTTAGCTCTTCTTACGCTGACGAAATCTTCATTTATGAGGTACGTTAGACAGAAGAACTGAAATTCAGTGTTATGCCTTTCATCTGGCTTGCATGTCGCTTCCAGGGTATCTTTGATTCTTATATGCTTTGATTGTCGCGTGCAATAGATGGATTGCGCTCGGGTCGGGAAGACAGAAACCCGCTTTGTAGCTTTTCTGCTTGTGTATTAGCTAAATATTCCTTGACCTGAACAACAATGTATTTGATGTTTCTAAAATTTTTTTGGCTCGTTGGGTTTGGGTGAAACTTCGAAAGAAATAGTACGTGACACTTCTCAACATGCGATCAAGTGACGCGCTCAACAGTAGACCTATTTAAGTTAGTGAAATCTAGCCGCACTTTAATTGGCTTATAGTCTACCCTATTTGTAAATACGTAAAGTATGGAAACTCTGTCTATACTGGTCAGGCAAAAGATGATTGCGTTCAGGTCGGATTTTGACAATGTTTAGAAAATTTTTTGCTGAAAAGCTGTCGTGACGCCTTCGTGTTGGCTTTGATACAAACTAGGCAAGGTCTCTACCATTATAGCAGTTGGAAAAAAAACTCCTTTAGGGTCATATTTGCTATGTACCAGCTCCATGATCTCTAATGGATTTCCGCCAATCGAAATCGCTTGGCTTAACGTTTGCTCGTTTGGAATGATACACTATGTAAGCTACTCGTGAGCTGTTTCATGTTTCCTTTATATAGCTTCAACAGCGAATAGGAGAAAAATAGATTTAAAGTATTCTCCCTTACTAGCAACAAAAATGGATCCGTGATAGTCAAGTCTGATTGGTTGCTATATTTATTTACGTAGATGGGGTTCTTGTTTTACGACAACCATAAAACTGTGCTTGATCTGATTTCTGGCTCACCGACATGTCTCAACTATTCCGGAACGGGCAATTCTGCGGAACCTACTCTTATGATAGACAGCTTTCGACTAGACATGCCCTTTCAATAATGGCAAAAAAAAGATATACTGTATTTTATTTAGTTGTTTTAAGGGCGTTGAACAGCGCAATTTAAATAGAGCATGATCTGTTTCCATGCCATTACTGCATGGCTTCTTTTCTAACTATTTTTCCGCCATGCAACGAATTTGATGGACGCACGGCTGCCGTTGACCATGGTGACCTCCGTGTGATAATTGTGTCTTCATCCAACAAAGTGGCGAACGGCACATCAATCACTCCTACGTTAAATAGGTTATCTAGTATATCACCTAAACTTCAATAGTTTAAATGATATCGGTAGACATGGACGTTATTCTCTAAGTAGTCGCCTATATCTCTTACGCTAAAGGTTCGTTCTTCTGTCTACAGTCGGACGAAGTTTCTCAACAATGTTATTCTTTCGCCTTAGCTTGGTTTGCCCAGTTGCCATCTTGGTGAAGCTCGAATAATTTTCGGCCTCAATAAGCGGCTTATTGTTACCTCTCTCTTTCGACAAACTTTCAAGTTATTCCTAGTTCCAAGACAAGCATATGATTGTGGGATATAAGCTTCGCCTAGCAATAACATTTTTGCTCTTTGCCATTTTATTATTTGTTAAAAGAATATAACGGACAATGCTGTTTTTTTTTTTTTTTTTTCGTTTCTCCTAAAGGTTTTCGTAACAGGGTGAACTGTTTAATTGAATTGCGTTGATCAGCTGATCAGGTCTCATCGTCGTCATAGGTGTCTATCTCGCCGACGGCACTGTTAGCAGACTACTCGAAACCGCTAATGGTCATCACTGATATTTGCTGTCCTAAGCAACTCAGGTGCATTTATTTAAGCTTGCAAACTACCTTACTGAAGTTGTTTTTTGTCGATCTTCCTATAATAACTTCAGCGCATATAGTATGAGTTATTGTGCTTTGCCACTTTCTTATACGAAATTACATTTCCATTTTATGCTACTAGAAGACACGTTGCACATAAATGGAAACTTGGCTAATACAAATGTATTGAAGATTATCTATAGTTTTAGGCCAGACGTTTTTTTGCTTGCATTAGTTCCGTAAATTGTAGAGTACCGGATCTATATAAATTTTAAGAATGCGACCTAACAAGACATTGTTGAACCACGTCTCACGTGAGAATGATGCCCTAGAACTCCGCACGATTTGTGCCCTTCGATTGTCCGCTTTGTAAATCGAGAAGATAAATATTCAATTCCGGTTCTTCAAAAGTTGCCACCATCAGGGACATCTTTTTTCGCAAATCTCTTGAAGTACTACGAGTAAACTTTGTTATTTCCTGTGAATATATTGTTATTACTGGTCTTAGCGCTGCAAGTGTACTAGATTTTGTTGAGCTGCTAATTCTGGTACCTCCGTAACTGCTGTTGTGCTCATCAGCAATATATATGTTGTGAAGTCACCGCACGTTTTATGGCTCTTGGCGACTTTGGTTCGCCTAACATAAGAGCTATATTATTGGACTTTTCGACTACCTCATTGTGCGGACCAATCCGTGTATCTATACCTCAACTTCAGCCCGTATCTTTGAAGTTCGGTCACAGCATTGACATCTGCAGAATGTTATTGAAGCTTAGCTCATCATAGTCACTTCTGAGAAACTAAATTATAAGAAGACGAGCATCCTCTAACGAAATCCACCGCTCTTCGATTTCAAATTTAGCTTTGTTCTTTTCTTCTAAGTGCGCAGACGCACAATCACGTCAAAGAAAATGCGGGCCATCTGGGTTAAAAACCTACATATATTTATTTTTGCCTGTGTCTGGTATTTTGTATATGAATATATAGAAACATTTTCAAAGAGAATAGGAATTGAGTAAATAAGTTACATAAATATAACAGAGCGCTACGGTCGTAATTAATATTACTAAAGTCTAAGCTATTTATTGCTCATCCCGTCGCTTTACAGGCTTAAGGCCTTAGACTTAGAGATCCACTTTTTCATTGTGTACCAGACAACCATAACCCACACGACTATCCATTTGCACTTTGTGATATCCCTCTAGCTCACCATGATCCAAACATGGATCTAAACACAAACCTAAACGCCTAAAGAAGAAACCGTGCAGATACTCATCCTAAAATCGAAAACATATGCAGCCACACGCAAAATGAAATTCCCCATATCTTTTTCAAAAATTTCGACCTAAGGACCATTTGATAGGGCCCATTACGACTTGTTATAAGCAACAATGTTTTGTTGGAGATTTTATGAATAGACATTACTTCGGCTAAAGTTCTATTTGAGTCACGAGTCTGTACTCATCAAAACAGAAAAAGCCTTGAGCTCTAGAGAATGAAGGAACGTGTAAACCCACAGTTGCGATTACTTTTTCTGTGAGGTAATTCTACATTTTAAATACATATATTAGTGCTCGTATATATGCCATTGTATGTGTGCCGAAAGCGTTATCTGTTTGATCTAATCTATTCGGACCAGCACCCTTATCAGGTACCGTCCATTCATTCTTTGGGAGTTGAAAACAAGGCCGAATTTTTGTAAGAGCAGGTTTGAGACTAAAAGAATAATGGAACTGGCCAGATAGACATTTTACCGCCATACAACGGGCTTAAACTAGGGTCCCCTAATCCGGTCGTCACGCCAGTCGCTGCCCCTTGCGAACATCGCATAGAGAAAGGCGTTTGCATGCGGTAAGCAATAAGCGATGTCTTGTAAAAATATCGACGTTCCTAGTTACTCTAATAGCGATCGGATATATCTGATTCCAATATGCAACTCCTGTCGGTAACTGATGTTGCACGCGAAATACTCGGGCAGAAAAGCTCCTGTTTTTTTCAGAGCTAACGCAAAACGCATCTTGTTCCGGTTGCATAAGTAAGATATTGAACACCATCACTGATCGTGATGGCCGCATGACTCGGATTCAGCAGACTCTGTAGATTTTAATCCTTCAAGGTATATACAGTTTTTATTCGGTTAGATAGATCCGGTTCGTTTTTGAATTATCTCCTAAAAATGTGTCGTAGATTCAGGTAGTCAATTTGTATAGTTATGGCCTCAGCGCTTTGTTTTAAAGCGAATAGTAAACATTTAACTCTTGATGCTAGATGAATAGCAGAGTCAATTCTCAAACGATAGGTGGGTTAGCGGGAAACAAGTCAATGTTTATTCAACCTTGAAAATAACAAGGACAAGATTGCATGACACTAAGACAGAATGTTGCTGTTTTTTTTGTTGACATGCCAAATCGTCCGTGTGCTCGCCCTTTTTTCAGCCAGTAAGATCTTCATTTACACGGCACTTCTTCCAAGTACGACATGTTGTCTGAGTTGTTTGTAAGACCGTATCTAAACAATATTTCGTCTATTTTTTTATATGCTTGAAACATCAATCTAGCCTTGCTAATCTAAGATATTACCATAACTAAAGCTTTAATTCGGAACCTAAATCTTCTTGTATCGGCAAATAACTTTAATTAGCGACCATGTGTGTTGAGCGATATGTGTAAACTCGTAGAAGTATCGTTTAGGTACGCTATCTACAGAAAAATCGAGCGTGATTGAAATTGCCGAACTTTTTAGCAACGCAAAAGCTCAAAGTAGTCAAAGGTCCAAAAAAAAAAAAAACAAAAAGTATCAAAAATATTAACTGTTAGATTCGAAAGATTAATTATCGGCTTGCATGGACGACCCAGTTAGTGACTGACATTCATTCGTTCGTCAAAACGGCCGTTAATCTCTGTTGTATTCACAGTTTCTCTTTAGCCATCGTGATGAACTTCCGAGCCTTTCAAATCTGAGCACGATTGAGAATCTTCTGACTTGTCGCATCGAAATCGTCCTTCGATTTTTTCTTTCGATAACTGGCAGTAACGCAAATCGGCAATTTCCATCAAAAAATGATTTCTTTTTCCATACTGCTGAGGGCGCAAAGAGATTAGATAAAAACCAGTTTTCGACCAAATTAATAAACCACACACGATCTTCCGCCATTACGATTTCCTTGCTTTTTTTTTTTTTTTTTTTAGAAAACGAACTCACTTTATTTAGTATATCAACGATCAGCCAAAATTTGATCAGATTCAGACGGAAAATGCTATATTAATATTGGTTAGTTTCAATTGCTCTCCAAGTGATATACAAAGTGCTTTAGTTTCAAGGCGGCATAAAGTAAGTGTTGCATTTTTATTATTGTTTCTTTCATTCAAACGTGACAGCCATTCTGACATAGAAAATAGGAGAGGCTACACGGCAGTCGTTGCACTTGTGCGTATGTTTAACTCTCCATAGTATGCCTAAGTTAAGAAGGCAATATCAGATAAAAAAAAAGTTCATATACTTTCTGTTGAGTCCACATTGCATGATGGGGTGGCGGTATCTCGATCAACTTGAAGATAGTATTTAAATGCAGCCATGTTCACACCTCGCGTCCAGGTTTTGTAATTAGATCTATGACCCTCGTGCTATGTGGTAATGTAATTAATCCGTTAATTATTTCTTGTTTGTTATTAATACTTTTCTACACGTTCCTTATGTTCCTTAAATGTCCATGTTCTTTGTTGATCATAATTCTTCCCGACTGAAAAATGTCACAGGAGGTCCGGCGCCGGTTACAAAATTAGTCATGGACATCCTTCATGGGTATTCAAGAGTGTCGCATCATTATAGTGACGCACAAGTTCCGCCTTCATTGCCGTCTGCTAATTCCCAATTATCTGAGCTGAAGATAAGGGTAATGGCGCTTCGTGGCTCCTCCAATTAAAGGCCATCAATTGACTTGATTCCACGTCGGTACATAGAGTTAGACAAATGAAGCGATCGACCGAAGTGAACGCCTTGGTTTTTTCCTAAAAAGGCAAACCCGAGCTGGCTGATGCCCAACAATTGATATCACTGAATAGAAAACGGTAAAGAGGTTAGAACCTCCTCTTCATTCCGCAGACCTGTACAGACGCCAACCTCAAGCGCTGTCATAAGGGAAAGGTAACCCGGAGTCCTCATCATACAAGATACGGTCAAGAATTTTTTGCGTCTCTCTGTGATATGCAAAGTAAAGCTGTGATCATAAAGGGGGTCCGAGATACAACAATTTGCTAGGATATCAAAGGGGAGATCCGGCAAGAAAGCGTGTATGGCCAGCAGCTATCCTGCCTCCCCCCTTAGTATTACGGCTTCCGTCATTCCAGGCGGACGGTTAATCTTAGTTCTACTGCTTCCATTTAAGCACAGCCAATACTTACCCGCATGGAGAATAACTTTGACCACGTTGCCTGATTTCGAGCGCCGGTATAGTTAGAGCTTAAGCTTAATTGTTCAAATTTGCACTTAACGAAAAGCATTCATTATTACAGTGACCTACTCTGTATTTCGATATACGCAGTTAATACAAGGAATAATTGAAAAGGTGCTACCTTTAAGAATCGTCGATGCTTAGCAGGGAATTTAGTTTATTTAAGCGTTTGGGAACGGGTGGAGCTTGGTCATGTATTCAATACATCTTCACGGTTTCACACAATGCACTTGAAATTTTACAACGAAACTTTAGGTAGTATCCGTACCTAGAGGAAGTGGTGCCCGTTTTGGATTGCTTAATAATTCTTCAGAGATTCGAGAAGCGGCAACGTTTCTTCGCTCGTCCCAGAGCATCCAATTAACTCCTGGGATTTAGAATAGATTGAGGAGGAGGGGGGAATGATGATGCGTTAATTAGTCGCAATACGGCATCGCATGACAGCCGTTTTGAGTATAAACGGGTTTGTCTCTATGCGTTCCTTAAATCTACGAATTGATGCAAACCCAAAACGGGTTCGGTAAAAAAAATCCATAAGCCTATTTACTATGTTAAATGATTTTGATTTGTGTCACAAACACATACCGAACGCTAACTTGTATTAGTATGTATTAAAAATCGATAGATATATTATTATTGGATGGAGCAGCAGGTTCTGCCGTTGACGTTTCACCTAGCTTAGCTTAAACTTTAGTACTGTCTGATTTAAGTTGTTCTTTTATCAGCCTGTTCAAAAATACACCTGCCCTAACATATCTTATTATTAGATTACTGATGCCTTGCTATATCAGTGGCTTTATTACGTAGCGCCTATTGTATTTTCCTGGTTTGAACATCATATTTCATCAACTTGTTCCAGCAATAATTTGTGGAATGATTTCGCTTTTTCATTATAACGTCCTAGTAATCTCTTGACAATTAGTCCCTTCATGCGTCCAATATACCCATCCTATTACTTGAAGAAGCAGGTAGAAAGCCACATACATCTTACTCAACCCGTGCACTAAAAATCAACCACGAGATGTAAGTCTGAGATTTTACCTTACTTAGATCCCGTGTCCTCTTACATTGTTCCTCTTCTTCAATTGAAACGATGCTGTAAACGTTAAGCCTCTTACATAGATATTCTTTTCTCTATCCAGTTTTTAGCTCTTCAAAATATTAAGCAGAAAGCTTCTCCTGAGAAATCTAATCTAAGAATAGCAACCATAAGTTAAGCTGACATGATCGAAATTTTAGCAAATTAACATCGATCAACTATTTAATTTGTAGAATTTGGTTCATTTTTCACAGTCGCAACCTTACGTAAATGTTTACTCGGATCGATATAGCCGTTCTTGGTGTCTCAGGAAGAACTAACGTTTCGTTTGCGACGTATCCAAATGGCATCTGTTCTTACTTTTTTCAACAGCTTCTCAAGTCCAAACGAGGTCAATGTCAGTTGCTGAGCGCTCACAGAGAGATACTACTTTGAATAGTGACTACGTACCCGTTAGGTTACAGAACAGGTTACATTTTCTTCGTACAAGAGCACATTTTATTTAATCACGCTGCGACGCGGTATGTACCATCAATCAATACAGTGTTTTTTTCCTCTAACAAAGAGCATAGAACCGCTTATTCTGTTAGCTTGATACCTCTCAAACTCGATAAAATCACATGATACGTTCCTTCTAAGAATTTACGTTATCGCTGTATCTTATAAGAGCGATAGATACACTACAATGGAGAGTTAGAAACTTGACAAGAGTATGTTATGATATATTGTCTGAGTATGACGAGGATTATACGAGTCGAATCAGTGTACAAGGACTAGATGATTAAAGGAAATAGAAAGCCTAGCTGTTTCCAATCCAGGTAACGGTATGCGTTTTACTTCTGCGTTGTAATTTTTCCAGTTAAAGTATATATTTGGCTTTGTTTTGACACACAGAAAAGGCTTGAGGACGTAACTTGTCGGCTCCTCAAAGCGAATCGATATACCGGTTTAGTAACTAACTTTGTCTTTCATTGAAAGACCTTTCAATGAAAGGGTAGAAAGTATGAATTTAGTCGTTATAATAAATCAAGATTAATGGTAAGAAGAAATTGTTGACCACCGTGCATCTTGCAGTGGTTTCTGCTAAAATGTTTCCACCGCTGCGAATATTCGTTTCGTCAAAGAACCGCTCTACTTTACAACTGTCTAAATATTTATTGTCTAAATATCTCCCCATCGTTTTGCCCTTTTAGTTGAAATATAAATACTCGATATCACGCATTCTGACATTACAATGGTGGGAAACTGGTTTCGCTGTTAAACCTGTATTCCACCTTAACGAACCGAATAATTGACCAGAAGAAACGTGCAGTTGTATGCATGCACAGCTCAGAATCTTCAACAACAAACGTTCTCATTACTTGTTGTGTAGGACTGGTTGGTTACAAGCTCGGTCACATAGACGTCGAGCTGACGTTTAAAGATATGGCGGAAGGTACACCATGATCATTCATAATAGACTTCGTTCGTATGAGTTCTTCCCGAATAAGACAATAGTTGAAACCAAAGCTTTGTTGTCTGAAAGTTTGGCACAGATAGCTAAAGACCAAGACTAAAAGACCATTTCGAGAATCATTCGAACAGTCCTTTGAGCACAACCCTTCGCTGTCCAACATTGGCTACTGTGTACACCGCCAGCGCAGTCTTTGGTATATACATTATTAGACATGACATGTCTCGATAAGTCAGTGTACAATATGTACATAAGGGACCCGAAAAAATTCTTGTGTAAACTCTGACGCGACCTGGAAATTAGAGCAGAAACTGTCATTCACTCGTACACGGAAGCTTGTACTTTTTTTTGTAACGATGTAATCCAGTTTAGTAGTCTTTTTCATACAGCAAAAAAACAGTTGGTAACATTTGCTATGAGTGGCCATTTCGAATGCGTATTTAAAATCAAATTATATATAATTACCAATTCTACCATCACTTACCATGAAAACTTAATTATTTTGTGTCTCCAAGAACTGCATAATGACAGAGTATTCCCACCGGTGCGCGAACGATGCCATTCTCGAACGAACGTTGAAAATCTGAAACAGGGGTCTATAGATAGCATTTCTATTTCTTTTAGAGAAAAAAAAAATTCGGAAAGGCAACAATTCTCTCAAATGTTACACTTCGTCTGTTTACTAGTTTTCCTAAATGCAGCTGGACGAGGTGTCAACGCCAATAATCATATATGGTTTGTTTGTAGGACCGATAATGACTGTTCTTTTTTTCTAGGCGATGGATATTGGCACTCAAAACGTTACGAAAAATGTACGCTCTTTCGATCGCCTCTAATCCACTTGATCTTCGAGCAGAATTAGGGCTATCTTAAGCCTTGAAGCATCGCTCTGAATAACGCAGCTTCCATTAATGACCCTCTTCCTGGCCCTTCTGCACTTTTTTTGAAGGGTGGCTCCTGCTTCGTTATTACGTTCTGTTCTAAGCTGACCGGTAATACGCTTCATGTGAGCATCAATCTTTCTCTCTCTCTCTCTCTCTCTCTCTCTCTCTCTGTCGCAGGCCTCTGTTGAAATGAAGCGCTTAAATTAGTATTAAAATGTTTTCGGTCTCGTGTCACTGCAAATGTTTACAGACATTTCTCCTTCCGACGTCCTGTGGATCACCGTTGCAGCTCTGAAAAAAAACAGCTTTAATCGTTTCGGTTTAGGTCTTTTTGCTTTAGACCTCCAGCATGAAATACTGTAAATATATATATATATATATAAATTTTTTGGCAACAACTCCCAGGTCAGCAATGAGCCTTGCCATTCATTGTTTGAAATGTTGTGCTGAGCCTGCTAAAGTGGAATAGAAACAAATTGAGCTCACTCGGTTTTCATGTGGTCCTAGGTCTACTGCTACCTTTCTGAGTACGCGAAAATTCTGGTTTGTGGTATGCATAATGTTTTGACAGATGAGATCTCCTTGTCTGTCAAAATAAAGACTTCTGCACCAATGTGACTGTTACAGTATTTACGGAAAACTTCAAGTTTCGTTAGTCGAATAGTTAAGCTGATAATATGCTATTGTCTAATCGGGTTTCGTTTACACATGTAATTTCAATTTTCTCAGCAGTCATGAACGCATTGATGGCATCAGACTTCGATAATAAGCGATTGTTTAATGGGAGTATTTCAGATTGCTCTGTGTCTGTTTGATATATGTGACAAAGTCTCTTTTGCGTTACGTTTGATCGATTTGTTCGTAGCTAGCTGTCTGAGGGTCAACCTGCATTTTTTTACAGTTGCACCAGCATTCTAACACTTTATCATCGAGCATTTGGACCATGTTACTGTTAACTATTTCGACATAGGACGAGCTATAGAATGCATAGCGCCTTTTTACCACAACGTAACAAATGCCAGACCAGAAGAGATTCCAGTGCAGGTCCTCGGGCTTCAAAGTGGCAGACGCTAATATTCTTTCAAAGTATAGACGGAATGACGCAATAGGCAGTTTAGCAGTTCCTTAATTTTTCTGATTTTACACAAACAGGACACGAGATTTCTTCTTGCCGAGATTCGTATTATTTCCATGCTCAGTACATTCAGTTCACTGTTTCGCTTGCTATTAGGCCGTAACGTAAACGTCCTTTGTCGCGATTGGCTATACGTTTTAGCTTTTTTAGGGCTGTGTCACGCCAAACACTGCTTGATCTGTGGTTATCATGCGACCGTGAGTTCTCTTGCAGCTGTAGTTTCGCTACTTAACGATACTATTTGTCTATCTACCCATATTATTACAGGTCGATTTTTATTTAAAAATTTCTTCATTTAAAACCGAATGTCATATTTATTATATAATTGTGCTATACAAATGTATGGAGTTCGTGTTTGAAAATTCTAAAAAGTATCTGCCCGGTAAGAAGAAGTGCTCAGCGAAAGTGCTATAACGTATAAAGCCGCGTGGTACTGAAAGATCTCATCATATCCTGTGGTGCGTTAGGCAAATAAAAACCCTGTGTACCACACAGCGTGTGGTGCAAAACGCGTATCGATGTATCTGTTCGCCCTTCTCCATGCTTCATTGGTTATCGCCTTTCAAGAATTAAGGTCGATCTCCGCCATATTTCTCTTCTATGTACTGATAAACCATAAATAAGAGGGGGTTGTGAAAAGTCTGAAATGGGGTCTGAGATACTATACATGTAGCGGTGCGTCCAGTAGTAGATACGCATAACTGTTCACCGATAAGCTTTATGGGCTGTTTTAGGAATACAGGTTTAATTTGGTTGAGTCGACTACCTGAATTCAGAAGGAAGCTATAGAGACCACCTTAATTTCTAACAGAACTAACGCCGTTTGTAAGGGAAGTTTGAAGGGATTTGCTGTACTCACAGTCGCTGCCACAGATCGTCGTGCCCTCTCCGTGACGTGCTCGGCAAAGGTTCATCTGTTCGTAAGTAAAATAACAAGTAGGCGTTGAGTCTGGTCACGTGCATTGAGGCGCAAAATTGCTATATCAAGATAGTCGAACTTACGTTAAAAAGCTTTTAAGCGAGGAAAAACCTTTCTTTATTTGGTTTGCTGGCAACTATTGCTGGTCGTAGAAATGACCGTCGGTTCTTCCACTATGTCACTGTCGGTTTCAACAAAGAGACACACCGTTGTATTCCCGAGGTAGTAGCTATCCATATGGCAACCTAAAATTTTGATTTCAGATTTCATCGTAGTTACGAAGAGCTTGCGCTATTTAATGGAAATCAACGTTTATAGATAGAAAAAAGCGACGCAAGACTACCCCTCTGCCTAATCATCAAAGATACTTATTTCTAATGGTTGACTTTGCTAAGCTGAATTTATACATATATTTGAAACAGAAATCATATATGTGTGTCTGTATTTACCAACCATTGCTCAGAGGCAAGCCAGTGAAGTAGTGGTAATGACCGTAATCATGAATCGCCTCACTCATCATAAACGTAAAATTTTTATCCGCTCTGAGCATACTATGCACATTTGGTACTCCCTAACGCCACTAAAAAAAGGATGAAGGCCACCAAAGCAGGCGGTAACGCAGCCAGTAATAAAACATCGGGTTAGCTAAGGACGATAATATAACCATTGTGGCTGATAACCTTGCCTATGTATTATAGTTGGTTCCTCCAAACGGACTATTTTCCGAGGAAACTGAAATCAGTGTGGTCGATATTACGGCACAGGCTCAAAGCAGAGGCCTAGCCAACTGTTGGCTCGATACTTCAATTTTATACCTTACAGGATATTTTAAAGGGTCGTAAAAAGTAACTTCCAAAGAGATCGTGAAAACAATTTTTTTTATTTGAAGTCGATTTAGGTCTCTTCGAATTCGATCTATAGAGTTGGCAGTAGGCGGATTAAGGTGGGGAACTGCAAGGGCGGCTGAAGATGGTGAGCTCTCTCTCAGATGGCAATTTGACGCTGCAAAGGCGTTCGGTTCCCCCGTGTCGTGAGTATATCGATGGGATGGAGGTGATAAAGATTTAGTTTTATGGGATATGTTGTAAATCCCCCAAGAGCTTTGCTAGGGGGCAAATCAACATTATACCAATTTTGCTGATTATTTTGTAGGACACTATTTGTATTGAATATTTTTGTGTGATCTTTAGTGGAGGATTGCTCCGCCACCGTTGTGTATGCGTCTTCTAATTAACTCCATTACGGCCGCAAATAACGATACGATTAGGAAGTCTTTTGGTCAATACCACGATACCAACGGTGCCTTTAGGTTTGTTTAGTGGCGCAAGTTATACAATGTAACGGCTCCCAGAACCTCGTTGCCTTTCATGTTTTATTAAAGTAAATACATCGAGGGTTTGAAATGATTTACGACTTCTAATAATACAAATATTAATAATAACTGCACTACCTTATCATTATTGTATCTGGTAGTAAACTGTTCTAAAATACGGTTTTATTTACACGTGTAATAAAATTAAAGTTACTCAACTGAAAACATCATTTTGCAAACGATCAAGCCCGGTTTTTGCTTTGTTAAAAACAAACTGTATTCTATGAGATTTGCCAGTGACTGCCTTAAAATGCTGAAGTACAAAAAAAAAAAAGAAAGTAAAAAGAGTTTGTTTATTTCCTGTTTAAGGCGGTATCGTTGGCATCGATGTCCGATCACTCGTGAATTAGCCAAGAAGGGACAAGAACTTAATATACTCAATTCTACTAAGCATAGAAAGCTCCATATGCAAATTTATGTCGATGACACTTCTCCTGTTCAAAACGGAAAAAATGCGGGTGCTGGGAGAGCAATTGAGGCCTGGGTCTGTACTGCAGCCCAGAATTTGAATAGATTTTTCGTTTCTTGACAATTAACGTGTCTTCATTATTTCTTTGGTGAAAAACTATAATGTTTTATGAACGTATGAGCTGAGAGTTGTACGTAAAGGTCTTTACTAGAAAAAAAAAACTCATTGTTAAGGCGCTTGAAAAAAATCAGGTTTTCTTCAGATAGTCTGTTTAAGGCTTGCGAGGTTCTACTCGAATCAGTTTGTAGCTTTTTGTACCTTAATTCGGTTCGAGGATAACCAAAATCAGGCATACCGAAAATTACAAATAGAAGGCTAATACAGAACAATAATCGATTTTTCTTTTTTAAGGAGGAAGGATAATTTAATGTATTGAGCATTAGCGGTTTCAGCTATCGGCTATTGTCAGTACAGAAGAGCTCCCCGAAAGATATTTGCAAATTCGACTCCAAGGATATATATAGACTAGGCCTTTGCTGATTTGCGTCGACATCTGCATTCCCCGACATAAACCCTCCTTAATCTTGTACACCTGAATCCTGTCCGCAAAATGTCTTATCTCCAGCCAGTTCCAAGATGACATAGTAGCTCGATCTGTACATATATGCAAGTGTCCAACTAGGCTAGAAATAGCCTTGCAGCAAGTTAACATGGAAAGTTGAGCAAAAGAGCCCATGTCGTTTTTATTTTTAATGCGTTTTCTGAATTCTCTATATGTTATCACAAATTAGCTAAAATTACACAGTGTAGCAAACTTTAGACTTTTACGTGTAAGCGGACTTTAGTGTCTACGTACCCATCGCAATACACAAGGGAATTCACCAGATATAGTCTGCAAATTCAAGTGATCCACAGGTACTTTTAGCAAAAGAAAAACCACTTATCGACGTTTCTATTAAAAAAAAAAATACATCTTATCAAGTTTAGCCAACATAGATTTTACGAAAACCTTTTTCATATTTGAAAGACGCAAAATGAAAGATAGCCGAATGTACTGAAGCAGTTACCCCTATTTAATAGATTAGCCTCGCAAGTTTGCCCTTATTATTTTACAACGTTACAGTTAGAATTTTCCGTACAGTACCGTATTCACGGTAGAGCAGCGATACGTTTCAGTAAAATTGAACGTTCTAACTTTAACTGTAGTACTTGCTAAAATTAGTTTTGTACTAATTTGCCAGATGAGCCAACAAACATTTTGTGGCCAGATCGTTTTATAAAATTATGCTAAAACTGTTTAGTACCAGTCTTTTATAACAGCGAGCCGATTTCAATTACTCTTCATAAAATCTGTGTAATACAATAACTTCCTTGTTATGAAATAACTTTCCAAACGTGTGCCTAAATGTGCGGCAGTTACTAATCTGATAGTTAAGGCTGAAATAGTTTGTGACTATTGTTCTTTGTTTGTGCCTATGTTTGGAGCGTTTAGAAGCTTGCTCCATGCCTGAGCCTCTATTGTAGTCGTTCATAACAATAACGTGCCAATATACCTCCACTTGCTAATAATAACAACTGAAGAACTTCTAAAAACTTCTTGAAATGTACGTCCTTAACTTATACAGAATTACTTTCAACAACATAGTTCTCGTATTGTAACACCAGTGTTAACGACCAGCTAAACTGTAGAAATGTAAAGCGTGTATATATATCATCGAAATTTTCACTAGGGTTTATATTTTTTAGACTATGAGTTGCGAAGACTATGGTGTTTATTTATTCCCATAATGAACATCCACAGTTAGCTTGAATGGCTTTTCGCTTGTGTATCCGCTCCCTCGACATTTCTAATTTTCTTCATTATTTAATTAATTTTTTTTTTAATATGACAGCGTGCTATATCATAATGTATCACTTAAATCATATTATAGCGATCCAAGCTTATGTCCGACTTTGAGTATGCTATATAATAATAAAATAAAAATCCAACTCGATAGCATATGGCTACATACGCAAAAACCTTCGAGAGAGAACATAATATATTTCGCATACGCAGATGAGTACGAACGAAACTTCAGAATTTGTTATGGACTTACGACGAATTAAGTGGGAACCTTAATACATATACCGGTACTCGCTTTTGACGCGTGTTCTATATTACACTAATTTCTAGTCTTTTATTTCCACCTTTTTTTTGATGGAGAACTTTTTTTTTGATAAGTGATATATATTTTTTACACACTTATAGACAGATCAAGAAGGTAATGTAGCCTGTTAGATCCTATTAAAAGCCTGACAAGTCCTGGCTGTCCTGGGTTCCTTCGGTTTCGTGCTAGAACAAGGCTGCTGTCGGCCACGCCCTTGTTGACAACATTCGTTACAGAAAGGCAGAGTAAAACGGGATGCCGCTGTAGCAGGAAATACGGGAAAAACTGTGTGAAGAGCAGAGTTGGGGCGACTAAGCAGGAGATGGGGGCGGGTTGTCAGAGGAACAGAGAGCGGGACAACGATAAGAAAAGAGGGCTCTGTGCTGGGGGCAACCCTACCTCATTTTGGCTCCCCAGCCATTCTCTACACAGCAGTCAGCTGCTAGATTCCCTTGGGAAATGTCAGCTCCGATGATGGACAGTATAGAGTTGTTAGGACCCACGCCTAGTTGGCCCAGCTCATAGATCGTCAGCATTGAAGGGTTTTGCTAACGTCTCTATAAATTTTCCAGGACTGATCCACAACATCGTATGGTGAATGTACCACTGATGAAACTTAAGACCTGTCTCTGTTTTCGCATTGCGTGTAAATACCCATCACAGTATATCGACCAAAGGATAAAAATGAAACTATACATTTTGCTTTGCTGTATTCCGCTTCGTCTATGGTAGCCGAAATATTATTGTTCTACCCGTAAGTATGGTCATTTTTCTGAAAACTAGTCTAAAATGGAGAACAGGATACTAAGCAGTTTGCAAGACAAAATATCTAGTGTACTATTGTATGTTATACGTATGTAAGGCGTAAGACGAGTCCCCTAATTGAAAGTCGCCGGCTGATGAAGATCAGCGACCATAAGGACAGCCCAAACAAAGATTCAGATATTGGGCTGACGCTGAAATTATTTCGGAGGGATAGTTTTTAGCTGGTTATTATCATTATACGCGAACATCAAATATTGTTGTATTGATGTATCACTTGTAATGCGGCGAAAAAGGTAAAAAGGTTTGTTTCATTTCGTGTTTTTCTATTTAGTCAGTTATACGCTCTTCCCATTACTAATAAGCGTCGTTCATGGAATCCCGTTATAGATCTTGTAATCTATTTTTGTGTAGTTGCAAATGAGATTCTCAGTAGGGGGTTCTTTCAACTTCTCAAGTAATAGCCGTGAGACGGCTATTGAGAGCTTCATTGAGTAAAAAAAAAAAGCCGCCACCGCTGTTGAGAGAGACAAAAGTACGGTTGCTCTTGCTACAAACGCTAGTGGAGATTTGTCGTTGATCTTTGCCTTCCAATGCACAACTCAAGTCAAGACAGGTACTAGAGCATAGCTTTCTAAAGCTGACCACTGTTTTACACATAAAAATGCGAGAGACGGCTTGTTACGACAAAATTTAATTAAAAAAAATACTTGCCATACAACCGGATTGGTACTTGCAGATAAGTAGCTTCGAAGAAAACAACGAATTGAGTGTGCTCAACATGTCATTTGGCTTATATATAAATAGTTTATTGCATACTTCTTCGGATGGAGCAAATAGTCGATTTTGTAAACCCGTTAAAAGTTTTAGGATATATGTAACATCAGCCCTGTATGTAAATAATCACCTCAGACTTCTAACCACCTAAATTCAAATTGGAAAAGTTTGGT
The DNA here is from genome assembly GCF_002443255.2 of Varroa destructor. Taxonomy (NCBI): domain Eukaryota; kingdom Metazoa; phylum Arthropoda; class Arachnida; order Mesostigmata; family Varroidae; genus Varroa; species Varroa destructor. The sequence goes on from NW_019211454.1 coordinate 74,135,298, forward strand.
TTAAAAAAAAAAAGCGCCTACAACCATCGGTAGGGCGCAATAAAGAGCTTTTAATTTATTATGTAATCACAGTGGCTATGTGATGAACACTGAATAGGTCAACTGAAATTTTATCATTTTTGTCTAGTTTTTATAGAAGTTCACGAACATAAATGAAGCATTTTTAAAGCATGCGCTTCCTTTACATTTTTTTATGGCAATAGCGTCTCACGTTTGTATGTTTATCGTCATGGCTGACTTACCTATACTGATACTATATACACAGTGACGGCATTATACGCGCGAGCGTCAGCCACAAACATTTATCATAGCCTTACCAAGGTAAGTGAAGAGATGTCTTTGTACGACAACAATCGAATCAATAGACCACAGTGGTAAATGGGAGTTAAGAGCTTATACTTAGATACAGATTATCTAATGGAATATCTAAAACAGCCTTTCTAAAAAGTAACCGTTTTTCTGGTTACTTTTTTTTGGCTAGAAGTCATACTAGCGAATTAGACAAAGTAGTGCGAAATGATATGACTGCAAATTCATAGCAAGCTCAAATACAATGGCGCATAGAAAATAGTCTACAAGTCTGATATAACAACCTTAGCGAGGTTAGAGAAAACGTGGGGTAATCGGGTAATGTCATGTAACCCCTGATTCATATGTAAGTACATGACGATATGACGAAACCTAACTATAGCACATAAACAATAGATTTCGTTGCTGGTATTACCGCGATTGCTACGAAGTCATTGAAGTGATAGTGGGGTCCGGAGGAGCAAATTTCTCAAGAGGCAAACGGTACGGAGCGTTTTAAAGGCTCCACGCGTGTACATTACCTGCCCATACGAATTCTGCCCGCATAATCAATGCGAAAAGACACAAATGTTGGGAGAAAGAGATTGTACGATGGCGTTAGCTTGACAACAATGTCAACTACATCTAAATAGGCATGCCGACTCTACCGATCACATAATTTCTATCCAGCAGTGCTATCTACTTAAAGTCAGCTTTGTCTAGATTCTTTAAACTGATCTGTATCAATTTAGCAATAGGAATAATAATAATAATAATAATTATGGTATATATATATATATATATATATCATACATTTGAAAAAAGCTCGATGGAGGTAAACGGATGCAAACCTTTAAAAATTTTTGTTAGGATAAGAAAAAATATATATGCTAAAATTTTAATTGTACACCCATCAACAGATGGTCTTTTTGCATAGTTTTGGCTTATTAAAAATTTATTGTATCTTCCTCGTGTTACGTGCTAATTCGGCTTGTGCGTTTCTGGCCTGTTCGTGTTGGAAAAGATCCCAAAGAGATGTAAAAAAACATGCCGCTATCGTAACCATACTTCAATTTTCTGATGCGCAAAAGCCCACCCTAAGGTGACTTCAGGTTTAATAGAAGATTGAATTTTTGACTGACTACCTAAAATATTGCCAGTTGAGTTGAACACAGAAAATAAGCACCTGATAGAAAACAGTTTGAATTATTTTATTTCACTGAACAAATAACCACAAAAAACGATACCTAATAGGTGCTTATCCATTAAAAGCACAAAGGGAGCGGACTTTTATGAGGGCAACGCCCAAAACCCTATACCATGTATGCCGCTAATTACATTAACTCAAATAAGGTGAATGTTATGGCCTAACCTATCTCCAGCTCCAATAATAAGCAGCGATCCTCAACAGATGCATTGCTAAAATAGGTTTGTCACCTACGCTAAAGGATGAACAATCGTGAAATTATCATGATAACGAACTAAAACGGAACTTTTTTAAAAAATCGTTTTCTATTTGCTTCTAATGCTCAATAGGAATCGTTTCTATTTTGCAAACCAATCTTCTAAAAGTGCACGCATCTTCTTAGAGTTCGAACTCGAAACGAGAGAAATTTTTAGTTGAAGACGTATGCAACACTGACCGTTAACAAATACAAGGCTGAAACAAAGCAGATATTAAAATCCGCAGAAAACGATGTACCAACCTACTACAATGGTTCTATGAACATAGCTTGATGCGATAGCGATATTGCGATTCACAAAAGTAGTTACTCACAAAACAAATTGAAAATGATAGAAACATTCTATTTCTGCTTTGATACATACTAACTGTTAACTAATCGAGGTTAATTATTAAGGGGGTGACAAACAAAGTAGATTTTCTTATGGGACCATCGTTTACCGCGAACAGCTGAACTTCATTGAAAAAGTGAACTAGCAAACGTAACTTCAAAATGAGTGATTTTGTGAGCAGTGCTGCCTCGATTGAAAACATACGCGATGTACACATGCAGACAGGAGTACGTTTGTCCTAAAAATACTTGGTTGGTTGATTAATTTATTCAAAATAACTAGTAGAAATAAAGTAGATAATGAAAAAATTGAATTTAAACCCTCGATTTTCCAGCGTCTAAACTACAGACTTTTTTTTCACCGCTGAAAGGGAAGACCAGAGCGCAACATTTGGTGGACTAAATTCGGCGTATTTATAGAATTCTTTAGTGGTCAATTTCATTAGCTAGGTTGTCTGTTAATATTATTACAGACAGTTGAGATGGTGACCGTTAACAAAACGCTATATATCTAACAAAGAGGGAGCAATACGTCTTTTTGAAAACATTGGCCTTCTACAGCCCATGGAGGTTACCTCAGTAGAAAGAGTATTCTAAATGGAAGAATTTCAGAAAAGCTGAAAAAGTTTTATAGATATAGGTCCATTTGTCCTAATAAAAAATAGACTGTTTAGGCTGAGTTATAGCACCGGTCAGACAACGGGCTCCTCTTACCTATTTTTTATAGCTTACTGTTAGCTATTTCTTCTACGATAGACTTCGATACTGCTGCTTAGAGCTCTCCTATACTGATCGAATTGTGTTAAAACTTTATGTTCAAATAAGCACTTACGGTAATATCGGAATGAGCTGAATCAGTTAGCGTCCCGACTTGGACATTATTCGATGAATTTTATCACGATAAAAGTTTGCGGAAAATGCCTGATAACATGTGTTACGGGTATTATCTTGTTATTATATTATATTAATGAAACATTTACTGCGCGTTCGAAAATGATCTAATTCTAGAATTTACTACTTACCGAGATACCAAATTTCGATTTTATCGAAAAGTGTTGCGAAATTTCGCATTGAAAATTATCTTTTTTAATTAATTTGTTTCTGATTAATTTGTGTCTATTTTGTTAGTAGGCTATTTTTCCGGGACGCCCATATCATGCCCGACTTGGGCATAACAAGGCCAAAAGTCCAAGATTAATAATCCTATACTACAGATCGTAGTACTACACTTTATAGGTGTAAGCCTCAAGCAACGCATGATTAACAAACAAAATATTTATCTATTTTGTACCTTGTTTTACACACATAGGTAAGCTATATGTGTAATTTGCATCTAAAATAAGACGTAAAATACTATCAATTCAATACACATTATCCTAATAGTGTTTTAAGGCTCTCAGTAAATTTGCTCCCAGCGCAAACGTCCTCGTGAGAACGAAGGGAACCGTCATCTCGGTGGCAATCTAGCATTTGAAAATCGTTTGTTTCTACAGTAAAACTGTATGCGATGACGAAGTAAGTTACATTTATAGAGGCGAAATATTACAAGAATTAGAAAAATAACACGAACTTGCATTCAAGCCTTTGCTATCATACGTGCAAAGTGTATCTCACTCAATAATTGGCGATATATGTATAGAGCCCGTAGAAGCGGAAACTCAGCTTACTTACTTCGGATGAAGAAAAAAAGATACCTGGTAGTCATCGTCCTCCTTTTGTTAGATTATTCGTTTGGTTTCTTTCTGTGTAAAAGATAAAATATCCATAAGTAAGTCAACAGCCACCGAGAAACTAAAATCCAGTATTTAAATAGTGATTATCGAATCGATCACTACTTTAATCTACGATTCAACATATTGTCAGTTGACCTGTCTTATCTCAGTTAATAATAATAATAATAATAATAAGGATAATTTTACTAAGATTATGTTTCGCATATACACAAAAGATGCTCTGCGTAAAAATAAGACCAAACCTTGCTCAATCTACTCGTATTTCTCTTTTTAATTGTAAGCTTCTTTCAAAATTTAAAAAAGAATGCACATGCACCGTTATAGACTTGATGGCCTGGCTTGTGGCAACTACGAAAAAAGTTTAATTCCAGCACTTACTTGAAAGCGCCTTCAGACGTTTTTCTTAGCTATAGATGAAGTGCGATAAGCCTTCAGAGACACATAGAGAAAATACCGTTGCTAAATGAGGGATTCAACAAAATATTACTTCTGAAGTATCCTCAAGTTTAGAAGTATAAAGGAATCATATTATGTTCTAGAAGAATATTCACAGAAGAACGTGCTTAACAAACGAGCGAACATGCTAAGGGGTAGGGGGCGGTGAAATAGATCATAAGTAACAACAGCAAGATCTGTGGACAATTCTTCTAAGATCCAAGCTCGACGTACTGCAAAATGTCATGTTTAGTGCACGTCTGAGTTGTTTACGCTAAGAATTATGGCTATGGAAGGATAAGCTGATAATGGTGGGCCTTAAATATTCGACTTTAAGATTAGAATTACCAACATCTCGGGATTAAATCGATTGTGATTTTAGTGGTGATTCTATTCAATAGAAGCCTGAAGTGATAATGGCAATAGATGTGTAAAGGTCTCTTCAAAGGCTGGGCCGACGGAAGTTCGCAAAGGCTCAATGAATGGGTTATTTACGTCTGTTCCAACTCCGTTAGGTACAGCCTCAATGTGTTCACCTTCTCTGATTGATAAAATGGCGTCACGTCCCATTCCACGTTTAGCTTTTTCTACCATTTCCGTTTTACCAAACGTTTATAGATTATGAGGCTATCTCTCTTATTAGTTCTACGGTACTAACTAAGGCGATTTTTGAATACACCGGCTGATCATTTTTTTGGATTTTAAAGAAGAATCTCGTTGAACAGGCCTGATAATTGGTCAATTACGTAATAAATGTATTCGACTCGTCGTTACAGCTTATGGAAGCCATGTTTTTAAAGTCATGTGACTTTACTATTTGTGATCTACAGAAACGGCCAAGAAAAGACGATAAATAAGGCTTCTATATCGAAGTGGCCCAATCGAATGTAGCTTTGAGTGTCTGAATCTCTTTGTGCGTTTTTCGAATCTCCATACTTGCTGTCGAAAAGTCCAACCTTAACCGGTATGCGATGTTGTAGTGCTTGTTTACACCGTGACAATCCTGTGTTTAGAATCTAGATTTACCCAGACTTTGACAAAGGATTGTCGCAAATGGCTAAAGAATAGTAAATATATTTTTTAGAAGGTTTTAGGCTTCTTATGTAGTAAAATTTCTCTGCGCGTAATTTTCGGTCAATTTTTATTACCTGAAAAAATCTCTATACGCATATATTGGTAGAAACGTTTTTTTTTTTTAAATTTCCCAATTTGCTTCTAGGCTTAGATATCGTCAAATAAAGATCATTGCCTCAACAACCCTTTTAGAGTTAACCAGCCGGTAACACTGTCACATAGCAATTTGTACATCACTATTTATTATACAATATTTTCTGATTCTTTTTTTACCTTTTATTTTACAAAAATGGTATTTTCGCATGTTACCGTTTCGTTAAAAGCGTAGTAACATTAAAATTGTTGTTACTACTACTACTACTACTACTACGACTAAGCATACATCCGTATGCAGCACTCAAAAAGAAGCTGCATACTGCAAGTTTTTTGATTTTTTTGATCCATTGTACATATCATCTACAAGTAGCTACGAAATTATTTAGCTACTGTGTAGTTAGAACTTTTGAAAGAGTGTGGGTTCACTTTATAATATTATTCATGTTAATGTCCATAATATTAATACTAGCATGCGTAACCTGGCACGTACCGTGAACATGGAATTTTTCTTTGAAATATACAGCATCATATGCCCTGTGCCATTGTACTTTGTACCGTTTACGGCAGACGGTGGCGTCGGCGACTTAGATCCAGAAAGGCTCCTGTTCCAAGCTGATCGAGCAAATACTAATATTACTAAGTTGCATATGCCTAAAGACCTATTTTGAACCGTAACAGATGTCTGCTTCAGTTTGATGGTCTCATACTCAAATATTGATGGTGGCAATCGTAATAAAAATTGTTGTTTTAGTAGAGTTCCAACGTGACCCAAGTTTATTGACTTAGATCTGCTAACTTGAGTCATGCAGTATTTCAAATATACGAAACCTACCAAAACTAGCTTTCATTTGCAAGATGTACGCATTTAGTAAAATATCTGAAGCAAAGAAACAATTTTGCTTGCAGGCGAATGTCAGAAGTAGAACATGGCCAAATTAGAAATTTCGACGGTACCGATATTGTAATTTAGCTAGCAGTAAAAATTGACGCATCCTTGGCCATATCCGTATATGTTTTCAATTATGCGGTTATGAGGTGCGGACTCGCTGTGTCGAGCGCCACGGGGAAAAGGTCTCAGAACTATTCAGGTTGATTTGGACCATCAAGACTATTCTTCAAAAAAAAAAAAATGGCATTCCCTTTTCCATCTTTCTTTCCGATCTGTCGAGATCCTTGCCACTGTTTTGGGCGGTGTTCGTTCTCAGTGTTCACAGCATACGGCTCGTACTAGCAAGAGCTATCGTCTCTTCCTTAGTGAGAAATGGCACGGCGTTACCATTGTCATCGAATGATAAGGCAGTTGTAGCGCAAACAAAGAGAGGCACGAATCAACGTTTTCTATTTTAGTACAGTGTCGTGCGACGACCACGACCGACTCAGTGGGAAGTCGTGCAATCCTTGAAGGAGGAGGGGTTACGTAGGGGCAGGGTCGGCTACAGAGAGACGGCCATCAATGGCTCCTCTGTGCAGATGCGAAAGAAACGCATCGCTTCCGATGAAAAGAATGAAAATGGGACATCAGTTACGCCACTGGTCGTGGTTGTGTTCCACGTGGCTTTTCTAACTTTATTCCTGCCAATGGTTGACGTTTTCATTGATTTCACTCGAAACTGCGGCAATGTTAAAGATATGTGCACAAAAAGGGAGACATATTAGTCTCCCTTGACACGATCAATGCTTGTGCACATTGTCGCTAACAGTTTTTGTAGCTTTGTCGAGAATTTTTCTCACTTCAATTAAGCTCATCAAAAAACAAAGCCTCACTAGTTCATAGGCACACTAAAGGAACCTAACCTAAATTATACGTGAAGTCTAATCCAAAACGACATACGATCAGGCGTTGAGATACGTTAGCATATACTGACAACACTCACCACCAAGCATGCTACCTTCAGTGTACGATCCTCGTTTCTTGAAACCTAGAACCAACATATAAATCGTAGACAACGCAATAGTGCTCAAATCGAACTATCGCGAATTAACTCTCATTATAAATATAATCGGGTAATTATACACGCAATATGGACGGTGCCTCTCGTTATTTTCAACTTGACAGCGCGAACTCTCGCTAGAATTAGCACTACAATCATACCATGGTTGCAACACTATTACCTTTTTCGTCTGTGTCTGAATTTGTCCCCTAAAGGCCTGATGTCAAGATTAGAATCCAACTTTCCTATTGTAAATGTTTCAGTATTTCGATTAGTGCCACTTTTGGCAGTGTCGGCTGAAATTTAAACATCAAAAGAGAGATTTGTGAGGGGTCTTGAAGCCTCTTTAACTCTAAAAGCGTATTTGAAAAAGGAGCAATCACTAAAGTCTGCTGAGCCATTAAGATGCTTTACATATTTTGTGTTTCTCAAAATAAACTCTGTAACTTACACGGAACTAGCGGTAAGTCTGCGAATTTCGACACCTTAATTTGACTATCAAATACGCTCTCAGTATACAATTATGTATTTAAACCTGCATGAAACAACAAACGAATTTGTTCCAGCTAATTCTAATTTTATTAAGAAGCTAAAGTCCTCATACTAAATTAGTCTATGTAATTGTACAAATAGTATTTGGTCACTTAGATCTAGCTATCGGGCAGATAGCCGATGCTTTTGTTTGCAATTAAATGCGCGATATCCAGGCGGCGCTGAGTCGGTTTCTGACTAAAACGCTTCTGGAGTAACGTCACCTTGGCGGTGATGAAGGACCCACCCCGGGGTGCTGTCAGTAGTGCCTCGGGCATTTCTCTCTTGATCTTATTTTCTGTTTACGAACAGAACTCTTTTATTTGGATTGATTGTCTCGCATCATTGTTCGCCATTTATTATATTTTCTATTTTACATGTCAATTGGTAATTAGCTTGTCCGAGTTTGGCATGAACGTGGTGTGGAATATCTTCGAAAAATGAATACGTCTTACCGCATCGATTGTAACGGGACTAATGTCTCTCTAACTGCGAAGGCGTATTTCGAATATCAGCGAACATAAAGATCTCCTAATTTATGTTTCTTGAAATAAATAAAACTGCCAATATTTTTCTTATTTATTAGTGATTTCAACAATGCTGACTTACGCATATATTACAATTGCATAGTGCGTGCAAATTGAAGTTTGGCAAACTGTCTTCTTCAAAGGCCTGAGTGGATCTTTATAAAGGAGGAAATATTTATATAGTGAGCGGCGTATATAAAGGTGAACTAGGCATATATGCAATCAGTTTTGCAACATCGTTCGCTAGCATTGAATGTTTTGAAGAGAGCTTTTCTGTATTCCGAAACATACATATATAGATGCATGGGCCTAAACTGTGCACGGTAATAGATAGATAAAAGAATAATGAATAATAAGAGGCTGCTACTTTTACAAAACAGCGTTTCGGGTACATTACATATTCTTTGTTCAATAGGATCGATTTTAGTGTATCGTCTAACTCTCGGGAAAGGCAATACTTCCTAAAGTAATGGTACATAACAGCACATTGAGTTTGAGATCCATATATATATATATATATATCTTAGTATATAGTTGTTTAATATCTGCAACATATATATATATATATATATATATAAAATATAATAAAACAACCATCACTTTCCTACACGCTGATAAGGGAGGCGCCAGTCGCGACCAACTCAACCGTAATATAATTAACTTATTTAATACAGCTTTTTAAATGACGATTATTACGTATCACGTAAATCTTGCATTGAAAAGGCTTGTGATAATACTTTTTCATTGCAGTCGGTAACCAAGACTCCCAGCCTACATTTTGGTCTCGTTTGTTGCTCGTAGAAAATGCTTCGACAAGACGAACCGTTCCATTACACGTAAACGTTCAATTTTTAATATACTAAGCTGTCTCTTTTTCAGATGTTTGTTTGTGTTTCAATAACATACGTTTTGCCGATTTATAATCATTCGAGAAAACAAAATAAAAATACAACAAATAAAACAGAGTGCATTACTAAACCTGTGCGATGACTTTCTAAAAATATACTAGTTACACTGCATCGCTTAATTTGCTCGGTGCGATGCAAAATCAGGCTGAGACGAGGTAGCTACCTCTAAGTGCATTATAAATAAGGATTTCCTATTCGTTTAAAATGCTACATGAGATGTTTTTTTTCTTCTGTCTAAATTGGATTTTATAAACATCTCAGTTTCCAGAATTCTCCAATAGCTATTAGAAAGGGTTTTTGGCTTTCTGTGTCGTTAGCTTTCATGTCCAGCTTTAATTGTTCAGCGTAAATTGCACGAAACGCTTCTGAAACGGATTGTAAAATTTAATGTTTTGAGGAAAAATATAGGAGAGACAATGGGCCTAAAACCGAGTTTTGAAGGGCTCGCGGGGACGCTTAATAGATAACTTCTCTCCTATACCACAACCATTCTGTTACCAAGTAAATTTCTATGCAACAGAAGCATCGTTCGCTGTAAATGGAGCAAGCAAATGCAATAAGAACTAGTTCTATTGTTAACAGTCAGCTGACTTGCGCGTTCTAAATCCGTACCGTTTAGGGCCTAAGAGGTCAGTCATTTTCAAATCACTAAATGACTCAAGGTTTTTTAAAAATCGTATACTGAATTCCGCCATAAGTTTTTTTTTTTTAAATATTGGCGTTCCGTTGAAAGCGATCCAAACCGTGCGAAGAAAAATACACTTGAAAAGTCCTATCGAACGCATTGATTACATCGGAGGTCCCATTTATCTTAACCTTTAGAAGCTCGTTAACTTTAGAAGATCGTTAAACACTTGAATCGTTCAAGGACTTTAAATTCGAAACTTTCTTCACTCAGTTATTTAAGTGCGGATTTAATTACATTGCTACGATTAGGTTTTTCAGTTTGATTATATAATCTCTGACGTGTATATTCAATGTATCAATGTAAGTTGTTCCACAAAAAAAGATATTGGACGTTCGATAATTTACAAAATTGATATAGCTGGTACTCGCCTCGAAAGATTGAACGGGTGCACATCTTCTCTAAGGTTGTAAGACTAGAAAAGGAGTGCTCCATGAAATAGTAGACACATCGCTCTTGCTGCACCTTAATCAACTTTTTAGAAATTGTCGTCCTTACTGAGACGTTCGTTTAAGCTGATTATAACATTGTAATTAATTGTCGTGTAGTTCGATTTTGTGAGAAAATTTGTTATAGCAAAATTAGAAACGATGTCAGGATTCGGCGGTACATTCGAATTTGAAAAGACTTGTTTTAATTGGGCGAATTTAACCTTCGAGTAACTTGCAAAGGTCTTTGTTTACGTGAAAAATCACTGCGTTTTTCCAGAATGGCAGAGCATATTATTGGGTGTTGAATGTTGCAAGCAAGTCTTAAAACCATATATGTTCCTTGATCACCTCAGTGTGTTTCGGAATTAAATACATGCACTAGATATCGTTTCTCAAACCCTTTATTACCTTCAGCAACCCGGTGCGGATTAATCAACGACTTGAAATTTCACTGTTAAGCCATATGGCAGCGATGGGCATAATATGTAGAGGTCAGTGTCTTAGAAATCCATAGCGATGGCCTGCTTTTACAAATGAATGTGTCCTGAAACAGACGAACGTATTGATATTATTTCTCTTATTTACTAGTCTACCCCCGCCACAGCCTGTCACATTTCAGGGCCAAGATGGCAGGTCAATAGCCATCCCAGCGTCTTTATCCTGTGGTCGGAATTGGGTCTTTGGTAGACGGTGCTCAAAGAATTACGAAACGGGCGGGACATTTAAGGGTCATGGCATTCTATCGCCATGAAGTTTTGCCGCCACAATTTCGGCTGCAATGACAATTTTCATTAAGTGGAATTAAGTTGGAATCACCTTTCTAGGGTAGTCGTTGGCTTGCGCTCAGCCTATCAGTTATGCTCTCGTCTCCTTTTTAGCGATTTCCTTGAACGCCTCGATCAATTCGTCTGTTTTGCTCCTGACATGAATAGGGCTGAGCTTACTGTATTGTACATATTGCGCTCTCCGTGCAGGTCGCAATAAACCTTTCGATCTCGTACACAACTTCCAAATAAGCTATCATTATTTTCTCTATAGTGCACAGCAGGCCGTGGAAGCTAGCGGCGATATACGGCCACCGTTAGTTCTCCTATATCGTTTCGCTAGGCCATTACCTTTATTATACATTCTCCACAGTGGCGTTCATTCACTTTATAAGGTAAAACTTTCTCTTACAAAGTTATATTTGAGTGCCCTATCATTAATGCTAATTTTTTTTGCTCCACGTCCATAGCGAACGTTGTATGGTAGACGAGGGGCCTCATAGGCCGTATTCTATACTCGATTAATCTGCTATGGTATAATTCAACAGTCACATTAGGGCCCTGGTTTATGCCTTTGGTTAAATAGTACTCTTTGTTAATTCTTAGACTAATCTCGTTGTCCTTCTAATTTTTCTTAGGACTTATTCCCAAATAACCTTTTATTTTATGACCTGCTGCTATCGAACGCTTTTCTGTTTTCGCTGCTGCTGCTGCTAACATTACGTATTTTTCAACCGTTTTTCATTATTGCTATTTATTGCTATTTATTGTTGTTCGCATTTCTGCTTTCCTGATCTAATTTTTGCCGTACTGTGAGTGATTTCGTGCGTTTATCAAAAGTAGCTTTTTAATTCCGCTTAGGCGTTTCCGCCTGACAGTCATTGCGCGGAAAGATTTTTATTATTACTATTATTATTATTTATTAGACTAACGGAAAGATTATTTGTTCGGTGTCCGTATCGTCGAGCATTCGTCAGATGCTGTGTGCTCATCAGATATTGACTAATGTAAACGTGGTTTATTTCTGACTGCTTTATACTCGCCATCGACACACGCCACACGACACGTGTGACTGAATAAAAAAAAAGTTCTCTAGTTCCGTATATTATTGTAGCTGTCAGTTTACTATGCATATGCAACATAAGATTTGTGTTACGATGTCTAATTTAGCATCTTCTCGAACTAAATCTTCGTGGCTCTTCCAGATTCCAGTGAGGGTATAACATTTAATATATATTAGTATGTATATATATATATAGTAACTTTAGTCATATAATACCTAAAAAACCCTAATGAGCTCCATGTAATTCCTTCTCAAGCCTTATGTTGCATAATTTTCCCTGTTTGCCGTGTAATATGCCTTTCGTAGGTCAAAGGAAAATGTAATTCGTCTTTTTTCTTCCTGTCGAGCCCAATTTGTAGTTCCGTAAGTAGAATTAGGAAGTTTTCTATGCTAAGTCTTGCACAAAAAGTACTTTGCTAAGGACTAATAATTATCTTGTTTCTATTTTGCTTCATAGCTTGCGTCCCAGAGTAGGTAGCCTATAGGTAAACTTGTTACTTAGACTGGGGTCCCGTTTCATATCAGGACCCAAACAAGAGGCACATGACTACAAAGGTAACGGACGCTTGCTCGTAGCCGACGAAAGAGAGTCGAGTCTATTCAGGCCGACTATGCCGCTCTTGTTCCACCGATCTATACCTATCGAATTAGCTCTATTATAATTTAACGACGGATGAGTATCGTTTCATGTCTTTACTATATGATAAATACTATGCCATAAATAAACGTGCGTATACTGTAGAGGTAAATGATAGTTCAGCGGGCCTAAACATTGTGATCGGCCAATATTAAATTGACTACTCATATTCTGATATTGGATTTAGCGCAACTGGTGATAATTTTTACTTTGCTATCGAAATTCTCACACAGTTGGTTGAATAGAGACGATTTTATGCCTATATCCATCGTACGGCTATTTGTTTTACATTTAACTTAAATAGGGGCATTTAGTAACTCGCCAGCAGCAAGTGCGGTCTAAATATAATGTATTTGCTCAGTGTTACTTAGTGTTTCGGTCGGTATAACAGCTTATTTAGGCATAATAAATGAATAGTATGCGATGAACATCCATATTTCATCGCCATTTACGCTAAATATCCCAGTAGCCAACGTCATTTTGTATCTTATTTTAACTGTGGCCGTTAGCGGAATTTACACACTAGCCTTTGAAAGGTTACTTTAGTTTTTAGACTCCAGCTCGAGTTATAATATTGGATTGAAATTCTGCTTTCTCACCATATATACTCAGAGCTTCACTCGAACTCTCGCAATGGATAGACTTATTTAATTTTGTTCGCTAAAACCTTTAGGTCTGATACCGAACAACTTGTCTGGCCTGGCTTTGAGACCCTTTTTACTGGCAAGTGCACTGTCATCGATTTCGTTCGACGATAATAGGAGAAGGAGATAATCCGCCATAGCTAAATCTGGCCAATACGGAAGAGGTCTTGCGCGGCATTTACAATATTTGTTTTACGCGCCTCTGATTGAGCTTGTTCTGTTGGAAAGCCTTTTTCACTAAATGCAGTTGACATGTATACAGGTTTTTGTAGACTCTCTTGTGCTTCTCAAACTTCTAGCGTATAAAGTCCTTTCAGCCGTACGAAACCGCAGTCACTGTTTCCTTGGATGGAAATCTGGCTCAACTCTGGAGATTTGGGCGTATCTAGCCGAGCTGCTCATTTTTTTCCATTTGGAAATACCACTTCCTGTCGTCGGTGTGGAAATGTATCATTATGGTCGACTGTCTCTTGGCAACGAGTAAGATGCCGAAAGGCCGTGTTTCTTTACAATGTCCACTCAGTTGATGTGGCATTCAGAGTAAGCGAATCCCCATTGAATAAAGTACCTGTTGATAGTTATATGGCTGCAGTGTTTTCTCGCCTCACGTACGAATTTATTGGCAGCCGTCTTTCTTCAAAAATGCCTTCAATTGATTTTATTGATTTCTAGATTACAAAATACTTCGCGTCCAGTTTTTTTCGGTTAAACGACGTGATTATTTTTGCTGTTTCGTCAACTGTCTGGCTTCCGCAAACTGTCAAATAAAATAGGTGATAAAAATGCCTCAGCTCGACATGAAATTCTCTTAAGTTATAGTAGGCTTAAGAAAGCATTTTCAAATTAGCCCTTTGGTGTTCAAGGAAGGTTCTATTTAGGTCATCTGTGTAGGCTCTCTAGCTACTGACCGGTTGTCTATTACGATTGAAGTATTTGCTTTGCAGAAATAATTAAGCCAAGTATATGGATTAACCTCAAAAACTTTGTGGCTTGCCGCTGGGCGACGCTGCCAATACATATACATGTATCGCAGTATGTTTCCATCGTGCGTGCCATTCTCGAGTGATAGTACGGTACTGTTAGTTGTCTTTGTAGAAACCACCCACCACACGCGTAGCGATAATCAGCAGTACTCTTATTACTGACAAACGAATAAATCGACATACCAAATTCTCGTAAGAACACACTATATGCACGCCCTAATCAGGCCACATCAAATCACGCAGGGAGGAGCTTCTTCCGGATGTCCTGATCGTAGCTATAGTGATTGTGTGTATTTACCCACGTGAATTAGTATCAAAAAAGCTGCGGCGAAGCGCATGGCCTTTGAGCAAGCTGAATTCCTTTATCGGTCTTCATATGCGGGGCTCCCGCTATCGCAAACGGTGGACACATACGTTAGTTAGTAGTAGAACGTAGTAACGGATGCAGCTGCCGACGAAACAGCCAAGGGCAGCGGTGATATCGTTGTCATATGCCCATACTTATTACGTCAGCCAGCACTTAACGACCATCTGATCAGTTTTTGTTCTGTGTTTGATGGCCAACCTCAAAAATCGATTAGTTCTCCTAATGCCGCTTGACTTCGTCATTGTCTTGTAATAACTGAACATTAGTTTTTATGACAAAGTCAAGCGAATATTTTATACAATTCGCGACCAGAGTCATTTTAGACATACATATAATTCATTTACATGTGCTTCCGTAAAGGGTGACTACATATAAGAAAGAGCTATAAATAATTGCCGACACTACATTTTTGAAAAAGAAATCTTGCGTGTTATTTATTGCTTTTTGAAAACCATATAAATAAACTTATTAAACATTTCTATGATTACGGTATTCTGGACTAGGCCATATTTAGCCATAAGCTTAATTTTAATATCTAGCAAATTTGAAACTAATTCTGTAAGTAAATAATATCGGTTTGTTTCTCCGTCAGTCTTCTAAATATTCTAATATATTTAATTTTATAATTTGCATGTTTTTAAGATATATTCAATGCACCTTATATGATTACTGTAATCATGTATTACTTACATCTTCTACTTTTTAGGACGGGCTGTGAATCCCCAAAGGAAGCCTGCTTTAACTAATAAATATTGTATACATTTATAAAATAATTGAATAACAAAGCCAGTAAATATCGCTTATCTGTCGAGGTGCCTTTAGTTTCGATGGAAACTGAAGTCAACGGTGACTTATTTATGACACCAAAAAGTATTTTTTGCCTAAAAGGCCTTGATAGCGTGAGTGTAATCGCTTTATTCTTCAGCGACCTGAAACTATTACAGAACCGTTCCTATTGTCTTTGTCGTTTGGGAATCTTTGGGTTAAAACAATAGGTATTTAAGATATTTTACTTTACTTAGTAATCAAAGATTTCTCCCAATATACTTTTCATGCACTCGAACTTTGGTAGGAACAATTTATCGCATACTTACCTACCTCTACCTTGTCAAATGTAGGTATATGTAAACTTGTCTACCAACCGGTTGCTATGACATTCTGCATGCTTGCACGCAACGAGGCCGTGAATGCTATTTTCAGCAACTGGGTTCTGTCACGCGACGAATAAAATCAAACCCACAGGCATGTGGGTTTGTCTTGTTGAAAAATTGTTGCCAGCCAGACTAAGATACTCTAAAAGCATCGTTTGACGCCAACGGAATTCTGGACAGAACGAAAGTTGCATATATATATACACACATACTTTATTTAAATGACGTGTCAATTTAAGTAATAGAATAGTTCTGCCACCTTTTTCGTGAAGGTTCTCGGTCTTACATACAGAATAATATTCATATATTATATGACATTTCTATTTATCGTACTTTATATGTTCGAGACAAGAACGTTTTATAAGCATTACTGTGGGGAACGAAAAGTTTAACGGTAGAGGCCAGCGAAAGCCGACTCTGGAAATTACATAGATATGAGAAAAAATTGGAGAAAATTGCCGTATTGTGAGATCAAGACCCACTTGTGCTTTGTAGAATCGACTTTACGCATAGAGCTATTTTTGTGATGCCTAAGATGTTTGAAGTTATATAGAATTAATACTATCTAAAAATTAGTGTAGCGTAGCTTTTACAAATGTGGAAGACAACTATCAGAGTGAAGTCGCATCCATTGTGAGAAAATTTAAAAATGCATATAAGTAAACATTATTTAGCGTTTTTACTAATAAAGTTGCAAGATGAACTGAATATCTAAATACCTCATTGTACCTCCATTCTAGCTCAATTTTCCATTTAACTGCCAGAATCTTCAGCTGCCACCGCATTTTCTTTTGAATGGTAAAGCAACAAGCGGGCCCGGTAACTGGTAATGTGAGAATACTTGTGTTTTTACAAAATGTATTTACTGGATACCTCAGATACCGAAACCGCAGTACATTAAATCTATCATTTTTCATTAAGAAATATTTGTGTAAAATATCACTATTATATGTAAAAAAAAAACTGCAGATCGTATACATCTTTTTAGCCGATACCTTGATTTTCCGCATCATATGCATGCAGGGACTAAATACGTATTTAAAAGAAGCTTTGCCGGGAGTTCTCCATGAATAAGTAAGACTTTATTATTTGTGCTTAATGTCGTTGTTATCTAGCCGACAATGTAACAAAGGTTCAGTGTCGTAAGCTGCTATCAACTTCGAATACTATTCATTCCAATAGGAAGTGTTTTTTCAGAAGGCGAAATTACAGTATTGACACATATAGCTGGGACCGTATGATACATGGAGTGTCCGACTTGACTCGTACGGCGTAACTTAATTCCACTGAGACTAATACCAACCAACACACCCGGTTTCTTAAGCTCCACTTTCTGCTACCCCGAAATTTCATCGACTAGTACTACATACTAATAGCACAAGTGGTAGGTGTCTATGGACCAATTAGCCCTGATTCCGGCCTTGCGAGGTCCCCCGGCCTCATTAGATGCATAATGTCCCAACACTTACGGAGCTGGAATTCTAGTCGCGTCGTCTGCTTCGTCTACAGCTTTGCAAAAGGATTTCATTCCTCACTGCGGCCCACGCACTCTTTTTCGTAGAAAACCTTACTCCGAGTTGCCACCCCACGGTAGTGGCGCACACGAACTCGACCAGGTCTGCTTGTCCCGTTCTAGGCAGCTCGAAAAAGGATATATTGCTCTCGGATTGGCACTTTCTCTGTTCCAAAATTTTATTTTTGGTTCTTATGTTCACGGCTTGAGAATTGAGGCAGGTAAGTAACGTGCGGACAGAGTTATCCTCAGCGCTTGGTCGCAGTAGGCACATATGTCGGATAAGGCTTTTCCAAGTCTATGTAGACTGGAACTCCCTATAGCCCTTGATGATCTATGTTACGTGAAACTCTAGCTTTCCTCCAGAACGTTCCAGCCATTTCCCGATGTCTAGTTACAAACTGCGGCCCCGCGTATATATTGTATAAACTTGTATAAACCCCACTCGGCTTGCCACGCCTCCATGGTAGTTTCAGTGCACTCAGCTTCCTGAGAGCCTTCGGAGCCACTATTACGTAGTAGCTTCCTCTCCTTTAGCTTTAAGTCCTACAGGGGCATTTCAGCCAAAACAAACGTCCCCGGTGAATGACAAGGACCGTAATGAGATTAAAGGTAACCAAAAATATGCTACAAATAATAAAAGGAAGATCTGCACACGAGTCATCAAACACAAAATTCTTCGAACCGGCAAAATCTGAAGAAAAAAATGCATCTAGCAAGAGACTCACTAAACCGTTAGAATAAAACAATCTATAATGTGTGATCCAGTTAATCACCCAAACATTTATCTCGAAATTTCTTAAGTTCGGCCTTTTGAAACTATATAATTTTCGGTTCATGTTAATATCGTAGGCAATACGACATACGTAGGCTCTACAAAAAAAATCAAACGAATATAGGTTTTTTTTCGAAGCCGATGAAATTTATAGAAGAAAAGGATGTCCCAGATTGAATTACTGCCTCAAGCTTAACTATTTGCTTGTGTTTAAATGATGTAGCCTATTGCGGCAGGTAAAAAATAATTATTTCTACCTAGCCTAAAAGAACTAAAAGAAGAAAGTGAAGCGTATCTACAGAGTGGAATTATTCGCCTGAGTGGTCTGGAATCTAAACTCCATTCTCTATATATAGTTTGATACCTGCGCCCCTTTCAATTAGCTAGTTGAATAACGAACTAGACAAAGCTGCCCGAATACACAAGTCAGTGAAATATTTTCCTACGGATATAATAAGAAGAAAGTAAGCTTCTGTATGTTTCGGCGCTTCACCTAAAAAGCACGCGAAGACTAGAGTGGGGACACTAGATATACATAAACTACCTTTCTTATAGCTCTTTAGGGTAATGTAGCGCTCACATGCTTCCATGAGGACATAAAACAAAATAACTCTGTTTGCTACGTTGCGGTTGCGTCCATTAGAAGTGGAGTAGGGGCAGACAAAGAAAGATACCACTGTTTTGAAAAGCGGAGCGAAAGACCCGTAGGATCGGCAGCTACTTTGTTGGCAACTTTGTTGTGACTCTAGGCTACAATAGGTTAAGGCTTTTGAACGCGATGTATAAATGGTCTCTTTTAAATTTTCAACAAAGCTCCTCGGTACATTTAGCTGTAGCAAAAAAGGACGTCAAAATCCTCATATAAAATAATTCCATTTAAATGTACCTTTGGACATGCATAAACCTATTTTCCTTAGCCAAGCAGCGTGTCAAGACTAAAATACAATCAATTTTTAAGTAAAATTAATATGCTGTAGCAAAATTAGTATTGTCACTCCCTATTACACCTATTTTAACATTTACATAAAGTGAATGGAATTTGTTTAGATAGAGCACTGATGCTCATGTGCGAGCGAATGCAACGGCCTTTCGATTAGTTGGGGAATTGTCCATGCAAAAACTTTTTCGTCATAATTCTATCAAGAGTAATAATTTTTATCAAGTTTTTACTAAATATAGTTCTTACAGGTGGCAGCGACGCAAGGTACATAGAGGCTAAGCTAACGTAAGCCATCATTGATTTGAATAATAAAAACAAACTTTTTTTTTTATATTAAACTTCTAATCTAATACTATATATGTTTTCACCACTTGACTAAAATGTAAAATCTTCGGACATATCCATAAAAAAACTAATAATTCTTTTATTAATAATCTTTGTAAATACATTCTCTATTATAAGGATCAGAGTATGGTTTAAAAATTAACATTTTATCCATATGAAATGTAATATTGAAATATTTCTAGTTAGGTCCATTATTTAGAGGTGGTACAGCCAGTCGTCGTTGCTCGTTTGCTTCCGTGCCCCTTATGGACGATCTCCTTCAACTCGCCGTGTCCGGGCTCAAGGTCACTGCAAACCATCGCAGTCGTTGGATTGTGAGTAACTGTTCTATAGTTGCTTGATAAATCTGCGTAGCATCACAATGCAGCTTGCAATGTCTTTTTTTTCATCTATTCATTTTATCTATTCAATATTATCCTAGAAATAATTAAATATTCGGAGATGTTAGTTTGATGATGGTAATAGGGCACTGATATGTAACCTACCGATCTCTTCTTAGTTAATATTATATATCGTACGACCTACGCGTGCGAGCTCGTAGATCGATGCAACGTGGAAAAATAAAATAAAGGCTACTTTATTCCTCAATAATGCGACTGAAATGCAGTAAACTAAAGTATATTCGTTGGGCAAACTTGGTCATTTCATACATAGTGATTTCTTCTTGTCTATGTAAGGCAACGGGTGGGAACACAGCTGCTCCTAATTTAAGGGAACGGGAAAGCATCGAGCAAGAATTTCTGCTAGCGATGATGTGACGACTGTTAGCTAACTATATACATCTGTATTCGATGCACTGATATAGTCCCATATTTTTTGAACTTGTATCTACTAAATCAAGTTTTTGATATGTTTCAAATATCTGCAGGCCCGTTTAAGTCTGGACTTTTCTTCATACATTTTGTGCTTATACCCACAAAATACCTATACCAACGAAATGCCTTGCATGTACCAAACAAGCAATTTCTGATGGCCGCATGTATACATCCAAAACAGTACCTACCAGTTAATTAACGCTTCAATTTGGAGTATAAACAACTCATAGGTTCGCTTCGAGCGCTCGCTTTGTCTTCTTGATGGAACGTGTTAGCGTCTCGACATTGTGCTGCCGATACTTGCTGGCCTCGAACGCATTGAACCCTGGGCGTCCCGGCTACCATACGTCTTTGTTCGGACACATGCCCACATTCTCAAATCTGCCAGTCTTACCCTGTTGCTTAGTATGAGCTGGCGTACCATTTCGCTGAAAGGTGTATGACCTTTCATTAAACACTACCTATGCGCTATCACCCAATCGTTTGTCGACTTCTTTCGTGATGCGTTCATGTTTCTGTAAGAAATATGGTGATATATCGTTTCCCTTAGTAGACATCACGCGTGAGATTGCCTTTACCTATAATTCGCCTGACACGCCGGCAAACCACTGACCCCCTCTGCGGCTAATTTTTGCATCGATAGTCATCAGAGAAGAATGGGAAACAAACGATCGCCTCATTTCTGAAAGAATTAAGGAGCAAATGATACCAAGTAAATACCTTCATTTTATTAAGGGCATGCGTCTGAAGAAATTCGTGATACGGTAGTCCTATCTACTTAGAATTGAATTTCTAATGACCGAATGAATGAAATCAAACCGATATAATAAATTCACTTTTGTCAACAACATATACGCTAACTTAACTGACGTCACATTAGAACGTACGAGATAAGGTAAGAACTATTACGTCGATGTGAAAAGTGACTACATACGCATCTTAAAGCCATTTGATTAACAATCAGTGGTAGTACTATGTTAAATAATGGAAAATAGCCGATTCTTCTAAGTTCAAAATAAGAATATTGAATCAGGACAGGGAGCCTGGGCATATATAAACAAATAACGTGTCGTGTTGATATTCAGTATGGAACAGATTGTCAACAAGGCTAAGCCTGTATTTTAGAGGAACGAAAAGTTGCGTATCGCCAATGACGTCCCGCTACAGAACCTTTATGAATATGGAACGTGCAGCGGATGTACGTAGTGACGCTGCGTCAAGCAATTAAGCACCGTTACGCCTGTGTATTAGTACACATAGATTACATTTTCCGTGCATGAGGTTTTCAGGGTTTCGTTAGCAGCCTAAGATGGGATCTGTCCTGTTAGTTTCAGGCGTTCAAAAGACTGAAGATACTTGAATGTTGTATTACTATTTGTAGATCAATCTCTACAGAATATATAGTTTTCTAAATCCAGCTTTCACTTAGTACATGTACTGAAGATAAATTTAAGATACATTGTTTCAACAAGAGAATAATATGGATATGTCGTCTTGATGCAATTAACAGTTTCATGCTTGTTTCCTTTATAATTTGGAACTTCAGAAACATCTTCGTTTTAATTTAGTTACCTCCGTAACATTAACATTATTTTCAATAAACGTAATATCTAGTACGTCCCAGCGTAAACCAAATCAAGAAGTGCGCACGGTTTACCGCACGGACAGCCACTTAAAATCTTTCTCATAGAAGATAATGCTAAATATTGAGCTTTACGGCACAGTTCTTGCTCGACTTGTCCTCGTTATTTCCACGTTGTACCCAACTTATGAGCATAATGAAATCCGAAATATTAAAAAAAAAAAAAAATACTTATTCCTCTAAGGAAGTTCACTTTGATTCTTAATATTCAAGTTTTTACTATGACTCAAAATCATTCACTTCCACAAGCTTCCACGGCGAGCATACCGCTCGTGAGACGATCAGCTCTCTTGAAAGCCTGAAATTAAAGATTTATATTATTGCTAGTACTTGTATAGTTAAGTTATATAAAAAATCCACTGATTGACTGGTGTGCAAACGCGAAATATTCATGGTAAAGAGGCGACTCAAAAATTGATCAAAAAGAATTATACATTCTGGTCCAGATGCTTTAGCCAGAAATCATGGTAGCTATTAATTTTTGCTATTTAGCTAACGGTTGCGTCAGTTAGAGAAGCTCCCGGTACGTTTTTTATGCCCTTAAAATTATGAAACAGGTGCCCTACGTACCCGTCGAAGACGAAGACTTCCCCTGCTACTCTTTCATCTGACGCCCCTAATTAGACTTGAAGAGTCCAACTATATTTGATTCGTTTCCGGTACGCAGTCAAAAGATGTGCCTCAAAGCCCAGAGTAAGTCGTAAGGGAGGAACACGGCTGATTTAGCCTGTTTCTGGTGAATATTTCCGCTGTGACGCTAACCAAGTTCTTTATCTATTGTTATGTACCTAATGACATGAGCTAGTGAGGATGAAATTTCGGCAGGAATAGGAAAAGCAATTGGAATGAGCTGTGTTTTTATTGCAGGAACAAAATTGCATATTTGCTTGAAGTAAAATGTCCAATCTACGTTCTCCTCGGAGACAAAAGGCCGTTGGTGCAATCGGAGCTGACTCATTTAATTGTTGCCATGTATACACGAACACGTCTATATTTGATTTTCGATCAAAAGCATTGGTCATCGTTTAGCATGATGAGCATAATATGAATCGTATTGGGTCGGCGTATTTTCTAACCTCAACTCGATTCTGAAAACAGCTAGATATGCTAATTTTTTGGAACGCCCCTGTTTAGATTGAAGCTAAATCGCCTTGACTATGAACGAAATTTCTGCGTAAATTCAAATTTTATTACGCTACATGTACAAATGCAATTTAGGCCCGCGAAAAAAATTTCCATTGTTTCTGGTCAAGAGAAACGGCCCAAAAATAATTCCGTCGTCTTAGTTGCAGAAAAAAAATAATGTTTATGAGACCATTGCGAAAGTTGAACAAGATTGGCGAACGGCTAAGTATGATATCGTCAAGCAACTAAATATCCACCGCGAAACGGTTCAAAACCATTTGGAGAGAGCTGACTTAACAAAAAAAAAAAGCTGGATGATTTGAGTGGAGCGTCTCTGACGCAAAAGAGTTTACTCAATTGTAGTTCAATTACGAAAATCTACAAAAACTCGGTGATATCGATTATTTACTGAAGTAGCTGATTGCTAATAGCGAAAAATGAATTACATGTGGCAGTAAAGAAAAAAAAAAATTAAAAAAATACGCTCCATCATTTGTCGAAGAAGGTGATGCTATGCGCTTGATGGGATCGGAGAGGGGTTGCTGCCGCCTGGCAATAAAATTGATTCGAACTACCCTCAACCGCTAACACGATTATGTTTAACAGGCTATAGAAAAAATCTACCGCAACCAGAGGGCGTTTTTCACCATGACAGTGCCACGTTACATACGTTCTTACTAACCGGGTAAATGAAGAGAAGTTAGATATCGTCAGACTATCATTTGTTTGAGTCTCTGCAGTGCTCCCGTAATTCAGTTTTAATAGAGAAATTAAAAAAAATCATCCACCACAATTTGTGGCCAAGAAACCTTAATTGATTGAGCAATATTACTTGAAAATATATTTCCAGCGATATTCTCGCGTAAGTCCAGGGTCTTAATGGGATTTACGATGAAGCCTCTTGTGGTTGCAGAGACCTCTCTCTCTCAATTCATCTATGGTAGTATAGATTATGCCTCATTAACTAAAGGCGTATGCCTGTGAAAGGATCACCACCCGGGTAGGATTAATCCAGAGTTACGGATAAGCATATTTGCGAAACGCAATTTAACAGTATTAGGTTCCGTGTTAGGTTTTTTTTCAGGTAAGAACGTCAAGTATCTTTGTTTGTCACCGATGTTAGCTGGTGCTGGGTAAATTTCTGTCTGACACACAAATCAGCGGTTCAAAATGAACTTCAAGGTACATGCAACCGGCTCTAAGGGTACGGCCAGAAATTATTTTCGCTATTGTTATTATTACGATCATCCATTCAATTTCTAGAAATGGTTACGGCCACTAGCGTTAACGTTATTGTAAATTGACCTCAGCCAAGATCACTAAGTGCATAGTGCAACTTACGGTAGCGGAATAAACATGTATACTATAAGCTGCATCTATTACACATTATATTACTGCTGCCTACGTCTATTTAAGAACGCCAAGAGAAATCCTACAGTGTTGTAAAGTTTGCTTAGTGATACGAAAGGCGTCACTTATAACAGGAGAACCCGCTCAAAAGGAAAAAGCTGAGTTGTGAATAGCTCGCCCTTTTATTGAAACATATAAAATGAATCGTATAACCCAGCTGGAACTCCGGTTCTATAATCTACGATTTGCACTTTACGCAACTACGCAAGATATGTTCGATTTGACTTGACTGCCTATTTGGCACGACTCGGTGCTTTGTTTAGCGAGAAGCCATTGCTTTGTTGTTAATAGGGTAAGACCTGAATGCAACGACTACTGTAGGTAGTTACTATTCTAGTTAAGATAATTGAGTGGTCCTGCATGTTCTATGCGGTCAACTAGAGGTGGTTCTTCCATCGTCTTGAATAAGGGACCAGATTGAGCCATTTCTCGTATACGCTCCTTCCCTACCTTTGCAAAATCCTAATTTCAATAGAGTCATGTAGCGTGACCTAAAACCTTTTCACGGTGATGCAAGTTAACGATAATTTGTTCGCACAGTTATTCTTACGTTCTGATTTCAAAGAATTTATTGTAGCCATAAGGAGCATTAAAGAAATAACATCGGAAAATTTTCGATAGAGAAGTGAAGAGGCTGATGAACAATGGCAAGGCTTTCTAAAATATCGCTTACATCATCGACGGAACACGAGTTGGTCCTTTATCTTGTTGTAATGATCATCGATTACTGGGATTTACTCCCACTATTTCCACCTTTAGTGCAACTACGGACCTTCTGTTTTTTGTTCCTACGGCTTTCTGAAGCGACTGATTTCTAGCGCTACCGCGAAAACGGCCGACGCTGCTGCTCTGCTTTGTTTTACTTTTCGTTCTCCATTAACGCAGCCTCTAACAACAGCATAAGTTGTCCTTCAACCAAACTCCCTTTCGAAAACGTAAGCGTTTCATTTCCTCCCCTTCGCCCTTTCGTAGGATAACTGCTTGCATCATTAGCAACGTCTATGTGGGTGTGCAACGAAATTAACGTGTTGTGAGGTGTTCTAAGTGGAAACGACGTCAGAAGGAAGAACGTTGTGCAAGAAAGCAAACCATCATTGCGATAGATTTCATTTTTCATGGTGGCCATAACCGTAGCAGTATACTCTCGGTGAAAGACAACAAGGTGATGATCCACATAATGATTTCTGTCCGTCCATCTAGTGGGTTAGAGCGGTACTGAGAGTACCAAATGTTTGCCTAAGTATTGGGACACATCTGGTCCATTCTTCTCATCAGCGCTCTCTGTTCGATCAATATATTATCTGCCGTACTTAAAAAAGAAAACAATCTGGGCAGTTGCGTGAAACCGCAAGTAGGGATCATGATACCTTGAACAATGCAAAGCAGACGAATAGGGAGCTTTCTATTTCAAACCCTTGATACTAATACAGATTATGCAGGAATCACACAAGATTTTTCCAGAGGATTTACAAAAAGCTTTTCGTTCAGCAGATTTATCAGTACGAGTCGTTTCTATAAGAAGAAATAATGAACACTTTCTTCCTGCGGGGCACGCATTACATTGATGTACACACAAATGGTACTAGGAAGTACTGCACTCTTTTCCCAAAAAAAGAGTTGCTTTCGTATTCCTTGAGATCTTCCGCATACCCTTTTGTAACCGTAGAACAAGATAAGGCTAAAAATGTCATCCAAATTTTAGTAGTTTTATTTTAGTAGAATTTAGTAAGAGAAATTAGATTAGAATTTAGAAATTTTAGTAGAAGACACATGTTTATGAAATGTAGCTATGTAGATTGTTGAAAAACCACATCTACAGAATTTTAAATTGCAGAGCTGAACAATATAAGTGTTTTACTTTCCTCAAAATAAATGTAATGCATTATGAAGAAGTTTTTATTGAAATTCTAGCATCATATTAAAAGGTATATGTGGATGTAATTTTATTGATGGAACAGAACGTCGTTGACGGAGGCCTCACTTTATGGCAAGATAGAGCAGGTAGCGTGAGTGAGCATTTGGGAAACAGATAAATGAGAGTGTTTTCGACCGACAAAATAACAATTGTGTGGAGACTCGAGAGTACCTATCATTGATTTCTTCGCGTAAAACCATTAATGTTTAATATAGGACTCTCCTATGTGATGTCAATTTTTGTCAAAAATTACTAACTGATTATGGGCCACTGTTGGACATCGACATAAAACGGTTTTGAACGGAAATGATCTCTGTTCGGTTACGTTCAACGATTATATTTAGCGAGCGTTGTCCTTTATTTTCGCTCCATCCTGGAAAATCGCGCCGAGTCATTATTTATATAAGAAGGTATACACATATCCTTAGGTATTATTATACATTCTGTTTCTCTGTTTACTCTAAAAATTTACAGGAAATATTTTTTAAAGAGCCAAGCATTGATCAGTCTTCTACAGTTAGCAATTATTGCAATGGCAAATATTAATATCAATACTTTAGAGGATCTGCAAGCTAATATAGACCAGGGAGCTTCATTAAAAGCTTCTGAATTTTGAAACGTGAACGTTGCTGCACACATGGTCGTTGTTACGTAACGTGACGCTATTAAACAGATTTCCTTCACAATAGTAAATGAATAAATGCTATCACGCGCAATCCAGTACACTGTTTTAGGTTGCAACTCTCGCGCTTTTTCCATGTACAACTACAGAACAACTATGGCTAGGCGGGGTAGATCCGCTTTGAGGAAAACTGATACGGAAGCTTTTGGAGAAAAGAATCGAACTACTAACTCATAGACGTGAGCCGTCATGCAATAAGTGACGAAAAGCATACAATTGTTTTTTAATGAAATCATACGAGATCACACGTTAGGACAAAACAAAATTTAATGTATTCATACGAAATCCTTCGGCGTGAATCTATTAAAACCTTGGCTACTTTCACAGGTAAAAGCAGAGGGAGCGATAACGATGGTGTACTAATATAGGCAGTATCAAATCTAATTTCACATACTTATACATCACGTGTCCTGTGTGTTTCGGCCTGAGATATGTATTGCGCTATCTGTAATGTTGAGCTATGGAACGAGAAATTGAAGCAAATGTTTCCACTATTTATCATATTACTAACCTAAATGTGTGCTGTTTTGGTCGAGGACGTAGTAATATTATAACCATATCATTAAGACCATTAAGGGAGCTTTGCAAGGACATGAATATATGATAGTCTGATGGTGCAAGATGTGGCCTATAATACATTAAATTCGCCCATTCAAATTCTGTCGGTTTTTAGCGATTTTATTTAGATATGTATATTGTCGGCGTTAAGCTAGTGGTTCGGGTAGGTAGTTCCGGTCTATTTTTTTAGTGATTTGTTGTAACCTGGTTATTTATTGACAGTAAGGGTCCAAACTAATCCGTTCTGCCAGGCGGCACTAACTCATATTGTACGGTTCCTTTCTAATCCTATTAAGCGCATAGAATTACCCTTTTCTAGCGTGAGTATGGCCTTTGTCAGAGATTGTGATGGACATTATTCTTCGTCACAGTACCATTGTACGTGATGTACTATTTATCATCTTCATCAACAATTTTCAGGTAGGTCTTGATTTCAATAGGGGATGGAAATGGAAATACGATCGAGTAAATTTTTTGCGGCCATTCGCGTACCACCCAAACGTTGAGCTTTTTCCTAGCCAGCTTTCTTCAAACGATTTAGAATTATCTGAAAAGGGGTTAGTTCCTTGGCGATATTATGGCTACCTACGTGTCGCTCTCACTTAAGTTCTGCAAAAACGTAATCCACTTCCTCCGTAGCTGGTTCATTATTATGACGAGCATTTTTCGCATTGAGTTTCCCAGAAGAAAGACTACAGGATCATTTTTGGGCCGTTTCTTGATATTGAAATCTTGAAGATAAACAGCACAATTTGCCTGTGCGTTCGGACAGTATTTTCCCATAATAAAATTACTAAATAAAGTGAATTTTTGTAATGCGTATCTCTCGTCTTCAAGTTTGTCTGAATGAAAGAGATTTCGACAATTTTGGCATATCGACTACTTTTGAATTTCAGCTTTCATATGACACCAACCGGCGATCCGATGCGATGCGACTTATACGACTTATAATATATGATTTCAGAGCCATCTAGCTAGAAAAACGGTGAATCCTTTTTTCCGATAATCAAATGTTGTGTATATAAATGAATAATAACACTAATAATAACCATTTTTACCTAATAAAAACGTACCGTTTCGCTTGATTTCTAGTAAAGAAAATATTTTATACAGCCTACGATCTTATCCCATCTCCCAACCGAGTGCTATATTCTTTCTCGCCAGAAGCTTTTAAATTTGGCGTTGATAAACTCGTTTTCTCCTGACCATCAAAAACATAGTTACAAATTTAGTTTTCCAACGGTCGGAAAACGTGGGAATAAGTAGGTGCAAAATTTGGTAGGTACAAAAGAACCTTTCATTCAGGCTGTTGCAGGGCGGGTTTCACGATCTTTCTCGTGTGCGACGACTCAGTATTGCCAGGGAGGACATTGACCCTTTAGATTTAGGATTTTTTCCTTTGAGCCCTACAAAACCCTACAAGCAGACCACCTGGTCATAAAGTTTTTGCTGTATACAGCCCAAGTATACTACTTTAGCAGGTAGAACGTTTAGCAAAAAGGGAAATAAAGTAGGCGTTGAAAATACGCTTTCGTTTTGTCTGTAACCTTCATGCATGGGGCCTAAACTCCACGTGAAATTACGTTGAGGATAACTAATGGTAATAACTTATTTCTACTTTTACCTAATAATTAGCCGTATCTAGTATACAGCGTTTGCCGAAGTTTGTTATTCTATTTCAATCTCTAAAAATGGAAAACAAAAGCGATTTTATATGCGTACTTCAATTTTTGCGTCAGTCTAGCCCCAGGGGTTAAATTTGCACTGCACATAGAAAAACGTTCGTCAAATGCTGTCTTAGAAACCGCTTGCACAATCCAGTCTGTTTGGCGTACTTTTGAATCATGGCAGCACCAATTCAATCCATTCGGTGTTTGAAGTTGCAAATTGTTTTTGGCACCGTTTGATGTACTTTATACTTCACATAGTCCCATAGGAAAATCAAGACAGGTCACCTCAAAGGATCAGGGCGACAACTCGATGCCTCGTTTTGTTAAAATCAAAGCTTGTTTCCCTTTGGTCTACAGAAAAGTGGAATTTTTGTTTCAGAATGCGTTGCAGAGTACTCGTTGATAGGCCGGGTTGTCGAGCAGAAAGAGCATCGTGTTTAAGTCGTTCGATCGTCATGTACACACTCCATACTGCAGCGATATAACAACTTACGTTGTAAGGGTTTTGCTGAGCTTACTTGCGAGTGAACCGGTTTTTTGCGATTCGTATGTCAGTCAGCTTAGCGTTAACTTCGTCAGTAAGAAGTATGCAACACTTACAATATACCACCGTAATTGACTCCCCACTTATATAATGGAAACAGTAGTTAGTACACTGTAGCACTCTATAACTGCAAGCCATAAACGCTGTTTTATTTTTAGATAGCTTGATATTCTGCTAGACCCCTCTCCCCCGGATTCAGATCTCCAAGTTAGCTCACCTCTAAAATTTTAAGCAGGGATAGATTGTTCAATACACACATATTCTGATTTAGATGTAGGTGGATATCTCTTAAAAACTAATAATTTAGACATTATTCATAATTTAATAGTGTTGAGATGATAGAAAACAAGTGAAGTTTTGACTAAATTTCAAACATTACAAAATAAATTTGTATTTGTGACACCAGTCTCGTTATTCCAGCATTATTTAAAAATCCAGGTAATCATAAAAAATAATCCTCCAGATTACTGCTATTTAGATTGGCAGACTTTTCTTGTCATGTTACACTTTTTGAAATACGCAACATTGTGTGAAGCGTTGAAGGTGATCGATCAAGGTGTTTATACATGTGTGTTTGTTTTCAACTATGAGTGTGTCTAGGATAGCCCGGTCGACACGTAAGTTGAGAAAGTATAGCATATACAATCGCAATGGTTTACGCTACTTTTTTTTTCAAAAAATCGCACAATTATAAGAGAGCATCTCTAGAAAGCTTTAGGAAGCGTGAGTTTGATGTCGGTCGTGAGAAGTCATTATCATGCAAAAACATCTTATGAAAAAATTTTGTACTATAGTAGTTTGATTTTTAGCCGAAAATGTATCTCGGTGAGCCGTGTCTTGTATTTACTGCAAATATACACTTTATAAATTAAAGCTTGCCACCATGGCAGCATGTAGGAGTTAAGCTAGCAGAAGTAAACCATTGTTCCTATCGTTTTATACCGGACCAGCTCACAGAACAAGGACGACGCAAGGGATAATCAATTAAAATAAAATTTAAACATCACAAAGTTATTTATTTCTAGAAAGCACAGAACTATTTCGTTGTGATGGCTCATGGGTTACAACACGAAATTCAATCTTTACTTAGCCAAGTATTAAAAATGTATGGCCTTAAGTGAGTCCACATGTTTCATATTATGAAGCTATGTGCTATTACAAGGGCGGAAAGATAAATTATCCAGCGAAGCAAAACAACGAAACGGCAAATAATATATATATATATATATAGGAACTACAGATTTTACAAATATCAAAGCAAGTTCTTTAAACTAGGTAGTCTAGCAAGAGATATAATAACTAATTTTACTATAAACAAAAGTTAAACGCCACACAGCGAGCCCAGCGGAACATGTACAAATTTAAAATTAAGACACATGGTATAAATTCCGCATTTTTGCAAAATATAGGTTCCGGCTACTCAACATCTTCAATGACAAATAATACGTTAATATTTATTTAATTTGTTTACGTCCCATAGTTCATTCTTCCTAAATTGGCATGCTGAAAGCTCGCTGTGGGGTTCTATTTGTGTATCGTTCACTATACTTCTGTTTCGGCTTCCTAAACAAATGAATTTCCTCCTAATTTTTTTAATACTGTTAACTAGTAACGAAACAATCGTTTGTTATTTCTTGTCTAGAATTTTCAGGTCAATTCTCATCATTATGTACGCTCATTAAGCTTCCTACGTCTAACAACATTGGAAAAAGCTTTGATTAGACCGTTGTGTCGAAAGGAACTCAAGCATTTAACCTGGATAGCGTCGACTGACGACTTCTTTTGCTTGTTTGAGTCAACCCCTATCCTGTGCAGCAAGCTCACTTTCGTCGACAGCGCCGTGTCGTATTTTACCCTACCAGCAGCATCATCGTGTGTACGAAACAATTCAGATAGTGAATCGGGTTTCGGCTTTCAAGCTTCTTTTGTAGTCTTTTGACTTGCGTTTGATGCCCACTAAGTATAGAGTGCACAATGTCGACGTGGAAAAGCTTTCCTTTCCTCTTTTCGTCCCTTCCTTGTGTAATGGAGCTATCAAGAGGAGCCACTTCTTGCAGTTTGGCGAGTCTCGAAAGGGAGAATCTCTATTCGCATTCTTTCCCGGTATTCGGGATCCCATTTTCCTTAATGCCCACAACACACAGAAGCCATTCGTTTTCTTCTGTGATTTTTAAGGGCCGTTTCTTTCTGTCTTGTCTACCTCTGTATTTCGAGGTTTACGTGCGGTATCGCCGTTAAGCATTCTATCAGATGGTTGACTCCAAGCATGAAACAAAGCGTGTCTATGCCCGGGTTCGAACCTCGACCAGAACGCGTCCCTCAGATTAGCAGAAAAATACGTTACTCGCTAAGCTACATATACTATAGTTCACGTTTGAGCAATCACCGATCTACGGGATATCGTTTCAAGCTGTGAAAAGTTTAAACGATAAATTTTCTGCACTGGACACGTAAACAAGAGGGTGTAAACCGGGTTTAGACGGAAATATTGAGGGGTCCATTACGGGTGATTTGCGGTCATTGCAGTCATGTGCGATGACTGACTAAATTAAGAGTGGCCAGTCAGCTCCGAAAACTTTCTGCGTTCAATCGACCCCACTCTCACAGTACCTCCACAGAAAGCTATCGGTTCTGCTTGCATCACTCATTATTTTGTTCATTTAATGCTCTTATATTAATAGGAGAATTAGGGCAGCTCTAACGTGATTAGCTTATGTGCATATATAAAACGCACATTGTATGTTGTAAAAGCATAGAATGGGTCCGTTATATGCAACGTACAAGCTAACTAAACTACACCTAGGTCAAAAAGCATCCAACGTTAGACAGTATCCCACCATTCGACATGTTCATTCTGCAAGAGCCGCGTCATTTAAGTTACCTAGCACTAGATGGTTACCTATTATTTTGGGCTAGTTTTGGAACACGCACTGAAACTGGTTTGTAAAACGCTCGAATGCAGACCTGAAAAGTAAAAAGAACGTTTGTTTCATTAAATTTCCTGGCTGCTCGCATCCGTGCCTCGTAACCGTATCGATTTGTGAAACTATTTAGACTTATATGGTTTTGATATCCGCACGATATTCATTATTCTATCATACTGTTTCATTCATTGCTTTATTTATGTTTAGAATATTAATATTTTATTCTTAAAAAATTCAAATGGGCCTGATGTGTATTGTTCTGCCTTTTTGGTCGTATAACAGTACTTGTGACACGCTATTGGAAGTCTGCTAAGCATCGAGGGCCACGTTGTACATCTAGTTCAAAAGCCCTACTTTTTTTTTTGCCATTACGCCATATTTATATAACAGCGTACGCTGCAAATAATGCAATAACCACAATAATGATTATTATTGTGTAAACATACATAAAAGTCAAAGAAGTTACTGCCAGAAACGATTCTACAATTATTTCTGACATGCTACTATAACCCTGAAAAAGGAAGCCTAATTGATAACAGATAAGAAATTATATATATTTAAATTATATATATATATACATATATATATATATATATATATATATATAAAAGTTAATAATATAGTGGATTTATTTCAGCGGAAATGAATATTCCCCTCGTCTTTTTTATGTATAGTTCTCTATCTGAATCGAACTATTCTAACCTTACCAACAACAAGCTCCCCATTGTCTCTCTATTAATAAGAGGAGCCGAAAGCTGAACGTTTCGAATTCTACGTCCCATATCGCCATTAGACACTCCATCAGACCGCTGACACCCAGCACGAAGCAACGTGTTTCTATTGTGAGACTCGAATTTTGACCATAAATGTGTTTTTAAGGTTAGAATACGAATACCTTACCTAATGGGCTATTTCGAGGAGACGCATTGATGGCAGTAGGAAAATAGGTAGGCTCGTTTCGTCGAAGTAATCAGTACTAGTGTGTTGATGTAGAATTGACTGATTGGCGAAGATACGGCACACGACGAAGGTACTTTAATATGGCCTAGAGAAAGGGCACGATTAATCACGATAGGCATTAAAGGATTTCTGGATATTTATGCCTACTGACGATTGGATCTTAAGGTGATTGTGTTATTAACGGTGAGAATTGGTATGCTTCTTTAATTTCCACAATGTTTGTTTGTTATTATTCTTATTTGTTAACCACTCTTAACTAAAAGTGTCAGTATGCTTGTAAATCAAGAGCATTATCGGTATCATAGATTTCGGTGTTTTGTATTTTCTAAATGGTAATCGAGATCGACTCTAACTAATGCGATTAATTGTGCATATCATAAGATGGAAGACCCAGAAACGTATGTACGTCTTTACTAACCGCTGCTAGCTAACTTGCTCAGGACGCCGATTTTTGTCCATCGATTCTTTTATGATAATTTTTATGAAAGGGTAAAGTTTTTTAGGATTGATTTTTATGATTCATTATGCGGCACAATGATGAAAGATTGCCGCCAATGTAATTTTCAACATTTTTTTTGCAATGAACCACTTTTCAAATGCCTGAGACGGATACCAAAGTACCGATTGCAATAAAGCTTCAGCTAGGGTTATCTCTAAGCGGCTTGTTAACCTATTTATGAGAAAAACGGTCCCGCACATAGCTATCGTACGGCCTCTAGGTTGATTTAGAGAGACACTTAGGCCTGACAATGCTCGTTATCCGTAACAAAAATACTCATACTTTGTATGAACCCTGGATATGTTAGTATCTTTAGCGAGTACTAGTAAGTTTATATTAGTTTCAGCACGAGGCTTTCATTCAGGGAGGTCAAATTCAGGATCTTTATTGTCATCGATGTTACCTACACGTTGTTTTCGTTCGTCTTCTTGCTCATCGCGATATTTTGTATGGGCCGTGGAAACTGCCTTTTATTCCCCGAACCTGAATTGGCGTTCCCGAAGGTACACTTGAAAGCATTTATGGGTTCCAATGTCAACGATAGGCGTAGCCAGGCATTGGACTTCGGCTAGCAAGTGGCTGAACGCATTCCCTATGGTGCTTACTAGTAGGGCGGCTGTGACAATGCGTAATGCGTCCGCAGACAGTAATAACAAAAAGCAAAATGGTCTGTCACTGGTGTCCGCCGCGAGTAGTGGGCTATCCGCCTATAGCGTCGCGTGCTGCTAAAGCCGCCGTTCTTTATACTCTTTCCTCGTCTTCGAAAGCAAGCCAGTAAGCGTTTTCACACCGACCGGTTTCTAGAAATGGGTCGACAGTGGCCTTACTGAAATAAGATGAATACCAGTTTTTCTGCTTAGCTTTTACTGTGTGCTTGAATAGTGTCCAGAGCAGAGATCGCAAGAAAGCTACGTAGATTCGCAGGGCTACCAGTCCCGTACGACTATGCGAAACCTAGCAACATCGCGGCGACATCTCCACCAATTTTATATACCTTTCTTGTTTCCGTTCGAACAAGCTTTCAATTGCAGCGACAACGGCCTTCGGGTTGGTAGCCAGTATGAAGCATCGTTAGTAAAACCTTCTTCTATTGTGTCTGCCGGCAAGAGAAAAGTCACAAGACCGGCATTTTCTTATGAAATGAAAATCAGGGTCGTGTCGAGCAGTTCGATGAGAGCACTGTTTAATTTTATTAATGAAAATATTGGCCAACACTCTGGCACCCCCTTTACTTATGACCCAAGTTTTGAGCAAGCCATCGCTTGAATATAAGTGTACATATAGATTTTATAATCTATATAGATACAATACGTTTAAAGAGAGAAGTTCAACTTTTCATGCGAAAATATTGCGTGTTTTTGTAACCTACACTAAGGACCATAAAGGATAACGATTTCTAAAGCTAAACTTAAATTATACAGCTAAGATTATTTTCATCTATTTATGGTCATCATATTGTTTATTTGGGTTTTAAAAAAACACATATTTAATTTAAAAGAATTATTGTGTAAAGATAATAATGATTTATTCTAGAATTACACTTGAAGGGAAGGACTTATTTCGGGGGGTTCGTGCGTTCAAGTTTTTCTTCACGAAGACTTGATCAAATAATGAAGCGGCTCTCCAACTCAGAACTATCGATCACTAACAACGTTTCGAGGTAATTGCGCTCGTTTCATTCTGTTTCAAGGGTTTTCAGACATATCTTTGGGAAAGTTTGCTTACTTCACCCAGGACTTGATGAACAAATGGTTTGAAAAATCTCGGCCTATTTATTTATTTATGCGTTTAGTAAGTAAATATAGCATATACACACCATAGACATATGAAGAGCCTTCATTGATCACTAATAACATATATCGAGAAACAAACGCAACATCGGTTTTAGTGGAGCCAATAGATGTACGATCTCTGACTTTAAAGAGATATTTTCTTCAAATTATGAAGTTTGCATGGATACTCGACCGAGAGATCAACGACATTTTGCAGTAGTTGGGCCAAAACAGTGATCAATATGATGGATCGTGTGGGACCTTGCCAAAGATATCTGCGTGTGAACTTCTTCTCAACTGTGATATTACCTCAGAGTGTGCACTTGACGGGTGTAGGGGAGAATTGGAAGGCTGCTGTGCAAAGAGTAGAACGCTTCTGCTTCCGATCAGACGTTTGGGGACCCTTGAGAGCTTTACCGCGTCCTCTCATGCCTGCCAATGGGTACCAATTCTTCGTCTTTTGAGAAAGAACTCCCCCCGACTGTAGATGGCTCACGTCGGCACAGATCCAGCAGTGGACGCCACAACCGACAAAGTGGGAATCGCGGATTGGAGCAAGTGGATAATCCAATCAGGCACCAACTGTAGTCTGCAAAGCCCGGCGAAAACAGTAAACTCAGTAAGGACATACAACAGGAACAGCATCAGCAGCCCGGGGCAGGAAGCTGGGTTGCTCATTCTCCTTTGAACTCGTTTGTTTCTTAGCCTCAGTCTCTCACCGCCTCTACTCGCTAACTTTCTTTCCACGGAGGATCGTTCCTATCAGAAGTCGCATCGTACTCACGTTGCCCGCCTGCTTTCTCTTAATACGTCCGCCTCCTTGCTTGCCAGCAGCAGCAGTAGTCACGCGTTACTTGGATTGCAAACGGGTGCTTGAGAGGCCGTGATTGCGAACTTTTAGGCTGTTGTTTCTTTTCATGCAGCCGCCATCACCACTATACTGAACGAAAAAGAAACAAGCGCACATAGACTTGTAGACAACGGAAATTACCTTAGGGTAGCCGATTTAAGAGGCAATACTCTGAATGAAGGCGTCCCATGTGCTTTCTCTTGAATATTTTATACAAGGTAGACAAAGCGTTGTTGAGGGCGAGGGCCATACGAATGTTGTAGGAGATTTCTTCTTAGTAAAACAAAAGTTAATGGCAAAAAACGATTTAGTATTTTAAGCATTATTTAATGGCCGTCGAAATATGAGAAGTCGTCTAAGTTATTGCAAGTTGCATAAGCTGAACGTTCCAAATTAACGTAGGAAAATAACTGAAATTACAGTTTGCAGATTTTGGAAAAATTACATCTCGTAGCATTTTTTGAAAAACTCTTGCCCAATAATAAAACGTACGGCGTTTTGGACAAGTGAGTACTATCATATACCTAAGCTTTGTTTTTGCAAAAAAATACGTGCAGACGATAATTTAGATTTTACCTTGAAAGATAATTGCTAACTACATTTACGTGAGGAATCGTCTTCTGAAAAAATAGTAGGTTTATCGAGCATACCTGTCTCGGTCGTCATCTATCTTAACTGCGCATTCAAAATTTCATGACTTTTTACATTTTTTCAAGGTTTCTCACTGCCTTTTATTTAATATAATGAAGCAACACGGAAACAGTCGAACTATTTTTATCTATTTCGGAGGCATTTAGCATGATAGGTAAATCCACTCGATTTCTGTGCAATCTAAGGATCCTTATCGCAATCTCGATACCCACATCTCGTGGTAATAGCGAGTGTCGGCTTAATATAATAATAGACTTCTATGTAGAGGCTAAACAGGGCAACGGCAATCCAGTTTTTCGAGGAACACCGGTCTATACCACTCACTACAACCTCACTTTGACTGCCGGCCTTTCTCTGTAGGGACCATCCGATCCAACTGTTGCAATTGGGCAATCACAAAGGGCGAAATTCCAGCAGGTCCCATCAACAGATGTAGATTTTCGGCCTCATTGTATGATAGCCCACATGGCAGATTATTAATCGGGTTGGACTTCCCGTACAAAGCTATCCACCAGCGCCCGCCGGCGGTGTGCGCAATTTCTAACAATGCCTTCTATACAAACGAGAAGACTGACGACGATCTTGTCTCGGCACCGCGCCGTTGCTCGTGTTAATACCAATTGTTGCCAGTTGCGTCTAGCAGTGACGGCCAAGCCGCATGGGAAAGTTCGTCCTTTACCCCCTTACCGCATCGAACGCACCAGGCAGGCTACAAACGCGCTGAGAGGGAAAATAATGGCATAAAAAAGAGTGACTGACAAACCGCCACAAAGACCGTGAGGTCCACGCAGGAGGTGTACCAGCAGACGAAAGGTAGCTTGAGGAATTCGGTAAGCAGCACCGAACATTATTTCGAGACAATAGTCTACATGGGTTTACTCTAATTAGATATATAATAGGTTTACAGAGCAAAAGGAATAGAACAGCCTTAGTTACCGACTAGTTACCTTTCTATACAAAGCGCTCAAGCTATTTTTTTTATTTATAGCCTAAGCGTTTAATTAGCTAAGTCGAAATTAGTTACAGGACAGCTTACTTTTTTCCCTGATTTTGCTTATCGGACTATTTACACGGGGCTGCTCAATGGAGCGTGTTGAATATGATTGAGAGCATAGCTCTAATTATTTAACTAGAAGTATTCAAAAACCCGACGCTTTAAGTGAGACACCCAGTTATATGAGTTGGATAAATTTATGTAGGCCCTATCTCTCCAGAAGTAGCTTCTTAGCCCTATTATATTTAAGTCATTACGGATAGTACCCTAAAAAAGAACAGAGCAGCCCTCAAACTCTTCAAGCTAAAACGTTTTAACACCTATTGTACCGGTGAAGCTTATTGTACAGAGCATCATTTTATTTCGAATATAATAGTTCAATTTAAAAAATATACAAATATACATAATTATACGATTAACCTCGTATGAAAAAAATAAGTGTGAACGACCATAATTATTTGATCTCTAAATTTTCTAAAGACAGACCTTGCACTTCCCACTGAACCTCGATGTGATTAGAAATAAGGGTAATACAAATAGCCTGGTGGTGGACTGCCATTGCCATGATACGCATAGGAAACAAATCCCACTGCCTAAATAGGCTCCAAAACAAAGAGATCCTTGGTAAATATTGGTTTAGGAACATCATCTTTTTAGGACGAAAATCGTCCGGTGTAGGCTTAAAGTTCGGCGTCGCCATAAATTTGACATGTTACAGTAAGTTGTTTATCGTACATCATTACCTCTGTTTTCAAAACTTCTTATCCGGTAGTCAGTCCTCCATTGTTCTCTTTTCCATTTACCACGATTCAAAAACCGTCATCAAAGATAGCCTGCAGCGCTCGTAGATTCATAGTATTGTTTGAGGTGCTTGCCTAAACCCTCCTCGATTTAGAATATTTGTAATTTTCTTAAATAGCCTAATGATTGAGGCCAAAATATACTAATGACTGAGGAAGTGCTTTATCTAGCATAGTAATAGGCAGGGAAGGTTTATAGTCTCACATGGTGACGATGACGAAGAATCTCGTGCTCAACTAACCGGTAAAAATAACAAGCCCATTTATAAATAAAGTCAAAACTAATAATTAGGAATAACATATAAGTTTGTTATTGATTATTTATCTAACTGTTAGAATAAGATAGGTCGATTTTAGATATCCTAGCACGTTTATCTCATCTTCGCCGTTTACGATTGATTGTTTGTAAAAATGAAAAAAAAAAAAAGAGATGTTATAAACGAGTAATTGTTTGACAAAGAAATAAAAGTACAAGTTGAGCGCAAACAATAAAAGCAGAATGGGTCAAGCTAATTCCATTATACCCGACGGATTTATCTGTCTGATATTTCATAGATAAGATATCATACGGTAGTACTTGTTGAGCGCTGTAGCGATTGTGTAGTGTTTTATGTGGGTTGCCAGACTGTACAATTGCGAGTGTTATCAAAGGAGCTGAATGTTGGGCAGTTGAT
The DNA here is from genome assembly GCF_002443255.2 of Varroa destructor. Taxonomy (NCBI): domain Eukaryota; kingdom Metazoa; phylum Arthropoda; class Arachnida; order Mesostigmata; family Varroidae; genus Varroa; species Varroa destructor. The sequence goes on from NW_019211454.1 coordinate 74,175,397, forward strand.
AGTTTCATGAAGCTGGACACCCATTTGCTAAACCCATAACCAGCTTAAATAATATGGAATAATTCATCCTATAGAAACCAGATATAAACGAAGTAGACGTATTACGGTATTAGAAAACAGGAAGTAAGATGAATTATCTTGCGCGCCACGTTCTTGTTTGGTTCTTCTCAGAGGACACTCCAGCCTGATACTGCCATTTCGACTTTAGTAATCATTAAGCTATATAGTAGTAGCACAGTGTGGCTTCTCGAGGCGTATTTTCATTTCAAATCGAATTCAAGGGCGTTGTTATAAAGACAGCTGATGCGTGTCCACATAACTGTTGTGCTACCGAAGGAAAGCGTACAAGGTACCGCAGTGCAACAACCTAGTATATTACCCTAGCGAATCAGCACCACGCGTCCTTACCAATTCAATGTGTGTTTCTTCGCTCTGTCTAACCGGTCACGCCACTAATAGAAAGTTCTATCGCTACCAAATACGTAAGCTTGCTTTATTATACCGTTAAGCATTGAGTCATTTCTTTCCAATGGAGATTCGTTCGTTTTCATCCGGTTGCATACTCTTGTATAGCGATTAGTATTACAAAATCACTCGGCAAAGTATTTTTCGTCTTCTTTAAAACTGTCTATAACCAGAAAACAGCTTTTAACACTGCCGTTTGTGCAGAACATCACTATCTCGGTAAGGCCTACAGCTATATTTACGTAAAGCTAAGAAGATAGCGTGTCTATCCTTAGGTTTCGGAGTTCGTACTGCTCGTTGTTCAGGTCACTTCTATGCAAAAACGCGCCTTCATTTGTCTCTTGCTCTCAATATTGCGACGCAAACGTGTTACGCTTGGTCTCGTGCTCACGATGATCTCAGCAACAATATTTAAGGAAAATGCCGAGCCTGAGTATGAAACTCAAACTTAAAGTACGCTCATAAGCTTTTTCCTTTAGAAAAAAAGCAGGTTAACCAATGGGGCACATGCTATATACCTACATTGTTCCCTAATTGCAAACCTAATTTTGCCTACAGTACGCTTTCGTCTTCTTACTTCATTCGCCTTAGATTACGTCATATTGTAGTTTGGAAATATTAGGTTGCTTATCCTGGATTTTTACGTATCGTAAACTGAAATTACGTTTATAGTTTTCTAGATGTATGCACATATATCTATGCGGTCCATTACGTCCAAAAGACTTCGAGCTTTAAATGGTAAAGATTTTGCTTAAAAATATTTTATTCTTATATATAATATTAATTTTTTTGGCTTCGCTAATAACTGCGGCTTTGCTGAATCGGTAGTCTTAATAGCACTGTCGCATGATTATTCCAAAAGTTTTATTTTACGTAACTTTATTGTGCCGATAAGTTGACCCCAAAAAGTAAGTCAATTTAGCTACTTTATGTTAGCAGAAGGTATTTTTGAGAGCTTATTTGAAATATACCTATGATTTTCATTTCATAAGATTGACACTGAAAGCTAACGTATTTTCATTCAACTCGCACAAGACGTTGTCTCAGCGATGTGCTTTATATGTCACAACGCGTACTTTTGTAATAATAAAGTTAACCAAGGATACTCGATTGATTTTATATGATTTTTATTATATTTGGCATGACTGACCATTTCACAGGAAGAGATGCAAACACATAATCTTGACACATGTCTTTATACAAAGGACTATTGTGTTTTAACCCGGCTATAATTTCGTCATGTCCGTTTTAGTGTTTTGCTTTCACTGGCAAAAAGGATTCTACAACACGGAGTCGAAATAAAAATTTCTAATCCTTTTCCCTTGTTCTTATTCCAAGAAAAATTCTCCTATTAAACGGTTATAAAAAAATTACGCGTCAGCAGATATGATTAAGAAAAAATAAACAGAGGTAGCAGAGCGATCGTAATTCGGTGGAACTAACCAAACGATAAAGCGAATGAAGCGTTGCGAACACAGAGGGAAACGCCTTCGGTCATAATTTAGGTTCTTGTTTTAGCTAAATGTATATAAAAGATTTGTCTTGTACATCGATAAGGTAAAATGATACAACGAGAATCCTGTTCGGTGGAAAGAGAAAGCAAGATTCACTGTATTTTCTTTTTTGTGTCACCCAGTAAGGAACTGAGCCAGTCACCTCACTGGCGAATACCACCTCAATTTTCTTCAGACGAGCGTTCTGTAGAACGCCCTCGAAACGGCCATCGTTTTTAAACGAGATCGATATTGAGCCACAACAGTCATCTTCATGTTCTGTCGTAGATTCTCTATAAAGTGGCCAATCTACGTTCTCTTGGAAGTTGGCCGTACTCCATTACGAGCCGCTCCATGCAGCCTGATAATGCGGATTTCTATTTACTTCTCAATATTTCTCGTCGTTACACTATAAGATTGAGACCTTTTATTTTTGGTTTACCGTTAGCGTATATACCCAAGTCGTCATTGATTATGATAAGTGTGACAACAATACAACACGATGCATTATACGAATGAAGCATTTGATGAGAAAAGTCTGTTGCGTAACAGCGTTCGGACCGTGTGTAATCTAACAATTTTTTTATTATTATTATTATTTTTACGAAAGCTAAAGCGGGTCGAAAATTGGAGTTCATTGAGGAAGTCAGAGTCGGCATTGTATTGAATCGGACGTAATTTTCTATATACATAAACAATACTGCAGCTTTTAGATATTTGTTTTTCATGGTAATAGGGTAACAGGACCAGGCGTATATTATGGATTCAATGCAACCATCTATCTCCTGTCTGTTCCCATTATAAAAGTGCTTCTGAGAAAAAGAAGAAGGGTGCGTGGCAACGTCTGGCTAACAATGAAGCTTTTCGCTAGTGGGTTAGAATATTGGACTCGATGCCACTTCGTTTCCTGATGACTCAAAGTTGATCTCTTTCAGTTCAGCTAGTCGACGGCTGTCTCAACGTTGAGTAGACTCATTTGTTATGCAAACCCTCCTATCGAATATGTAAATCTTATTTTAAGTGGACTCGATGAACATCTCCATGATTCTTGTTCTTCTACTTCTTAAAATACATTTTTCTCTGATATACATATTATCAAAATCATAAATCTAGAATCCAGTATTTTATATATATATATATATATATATATATATATATATATATATATATATAGGAAAAGGAGAAAAATTGAACCAGGTTCTATAACTTCAGCTTTTATTTGAACATGAATCATATTCAGATAGTGAAAGGATCTACAGAGCAGGTATAACGGTTCTGGTCAATACACCGCTGATAATGGCGCGCAAACTTTAAGGAATATTTCGTCTGATGCATTTTCATTAAGTTACGATCTTAAATTTTCCAGTTTTATCAGTTGTATGGCTCAGATATTTACTTCCCACAACAAGTGATGATCCCCATAAAAAAAAGTCTATTGGCATCAGATCAAGTCAGCGCTCTGGGTACTCTATGGAACCTCTTCGCCCACCTCATGCGTCAGGAGAATTCTTATGCTCCTAAGTAAAATGGTATTTTGCAGGTGCTCCGTCTTGTAGGAAACAAAATTCGTCTTTTCTACTAAAACCCTCGCAACTGTATGATGAAACAAAAACCTGCAGTAGATTCAAGTAATTGGTAGAGACACTAAAAAAAAAAAAAAAATGGTTTAATAATTTGCTTAAAATGCCATATCACACTGCAACGCCTAGTGAATTTACGTTATGTATATTTTCAGTTGTTCAGTAAATGCAATTATGTCTATTAATTGTGCCATTTAATTTAAACGTGGCTTGATCGCTTCGAACAATCTTCCCCAAAAGCTATGAATCCTGCTCACATTGTTTCAAACACCATTCGCATACTGTTTTCTTCGTTCCGAATTGTATTAATTCAAAGCATATATTGTTGTTGTCTTAAAATGCTGGGTGATAGACACTTGTTTGCTCATTTTAGCGATTTTCCAAGTGTTTCATTATGACATTCTAGAGCCTATTTTTTGGCTGAGGCAGGCCTAATGTTCTTGATCTTTCTGAACGCTGTCTATGAACATCGTGAAATAATTATATTCGTTCGCACAGGTTGATCTGCCTATTTGTGGTGTTGTCTTTATTTTGCTGTTATATTTTCCTTCTTGAAAAGGAGAAAAATTAGAAACTCTGTTACAACCGAAACAGTATATACACGATATTGTTAAGGCGCTAGCAATGGATTAGGGCCTCAGAGACAGTAGGAGATGGCTATTTATTGATCGCGTAAGCGTCCGTTTCGGATATTTCGTTCAGCTCGGCACTGGTTCGTTACCGCTGTTGGCAACGTGGACGGACATGAAGGTTGTCTGGGCCTTGATCTCCGCGTTACGCTGAGTATTATGCGCACATTGAAAGAGGTGACGAAGATTTGTACGCATTCACCGAGAAGCGATTCGGGTTGTTCTTTAGTCTAAGGTGTCCCTGGGGAACATCAGGAAGTGTTGCCTGTATGACGATTTTATAGATCACCTGACTGCATTATTGTGGCCTTACTTTACGTCTGTTGCGAAGTTCTATCGAATACACCGAGGTGTAGCTAGGTCCGAGCAGCCGCCAGAGTCAAACAGAATATTCTCAAGCGGGTATCATCAAACGACGAACAGGGCTTGGGTTTATAAAACGGAGCGCGGCCTGTCATAGACCATATGTTGAAAACGAGTTATCACGGCAGTGTTGCGGCGCGCACCAATAACGAAATCCTAGCTGTATCGCTTAGGAAGTTCTTTACGGCATAAGTAAAGCAAAAATACCTCCAAGGTGAAAAGGTAATTAATGATAATAACTTGTTTCTACCAGGAATGCCAGTAATCCGCGAATTATTTTAATAGACTGACACGCTTGTGAGTTTTGAGGAGTACTATATCCGCATTATACTGACAGATGGACATGTAGTCTTTCTTTCCGTAACTTAGTTAAGACTTCCAGTATTCCTTATTTGTTTGGCTCCCACCTCGAATGCTAAGAAGATTAGCAAAAAGACACGTTACCTACTAAGCTACTTATTTGAGAATCCTTATATTTTCTTCTTAGTGTACTAATGTGCTCCACGTTTTTTTCTGAGGCCTGTCTTTTTCCTGTGTTAAATGTTTGGCAAACGGTGCCGATTTTTTTTCCATAAACGCCCGACTCTCAGTGACCACTTTGATAGAAGCTGAATATAGGGGTACTTTTGAAAGGTCTCGTGGCCTGGGAATAACTCCGGATAGCTAGGAACGATGTCTTAGTGAAGTTTCTGCGCGAAAATCTTGGATCCTTCACTGACGAGTGTGTATTTTCATGTGTCTGGAAGCGTAAGGTGTATACGATGTAGAGGTGGTCGAATAGCCTTTCTGTGTCTATGCATTCATGTTTCTCCAGTCCAGAATTCTTGGGGGCAAAGAACCTATACAGAAGATCAGGTCCAGACGGGATATTTGTGAGTTCCGGCTGAACGTTGAGCCGGAGGTGTTTACAAAATGCAGGTAAAGATGTGCAGTCTACCTAACCATCACCTTACCTTTGTTGCCTTCTCGGAGTTCCATATTGTGCAATGAGTGTTCTGCCAACAGCTCTGCGCTGATGTGACGTCACGAAATGCGCGTCCGTTTTACACACGCAACAGGATGCAAACCCCCTGCACTTCTTGTTCAAATGATCTAGCTTACTGCACTTGCAGCGAGGTAGTGTATTAGGGCGAGGTTTGCCGCAAAAGCAGGTCAGACGCCCTAAACTAAGATAGCTCAAGCATTACAAAACCGGAATCACATTGTCTACTTTGCACAGGATAAATCCTAGCTTGATGTGTCCTTGCTTCATGAACAGTCGGGCAGCCTTGGCCGGTTGAGAAAAAAATCTTCGGTATGTATTTGCCTCCACGAGTTGACCTCGACTCAGAACTCGTCGGGCTGCCAAGGTGCGGGGCGCTAAAATTTCCGTTTGAGTCATGGTGACATCTATGTCCCTGCTGATAACCGTCATCAGTTGCCCTCGGATACGCACGCTAGCCACCATTGTCGTGCTTGCCATGATAGCTGCTGCAAAAGATGTAAATGCTACGTGCAGGTTCTCCTCGACGAGGGTTTCATGACCGTTTCGAATATCCATTCGACTTGTATCTCTGATGTTGATGTATCGACCCTTTTTCTCGGAGTTTGCGGACCGTGTTCTATAATATAATAATAATAATAATAATATTGTATTCGTTCCAGATATATTCTAGTGTTTTTGTGTCAGCTCGGATTATGACGGAAAACACCGGGTATGCACTACAGCTACAATTTTAGGTTGAAGGTCCTGATGGAACACTCGATGGGTTCATAAAGCTAAACCAGAACCAGTATTTGTAACGAAGACCGCATGGCTGCAACGATGTTACAAATGCTGACGTTTCGTTAGAGGATTTTCGCCCTTACTGAAATTATCTCGAAAGATACTCTATCCATTTCCGTAGAACTGCTGCCGTTAACATCCTTTCACGTCCAGATTTCCCAGTGCCATGCTGTGGCATAAGCCATCCCCGTAAGCGACAATACGATGCATGCAACAGGTCGAACTGCGTCACGGATCTTACGTATCAGCTGTTGGTTTTGTCCGGAACTGCCAGCGGCGCTTGTTTTAATAACAAAGGCCTTCCGCCCGTCTTTTAGCACCAGCTGGGTGCCGAATATTTACAAAATCCACATATTAAAACTCCCTATATTTTTGCTTTTTCATAGATCATCGCCGATGCAGGACTTTGAACAATATGACAGACGTAGTCATATACTATACAATACTGTATAGACGCAAATTTTTTGTTTCAAGAGAGGTGCTTTCCAAAGCAGAGAGTTGTGCGCGATCAAAGAGTTTACTTCACGGGGAAATATTAGATAAAGAACAAATAAGCGCCTTTTCAGGGATGTTGAAGACGTTTTAAGCCCTATGGGTAAAATCTGTTCGGCCTCGATAGGACGAGTCAGGATCAGTGAGTAATTGCTTTCGATGTTATTAGCTGTTATTGTTAAAATTTCCATAGACCTAATATTTAAAGCGGGAGAGTTTAACAGCGTTTACTGAATACAAAATACATTGTCATTCACGTTGTTTACAGCGACGTAATTCACTGATATTTTGACATATGTTCTATATACTTCCCTTTATTATTTGTGTGTCGAAACTAGCGCTGTAAGGGTTTCTTAACCGTTGATTTGCAATAGTAGGCCTTCGTTAGTGATAGCTTGTTTGACGGAATAAAAAATAAGCCATTTGTAAGGCATGGAGGTAACCGAAATTACAAAGACTCAGCTCTAGAGCTGTTTGCTCGATTCAGCCCGTGATAAAAGCGAGGCGATAATGCGTGTACCGATCGGGCAATTATATTGTGTGCTGCCGGTCACAGCGTCGCACACTGTCCACACTTGTCAAGGATTCGAAAAATCTGACAGCATCGACCTGTTTTTTTCGGGTGGGGATGACCCTGAAATTTATCGTGAGTATAAGCGTCAGCTTGCGCCTGAATCTAGTCCTATTATTAGCCATTATTTTGCCTGATCCCTCTTTCGTGGATGACACTGACCGACTGACCCACGTCAAGTCTGTTGCGACAATGTGCTTCAGACAGGTTTTTCGCTGCTAATACTATGCAAATTATCTCTAGAGTACACCACATGTGGAGAACCTACTTTTCGCTTTTCTTCTTTATTAATTGATATAATCTTATAATAAGTGACTCAAAAAGCGCACTGTCCATATTGTTCTGTTCGAAGCTTTTGAAATTATAGCAACATTCGTTTGGGGGCGTGAGGCATAGTCACGATCCCGGTGGTCTTCAACCTCCCAATTTCCACTCTCGAAGTGACTGCACCAGAAACGCACTGCCATTTTATTGAAGTCCTTGCCCAATACATTTAATAACCTTCCATAGATTCCTCCACCATGTCAGCTTCGGGGACCAAATTTAATCGCAAAGCATTGATTTTCAACACAGAATATCGTTGCCGTTAAATTTATCATTCTGATTCTGATCAATCAGTTTACAGTCATCGATAGTCAACGATTCAATGTGTCTAATAATTTTCGACCATAAATTATCCTGAATTCTGCCAATTGTATTTAAACCTGCTGGATAGCCTCGATTCACTGTGACATCTATGATTCCAAAGCGTAAACATATATATTCGTTGTTAGATTGCATTCATTGTTCAGCAATCTTTTTCAGGATACATGTGATATTTCAACTAGAAGCTAACGCAAACGTTCTAGAAAGTACTAAAATAAACTGTAACTACGGGCATTCTCATCCATCTTATGTCTATTTTCTGAGTATTTGGTTAATAATTTCCTCTTTTGACATGCTGCATTGATTTGTATACATATCCTCCAGTCTGGTCAAGATGAATCAATGTGTAATGTGCAGGGATTTACGAGACAGCATTCGCGTACCAAACAACTGTGAGATAAAACTTATAAATACTCGCTGACCTTCAAACTGAACAAATGGGCAAATCTCGAACATCCAAGTCGAATAGCAAGTGCCAAAAAAAATAGTGCTACCGTAAAATAAACTTTAGGCACTTAGCCTTAATCTAGTACATGTTTATATATATATATATAAACACTAATTGCTGAGGAAAAGAATACAAGCAAAACGAGGTCCTAAATATCACAAAAGTAAAAATGTTCTTTCGGAAAAGGAATGTCTAATATCAGAGACGAACGGTTATCGGCCGGAGATGCGACCCAATTCTCCTGCAAAAAGATAACCCTTCTTAATTAGCGATTTTAAGGGCATCCAGCTTTTTTAGTAGATTTAAATACATGTCACAACTAATTAAATGCACGCAGAAAAGGTTAACAGACCGAAATATACAGATTTTCTATATATATACAGAGTGAGGCTGCCTGGTGCACCCAAAAAAACCTGAGTTAATGCGAACTAAGGACGAACTAGCTAAGCGCGCATATTAACTGATTTTGCCCAAAATTGTTTAACCGTCTAATTCAGTCTCTGAAACTCTGTAAAGCACGCATTGAATGACCGGCGTGCTTTTATTTCTGCATGGGGGTTATAGTGTCCTTAAAGCCTGTGCCTTCTGGATGGTGTACTTATGAATTAGAGAGAGGGTTATTTTAAGATTGTTTCCAAACTTCTGATTGTGGGCAAAGTGCTTTTGAGAGATACGTTCTTTGAGCCATTCATATCCACCGTGGTAGGATGTTTAGGCGAGCAGCCTTTCTTTTTTCTCTTCTTTCGATTTTTATAAAGCCTGGTGTTTAAAGCACAACATGTTCTGGCCCTCTGATTTGTACATTGTTAAGTGTGCTTCTCCAGCTGTCATTCGATTACCCAGCGTGCCGTGTGCGTTTAAGCCACGTGTCGATGTAGCGATACATGTGTTCCCCTAATATCTCCGTTGATAAGGTTTTCTTGTTTCGTCTCTACCCGTGTTACAATCGTAGAGCTCTTAAAGAATCTTTATGTTACGGGAAAATTATCTTAAACAACGCTGAGAGAGCTATATATAGTGAATTAATGATGACTCCTATGGCTTTCAAACATCTTCGCGAGGAGTTCTACCGCCAAGTCTCTTAAACGCATATACGATACCTCATTGGATTCTTCGTAAACTATATATGACCATGATTTATAGACCTAGGGTAGCGTGCTCTCACGCAGAAGTCTTTGGTAATTACTATTCGACGTGGTCAGACTCCCAATCTGATCTACAAGGCTCAACCGCTTTATGTTATTGATGGAACGGGCCTAGTGTATTGTTACTCGCATTATGGAGGGAATTTTTCTTAAATTGTTTCAGTAAACAATTTAACATATCGGTAAACAGAGTAGGTGATCCATGTAAATCAGATTCAAACGATTCTTCTTTAGATGTGCGTCTCGCGGGTCCCAAGAGTTTGGGCAGGTTGCTATTTACTAAAAATCATATGAACGTTCTACACAACTAACCTAACGCGTTAACAACAAAAGCAATGCTATTAATTACCGACTTTGTATCGGCAGCCGGAATAGTGGTGATATTAATGGGACAAAGATACAGTTTAAATGCATATCTATGCATTGTTTAAATGGCAGCTTTTTTTTTGGCTACTTCGGTACTGTATTTTTTCTGTTTTTGTTTCTGCTGCTCTTTACGGTGCTGCTCCTGTTGATGTAGTTTTTCTGCCCGCGCAATGTCCTTAATGGCGGAATCGCAAATGGGCTTGCATCATTGCGTTGATGACTACCTGCCGATAAAATAGTTGCGTATGTGCGCGTACTTCTCTTTCGGCACCGTATGTATCCGAAATTTGTTATAATAACAGAGATAGTTATATCGTTAAGCAATAATGCTCGAGCTGTTGGGACAAGCGCCGTTGTGGGGTGATAAGCAGTGAGGCAAACCTGGTACCAACAGACCAAGGAATAAACACACCTCAGAAGAGTCGGGAACGGACGACGACTCGATGCGTGAATTTGCGTTTACTGCCGTTGGTCGTATCTGGGATTGACTATGATGTCATCGTCCCTTTACAGCCGTTGTTACCCGAAAATAATTTAGATACTTTGTAGTTGCAAACAGGTCTCAGAGGTTTATACACATAAGGAGGTTGCCTTCACTTTTACGACCACCCCTTATATCTGAGTATTTATTTTCGGAAATAAATGCGCAGATGCGTAACTATAGCTTTTTCATCTTTTATCAGATTTCAAATTTCATGGTGTGGAACTTCAACAATTCATCGAACAGGTTTAACAAATGGATTTTATTCATTGCATACTCTATTGAATGATCTGTTATTAACTAAACAAACTTGACCTTTTATTGTTGAGAGAGAACGATCCTAGGCAAAAGTTAACCAATATCACTTTTTCAACCATTTAACGATATAATTAATGATTGTTTTCGTTTAGTAACTACACTAATAATAAAGTGTTATTGCTTTGTGAATTTAAATGCCATTTAACAGATCCCGTTTCGTTGCGAAAAAAAGACGATTTGTCCGACAATTTAATATATATTTTTAATCTTTCATACTGGATAGCTTCGAGACAATTTGCCACCGTTTTTTTCTTTTATTATTAGCGTTTCTGTTTATTTGAGAGTAAAAACATGTTCTAGCTCAACAAAAGCTATTATATAAGCCACGGATTTTATTGGCAATAGAATTTGTAGAAATGCGTGGAAAATTCAAGATGACCTAGGACACGTAAATAGAACCTAAATGTATATTTGTATCTAAGATGGGGCAACTAACGCACCCTCTAATAGATGCATCTAAAAACTAGAACTGGGCGTCTGACCCTTCTTCTAGGTGAATTTAGAATTACAATAAGCTAACAGGATTGGTTCCAACACATTATCGCTATAGCATAAATACGCTTTATTTATCACAGATCAATACGCAGCAACCTTAAAGAACCTCAGTCCTGATCCTTGGATATTTTCGTTAATGTGCCTGCGAAGCTAAAATTTTAATGTAACACTGGCTGCCGTACTCTGCATAATGTTCCGAAGTCGATCAGATATCAAAACACTGTTTCAAGCGGGCTACACCACGGCCTAGCAATAAAACCAGTTCCTTAAAATACCCCGGCTAATCTGGTGTTCTTGCAAACGCGCACCCTCAACCTAATCTTGATACAGCAAGAACTATTACGGGATATGTACTGGGCCATTTTAAAGATAACAACAATTCGTGAACAAAATAGAGGAATAGAGTACAGCTTCGAGGTGGTGAGGTATTTGGACAGCAAAAAATTGATGGTAGCTGGTATGGCAAGGATATTTTCAATGCAAATGTGATACGTTGGGAGATCGTGAGACGCTATGCACTCCTATTCATGCCTGAAATTTTCTTATCTTATCGTCTTAGGAACGTCCTGAACACCTTCCTTCACTTTGGCTTGAGCTGATCTAGATTATTTATCTAGACTCTCCAGTTCGTACCGCGAGAAAGAAGTCAAATCTTAGTTAAACGAAAAATAACACGTGTTTTGCGAAACCCTCGTCAGCACTTGCCCATGAATTCGACCCATAGGTCCTAAATGCCCGTTAAAGGATTCGATGGGGTAACCCTCACTAAAGCGTGTGCGCAAGTTGAGCAACCACATCTAAATATTGCTGAAAGTAATCTCCAATTTTAACTTAATGTGCTTTCTCTACTAATTATTGGTATATCGAATAATGTTTTTACATATTAGAGCGTATAACCAACATGCCCTGATTCAAAGTAGACAAATCTAAATTGTTCGTAGAAGAAGTCCCTATATTAAAAGTAAACTTCTATCAAAAGAACGTAACATATTGCTACCGCAAGAGTCACACTGGGTGACTCTCTGTTCTATTCAGCCGATACGTTGTAGCACAATAGCATAGCATAGTTGAGAACGGGTTGCATGGTACTGTAGTAAAATAGACGTAGAAGTAAGCTTGGACGGTGTCCACCGTCTAACGTAGCATTCATTCTGCCATTTATGTTGGTGTTTCTTCCCTAGTGTGTAAGTAATGCGAAGCCGAAAATCGGCCGAGCCCCATCACATCTTGAAAGAAGAAAACAAGTTAGGAAAGACGAGGTACCTCCTGGCAGGAAAGCAGGTACAGTCACAGGATATTAACCTGAGGTTAGGGAAACAAAAAGTTTGTGACGCGGAATTTGATTGTCCTGCCAAGGAGAAACTTGCGTCAAACAGTGCTGGATTGCTAAGTGTTCTTATTGGGAATAAATTAACTTAGACAGGCTTGATTATGTTATAAAATTCTTGTAAATTTACCCTTGTTCAACTGTGATCCTATTTTTGACTTTGCAAAAATGCTTTCTAATATCTACAGATATAAGTTTTGTTTTTGCCTAGCAAAGAACTGTGAACAATAAGTTTCATTAACGCGTATTAGGGCACTGACCTTGTTAGCTATGGAATTACTAGATACACGCGCATGTCGTACAGCTAGTGTATTCTAGAACCCTCATTGTCACATCCACAGATACGGACTAGGTTATACTGGATAATGGTCACTGTCCTCGTAATAGTGCAGTGATGGCTTGTCTGTCTATTAAACCTGAAGGCATGTGAGGCTACATAGGCTCGACATCGGGTTTACGTTGATTTCGTGCTGGAGAGCAGCTATTTTAAGCAATACCTACAAGCCTAACATTTATTTAAATCATTTATTTTATATTTAAACTCACTTTAAATCAAATCGAAATCAAACATTATTTTGATAGTTTTTGGAATGGAAATTTAACATGATGATAGGCTCTGCCATAAATCTACATCTAAAAAGGAAATTAATCAAGACAGGCGCAATAGGTTTAATTAATGTCCAGTATCATCGCGCTGAACGAAACTTTGCCTTGTTATGAGCATCTTAATTGACTGAATACCAGTTTGCTTAAGGAACGGTACAGGGTTCCACACATAGCAGCAGTGATGGGGTACAACCATTGTGATCGTTGTAATTGCCTGCTCGACGTTCCTCTGTGCGTGCCTTATTTCTAACCGTGGCATTGCTCTAATTATTTAAGAACACCCTAGATTAGTCATATGCAATCGAAGACAAACAGATCCTCTGAGGACAGTAAAACTAAGATACTTGATTGGCCTCATTCATATTAGAATTATTTTAGGAACATGGTACTAGACCACCTTCAATTACTCAGCAACGAAGAAATATTTGTTGTGGTCGCAGCAATCATTCGCCTGAATGAGAGCCTTACCACGGCCCAGAAAATATCCTCAATCTCGGAGAGCTAGACGTCGACTCAGTGCCCACACTCGGATTTGTGCTTCCAGTAGAAGATTGATAACACCAAGAAAGACACAGCGATAAAAAGTGTATTTGATCGTTCTACTGACTACTACGACACTGGTAATTTATCCAATGATAGGTCACGTGTTTTTTCAGTAAAAGGGCGTGCCTGACCATAAAACAGGTTAATAGTTTGCTAACTGGCTTAGCATGTGATCATTATCTGGAGCAAAAATTTACGACCGGTTAAGAGCCTAAATTTGAATTTCCCTATTTGTTATGTGTTAAAACAAATTTAGTTGACTTTGCTGTCGACTGACAGGACCGACCTCTGTATTGCCTGTCACTATGGCATTATATAGCCGTATGTGCGTTTATTTGTGAGACACCTGATTATGAAGTGGTAGTTTTTAGTAGATATTCTATAATGAATACACGCCTGCGGCTATATGAGCTGGAAACCGGTGGCTCTGAAGTGTTCATTCCCGCTAGCAAACGACAAAACTGAGTCGGTATGCTTGACTTTAGTGGCGGTTGTGCAAAAACAGGCAATACAGAAGTGCTAATGAGTCGACTGGCAATGTGCCTTAACCAACGTAGGAAACTTTAGACAAAGATCGCAAATGGTCCTAGACTAGATAATACCCAACACGCGGAACTACTCCAAAGAGGCGTCCACACTATGGTTCCACTCACGTGAATGAGAATGGACTATGGGAGACAGTTTCGAAATGAAGCATACAACCGTTTTCCTACAGGAAAATTCAGGTCGGTTCGGGTCATTTGGGCCGTCCTTTTACCGCTACAGGGAAAACGGTGAGAGCTGCTGGGAAGCTTATTATTTAGTGTCTTGCTAACTACCGTCCAGAACCGAAAAATCGGCTAGCTTCGGTAATGTTGTCCCAGCAGTAAGGCTTAATTCCTACGCCGAGATAGGCCGAGGCTGTACACCAGAAAACAAACCAGTTACGGAAAAGATCAAGGCTCAACTACTATATAGTATGTTCAACTAGTCCGGGAAATCTCGACCAGTCCTTCCAAACCCAACTGAAGCTATGATTCAAGTTTGTTATCGAGGCTACCCGAACATGTTTGTCGTAGGGCGAAAAATTTGTCCAACGAGAAATTCTGTATAGTCAGTTTGAATTATTCCGATGCCATTGAAGATCAGGACGACGATTCAACTCGGCTATGAGCAAAGTGTGTGACCGCCTGATATATATATAGTGCCACATATCTTCCTCTTGCGTTTTTTTCTTATCGGTATTAATCAAAGTGCTGATTATTTTAGCCTAATCCAAAATCGAGTGTTATAAAATTGTCATCACCAGCTGAAACAGCTGCCCCATCGGTATTAGAGCACAAAACACATCCGCAAAAATGAAGACATATTATCGCTAGATCCATTCAACTAATTTTATTTTCTGTGCGCTCTCGCTGTGCTTATTGTCATTTATCGTATTAATTTTCGAATAGTAACTGCTACCATCAGATGGAATGGCTCGTTGTTCTATACTAACCTCGAAATGATGCCGCCTTACCTTCTGCTAGGTAGCTATAGGATTTTTCATATTTGCGGTCCGGAACCAATGCGCAAAGAACAGGTTGACGATTCTGCTCGTCGACCGGACAACTAGATGCAGATATATAAACGCACGAACAGCTATCTTATATATATATATATATATACGCCGAATCGGATGAAATATATGTATGTATATATATATATATAAACATTCGCTAATGTATACACCACGCTCACGATTCGTCTTTATGTTATCATGACCATGATCTACTACGATTTTTACATATGCACTTGTCGACTGGATTGTAGTAATCTTCTGTTCTAAAAAAATAGGGGGGGGGGGGGGAGATAGTGTAGGTTAATGGGCGTGGATAAATGGTCAGCTGGCAAAATTTCTAGAAAGCCGCCGGCGCTGCCTTCCTGTCGGCAATTTCAAACCTTCTGTGCTTCGTGTGCTAACTTGTGGTTTTGTGTCGAAGACGTAGATCAAAAGGGTGGTTAAGATTTGATGGATATGGAGGTGACTGCTGCTCAGTACGATGGCGCCATCTGTGTGCATAAGGGCTCTTATCGAGTGACTAATTTTTATTCTCTGCAGAAGGTTACTCTTCTAGATAAACGTCAGCAAGCGCCTTCCCTAAGCCAATGGTATAGTTTTTCATTCATCAAAATTAAAGACCCTAAAATCATTATATCAGTATGGTGAAGATTGAATCGCGAAGAGCTTGTTGAAGATTCAAAGATAAATGATAGCCAGTGAGCGCGAAATCAGATGAATATGGGGGATGTACCAAGTATTAGCATTGCAGCTGCCTAATGTGTCCCGAAGCAGTCTCACGGTGTATGCCCTAGTGTTGTCCTGGTGAAGAACACTGTGAGAAGGCTTGCTTTTGCCACTTTTTGTACACCTACAAGGTAGACTTCCCGCGCAACGTATCGACGATATTCAGGAAGTTATAGTAAGCGAAGTCATCACTTGCTCACTAAACGTATACACTCTTTTTTTTTTAGAGTTGCCCTTGAGGTCCTGAAACTGTTGTCGCTTAGTGGTGTTGCCTCATTTGATTGTTATTTTAAGTACACTTTTATTTATGTGTAGCAATCTGGATTACGTAAGCAAATTACGTTGGGAACGACATTAGTTGCACCAATCTGAAAATGCACAATCATTCTTCTTCAAGGAAGTTCTTTTTGAGTAAAGCGTCTATTGATTCGTAATTTTCTGCACTACATTTTTTAAACAGAGATTCTATACCATAAGGTGGTGCAGCTTTGCTTTGTATAAAAACTATTAGTTGCAATGCCTTCCAGAAGAGAAAATTACAGGTATTTGTTCTAAAGATAGGCCCATTTTGAGTGCTTTCATCAAGAAGTAAATTGAACTGCTTTTGGGGTGTGTCTTTTCACGAAGCATCTAATAATAACAACCAATAATCTTTTTATATAGTTAACATCGCAAAAGGCCTTTCGGGGGCAACACTATTTTAAGAGGCAAGAACTGCGGAAAGTCTTTTGTTGACTTATAGGTATGCCTCACTTAAAAATTTCAAACGTCTGATCGCTGTAGATATCGCTAATATTTGTTCCCTGTGGCAAATATCTTGACTCGACCGGGGTGGAAAAATGAATTCTTTTCACACTGAATAGCCTAAAAATGCATCCTTTTATATTATCTAACTAATAATAATATCATATATATATATTTTTTTGATTTGTTATATAGATTAATCTTCATGTGCGTAAAAAGCTGATTGATAATTGAGGCAACCACACGATGCTCGAGGATGATCAAAAAGGTTTACTTCTGTGTAGTAAAGGGAAGTAATAAACAGGCCAATGGTACGCTCGGTACTCAACACGCGCCAAGTGTTCATTATATAAAAGAATAACAACCTTATGAGCATCAATGTCTTTCATTGTTTGCTTTTCAATAACAACAGCATAACGATGAAACGCAATGCATTTTACTCTGGGTAGGAACAAATTATAGATTGTTTCGCACTGCACCCCAGAACAAGGAACAGGCTGCCGGAATCATAACCAATCCTGGTTGCTAGTTTAAGCTAAAATTACGTAGAAATATGTAAATTAAACGTGGGATGAAACTCATTTTTGACATCAATGATGGCTACGATGTGTTGGTCAAACCCTATCTTCATACGGGTCAAGCTAAAAACTCTTGTCCTTGCTGTTACACAATGTGCATATATATATGTGTATACATACATATATATGCTGTAGGAGTGTGCAAAAGACGATATAGATATGCAGATATAACTAACTGAGTATATATCATATCGAGATAGTATATAAGGAAAAAATTAAATATGTGACATTAAACCAATGCCGACTGCAAATAAAAGTTATGTTTATTTTTATTAGTTGTATATGTAGTTGTGCCAAATCTAACATTTTTCACATCCAATTTTAAATTTCAAATCTAGATAGTCTAAGAAGAAGACTTCTAAAAGGTTTCCAACTGTGCTACGCGGTGTATAAGTATTATTTAGATGGTCAATTTTGGAACGATATTGGAAGAAAAGTATAAGGTAAAAACTAAAAAATTATGGATTAAGGAAATATTGCGTGGAATGGTGTGCTATATTTTTTTTAAATTATAGATAAATATCTACAATAGGCAAAAAGAGGTCTGTTCGGAAAAACGTCCTTGTTATTTCAGACTGTATTTTCAGACAGAAAATTACGGAACCAGACGGGACTAATTAAGCGGCATCAGGTTTTCTGAAAGGTGATAATGGTATCCTACAGAATAATAGAGCAAAAGCGAACTCATACTATACAAAGCGGGCATAGAAGCATTTGCTTAGTTCCATTTTAAAGCCTGTGTACTTTTCGGTTTATGCGAAAACTGCCAGCTAGAGCAAAAAAAAAGAAGAACACGCATTGTTTGATCTAAGCATATCGCAAGAACCGAAAATAGCACCTCAATAACCGAAGTGGAATCACGTTAGACAAAACGTGTTTTCGTTCTCCTTCATTAGTTACTAGGCGGCGCTTTGATCAAATATGCACCACTGGCGTTTTCGGCCGTCAACGATTGCTATCCACTTAGCGAGGCGTACCTTCAACGACTATTAGGCCGAGTATCATTATCTGCCAGCTGGGGTTCCCCAGTCTGTTATGGCTCGCGTCATCCAATTGTATCGCTAACGCGCATAGGTGACATTGGAACGGGACGAAGATTCGGGTCGGCCGCTTTAAGTTAAAAAAAGGTACATTTGAAAGAACAAAAATACGACTAAGGCAAGCTATAAAAGACGCAAGGCAAAAGCTCGATACATGTTATTAAAGAAGTGTCAAAACATGGTCCAATAAGCTTTGTGACAAGTTTTACTACTATACAAACTAATATAGTACGTATGATCGCCAATTTTCACGATTTTGAGTTTTAATGAAATAGTACATAGTTCAACTGAAGCACAAATGTTTTATTTATTGACAAGTTAAAGGAATAACACAAGGTTGTTCTACATGTTACGCACATTAGGACTGTTGCATCGGCCTACTGGACCTAATAAATAATTCTCTTTGTCGCCATTGGCTCTGCGCAGTTCAAAGAGACTTCGTGAATTAAAATAGCTTATAACAGTGACAACGAAAAAATTATACTCGTTGAGACAAAAATAAGAAGTTAATAAATGGTGGAGGCAGCTTTGACTAAGACCATGGTAAGTAGAGTTCAAAAATAGACCGGTCTGCAGAATTTAGTCGGAGGTCCCGTCCCGTCCCGTAACTCCGTTTTAGTGGTCTTAGTTGTTCCTGGAACTTGAATTACACTGAACCCTTGTGGTAACGAATCGATCTGTTGAACTGTCTCATAGGCACGTTCAGAAGTGAACGTATTCATTTGATACGACTCTACTCAAGGGGTAAAGCCTAAAGCAATTTCTGAGCTGAACGGTATTCAACAGAAAAGTACAGAGAACGCAAAGGGTTTGGTCAAGTAATACTATAGAAGTTTACGCTGCATATGTCTGCTTTGAAGGCATACACATCGCTACCTACTTGTTATTTTTGTCGTACTAACAATTCTTCGCAGTTTAGTCTTCGACAAGCTGTCGAATTTACTGTACGGAACGAATCTTTTAAAATAGATTTCCAAACCCTGCCGTCGGGCTTGAGTTCGCTAGCGGTACTGTGCAATGCGGTTATCGGTTGCACTGTTGTATTATAGGAAAGGTCTTAGGCCTCAGTTTGATCATAGGATCTGAATAAAAAGAACTTAACAGAATTCTATTTCAGCATCCCTTCGGGTCATACCCTTACGTTTTCTAAACGGGGCGCCAACCGAAACGATGAAGGGTTGAAGGGACTACCACTTTAGTCATCTGCAAGGCTGCACACCGGATGGCCACCTGAAGCTCCTTGCATCAGCTGAGCCGCTGACATCTAGCTTGCCAATGGGTAGAAGGACGGACGTGATTGGGTGGAGAAACCTTTAGCGGAAACGCCATTTGTGCCACTACTTGAAGGTTCTTTCCACCTCATCTCACCTTTGTAGTTGAGCGTTAAGCTAACCCTAACCTCTCCACGTGAATGTAGCCGACAAAGCAAACCCTTAGCGATATATCATCATCCAACCACAACTTCTTCACAGTGAGCAGGCGGCTGGATGGAAGTGTCATTACAACGACGCTACCTGTTAGGGTTAAGCTTACCAAGCTTTGTGAAGGATTACCGGTCGCTAGCGTCGATATACCACCATCACTGCCATCCCTGAACGAAAAAAAAAGTTGTATCTGCATATTAGCCCAAAGTTGACCGTTATTCAACTCAATAGATACCTGCGCTATAGTAAATTTATTCAATTTATTTTCATTCCAAATCGAATAAGCACGAACTAAGTCTACATCTCAGATCGGCACTCCATATGCTTCAGTCGCGTACAGAGTACATTAAGAACTCATTGGTTGGCCGTACCATTGACGTCATCATTTGATATGCGTTCCCGTAACCTAAGACACACAGTAATCTGTGAAATGTACAAAGCAGATGTTACTGGGCTCGTAACAATTGTCGGTTTTGCAAAGTGAATTATATATATAGTTGCTGTCTCATGGTTTATTTTAGGTACAACTTTCCATTCATAGGTATTATTTCCGCATCGAAAAATTGGGAAACACATCGGTTTGTTTCTTTTGATAAATTCTAGTTGACTGTTGACGTATCGTCGTCCCAAGCGATGCGCCTTGTTCTCGAAACTCCTCAATAAGAGACGACCGTTTTTCAAGCAAGTGGATTGACCGGTTTTTCGTGAACGAGTAAAGGCCCAGAATTATTTTTTATGGCTAGAGATCCGATATGTGTATCGAGCAATATGAGAGATATGTGTAGCGTGCTGCTACACAATGACGCTTTTAGGATTATAAATTTGTTGCAATTTAGTGTTCTGCCAACAACTTTTTGGCTCCTCGAGCTAGATGACAGTCTGTCCTGACGGTGTAGGTTCAACCTAACTAACTAAAACACTGTAGGTTCAAGTGGAGAATTTTTTTTTCAAGTTACGGTATCGACAAACATTCCCAATGCCTTCTGTTAAGGCATTTTTGTTTTATTTTTTTTGTATTAACATTATCTTACGTTCCGTTAAGAACGGCTTATTTTATAACGGGACAGTCTCTTTTGCTGATAACACACCTTCTTTGCAGCTCGTGAAGAAAGGCAAAACGAATCTAGTTACTAGTATTGATAAGTTCCTAGAAAGTCTTACAAAAACGGTAATAACAATTGATACAAAATGTATCGCAAACGGAACCTATTGCCTTCATGTAGACACCAATGGCGACCACGTTGTTTTGAATAACTCATTGAGGGATCTCACTCTGTCCATGACGGTTTAGTATCCACAGCCAAAGAAATATACAGAATAATTATAGCTAGTTACTCAAATTAAGGCTAAGGGAAAAACCGCGGTGTCATTGTTGTCCTGCGCTCACATCGCTTTAATCGTCTCTGCAAATCCGTGTCTACCATACTTCTATTGAACCTTAGTTTAATTACTGTGTAGCAGTCTAGGTGGAATCTACAAATAAATAATTAAAGGGCATTCGAACTGTGGCAGGCCTCCGTTAATTAAGGTCCCGACCCCAGCATATAATTCCCTGTATTTTTGATCTATAAATGGTTGGCGCCAGATCTATGACTGACTGGACCGCAGTAGAAGCAAACCTAAAGGAACGTGAGATTTAGTTTACGCTAAACGTAGGGCCGCACAACTCAAACGAAGTAGCTGCATTGGCGTAAAGCATTCTTGAATTACTAACGAAGAATTCAAACGATTTCACTGAACTTCAAGTCAAGGCCAAGGATCTTAAGGCTATGGTCTCTACCTGTAAGCCAGAGACACCAAAGGTGGGAGGGTGCTGGGGACAATGGCCCTCATTTTATGACACAGTACTGGGATTCTAATTCTCCAGCTTTTTCGAGAGCTTCTCGTTATTGCCTCAACGTAAAGCTCAGAAAACCGGTTTAGAGCGTCCATCTATAAGTTAATGCTACGTATAATTCAACTCGCATGCGAACGCTGGGGTCGAACGGCGAGACCAAGCGGAACTGTAACCCGCACAAAAGCATTACAATCGTAAAGCCGTACCATACGTAAAGCCCATCCTTCCTAAATCACCCCATTTTCTCCCTAAAAGCCTTCCTTTATGCACTGCAATACAATGCAATAAAGAGTATATTTTTATATACTTGAAAACAAGCTTTTTCTCTTACATACACCCATTGGTAGAATCGTTATCAACACGTTATTGTTTATAAAGAAATCGATAAGCGTTTAAAATAGATCTGCACATCTTTTCAATTACACATAATTAGATACGAGGAATTGCTGTTTAAAAGTTCAAAAGAAACTACATTTCAGGCTTGTTTCGTTCAAACTGTTACAACTTACATATCCAGAACAATCATTCGTCCCGATGTCTTGTCCCTGCGCATGTATGTGGACGGGCGGATACGACGCACCTTATACTCACTACCTCCGGTTGACTTTTTGAAACGGCTTGATAGGAAAAACGCGTCTCATCATTTCGTCACACCACGGTACCTCACAATGCCTTTTTAATACATGACTTAGTCTTCTTTAGCGTAAATTCTTTGCTACAAATTGCAAAATACTTTTTTTTTTTTTTCGTTTTTCTTTTTTCTCTCACCTGTGATCAGTTGACTCGATCTTGCTGTGTTCCTAATAGAAGTTCAAATGAGCAAATAAGTTTTGTGGCTTCGATTCACGTGGCACCCAAAGATCGAACTTGTTTTTATAGCCAGCCTTCTTCTAAAATTATGTCATACTATATTTTGTATAATATGTAAAATTTAACTTGTATTATTTCGCAAGTGTACCGATTAAAATTAACACGTAAAAACAATTTTGTTTCATATCAATTGTCAACATATAATATTAGGTATAATACCTTATCCAGATTTGATCATGATCACTTATGTCATAATCGATGGTAACAAGCATATCAAAATGTATGTATGTACGTAAACAGACGGTATTCCAATAAGCTCTTTTGAATTCACCAAATAAAACTTAAATTCAATGTTTACACTGTTATCTTCTTTTGAACAAAGAAACAGTCATTTTTAGCAAGTTCACAAGATGTATTCTAATACTCCCCAAATGGAAAATAGGAATCGATCTCTGTACGTCCTGTTACACGCTGCAGGAAAAAATAAAAGTAGTCAGACCAGAGGATGGAACACCATCTCCATGTAACCGCCGCATGACGAGATCAGTCGGCCTTAAGACACTTTCCTACACGGATTAATTGTTTTCTACATAGTGCTAATACACCAAGATAACTCGGCTTGTTTTGTTGTTTTGGTCCATAAAAAAATTGGTTGCCTAACGCCAGATAGCTCGCCATTGATCGTCGGTACTGTTCCACCGGCTTGTTCGAGGAAAAAGGCCTGATGGCTATTCAGCTCCACAATTCGGACCACATAGTGAGTGCGGTCATTGCATGATGCTTATACATGGGTTCTGAGAAATGATGTGATCGAAGTATGCTAGAACGCGCTTTGCGGCCCAAAGAATCATAAGCAAACAAATGATGCCTATGATGTCTTGAGTCAACTGTACCTTGTAGAGAGAAATGCGTTGATAGGCTCATCAGTAGGTCAAGTTATTGCTATAATTAGTTCCTCCGGTTAGAAATCTTTTCAGGCCCATTTTGGCTGCGAGTAAGCGAGCCTTCTAAAATTACTAATAAACCGTTTTAGCTTTATTTTTGCCAACGAGAGATGTTGCTGTCATCAACATTCCATTTTGATAGTACGCTTCTACGAGAAACGAAACTTGTTTCAAATTATAGCTTTCCGATATCGCAAGCCGCATATGCTGTTGTGTCTATCGATAAACAGTTTGCTAACCCTCATTGATAAAATTAAAAGAGAATGTATAAATTGAAATTCAGGCATTTCGCCTATCCTATATTGCTACCATTTGCGACAAAATATGCCTACAATAAATAGGGACTTTCCGCACAGACGGATTAGACGAATGATGATCAGAACCAATTCGATCATGAAAGTCTATGGATTTCACTAATGAAACCTTGTCAAAATTGCTGTGTTCCGTTTGTTTGTTACTAGGAAATTTGTCAAAGAAAATTCGTACCCCTGAGATGAGTAACGACCATGCCACAAAAACCTTACGGCCGTCTGAGCTGTTGTAGACTTTATAATTATTACATTAGTTCGAATACAACAAGCACGTCTCGTATCGGTACTTATATTTGCCTAAATCTTCCTATAAATAACCGGTGTTTTCTTTTTTCTCGGCCTGTTGTAGGCATTATCTTTTCTCATTTCTGTTGCTCTATAATCTGGGATTTAGCTTCTATGCAGCGACGCTGTCTATTCGGACGCACCTATATACACATATAAAAATAAAATTGGCGCCCAGTTGTTTTGTCTACATAGATATTTCGATTTAGAAACCCAAATAAGCATTGTCAGAATTGCCTAAAAAGCGTAAAGCGCTCAGAACCCAACTGTTCAACTTGGCGAAAAATAATAGATACGACGATATTGCACTTGGGTTTCGACTCACAAAACCGAAAAACGTATTTTTAGTCGATTCGTTTCTTTGCGGATTATGCCCATTCGTTGAGTTTTACCATTGTAATATTTTGCATAATTTTAAATGACACCTACTGTTTTGGCATTGCAACAATATATGTTTACTAGCAGGACAGAAAGGAAAATAGTATGATTTGGCCTGGTGATGTATAGTTGTTTTGGTTGACAGTGCCTCCTAGTTCTGCAATGGGATGGCATAATATTTTGATTGTGCCCATTGTATACGCTAGTTCGGGCGACGTGTGGAAGGGGCTTATTATACTTGACGCACATTTGACGTCTTGGAAAGCGATCAAGGTTTACAAATTTTACGTGTCTACACATGCTCACTTTGACCTAATATGGTCAAGTTCCGCGTTCATTCCGTGCTATATTTTACTCCTGTCCTCGTAGAGCGATACGAGGATCATCGAAGCAACGCCGGATTATTGCAAAAAAAATAGGAAGAACGCCTACAGCAGTAGTGTATGTATATATATATATTTAGAATAAGAACAGTAATAGAAAAAAACTCGTGTGCTGTCATTTCTCGTTTAAACTTGCAGTGAACTTTTCATGTTTCACATATTATTAGGTGCATACATGTCTATGGCATTTTCTTTGGCTTTTCAGAAAAAGAAAAATCGTTTAATCAACACATTCATTTAAAGGATGCATTGAAATTATTTATTTTTTTTCAACTTACGTGGCTTCTATGGCGCGGGTGTTGTAAAGGCACTTGTGTTTTAAGTGTCCTTATTTTGAATTTAGCAATGAATGCATTTCTATGGTAAATCTTTACTAACGTATACATAAAGAATCGCCTTAGGAAGAAGAACACAAAAAAAAAAGACAACGATTACCAGTAGAATCTGCGCGTGCGCTTATCCTTTCTCAGCGCTGAACATAAGCCTGTGTAAGCATGTTCCATGTAGTAAAACGGGCCTTGCAAGAGAATCGTATCTGTCAGCTTAATTCACATTGACTTTCTAGATCTGAGGCTGAATGTTTTACCAAAAATATTTAGCGAAATGATGATTTGTTTACGAAAAAGATTCACTAGTCAAACGGTAGAGCGGATTGCAAACGCCGTCCGTCACAAGTAAGACTGGTCTAATAGGCGTGAGTTATACACAAAAGCACGAGTCAGATACAAATATATGAAACGGATACGTGCGTTTCGAGTCAGACAGTATCTAATATATATAATCCTTCAGAACTGAGCCTAATCCTAAAAGAAGGTATAGTGCTAGTGGTACGTAGGGACGACTTCAAGCTCCTTCAAGTCTCGCAATCAAACCGATCGGCGAGAGCTGGTTCGTCAATTGGGTGACTTATGTGAAATTTACACTATGGAATTACGCCGGATAAAGGCGCAATTAGCTGCTATAAACGTCACCGGTATCAGACTACTTTCAAGTCCTTTAGACACACGTTGAGGTCTTATGCATTTACAGAAGATCAATGTTTAAAATAGGGAATTGATCTCGTAAAAGGTAGAAACGTTATACGCAGTGTCAACTGAATACAGGGGATTATTTATTTAAATTATCCTTGGAAAATGTTTTAAGCAGATCTAGCTATTCATAAAAAGTGCTCAAAGAAAGTGTCGCTTGAATTTCACCTGCACTGACCCTGGGCCTTGCAGTAGGTTAGTAATCGCTTTTTTAGGCTCCAAATATAAATTAAAAATATCAGATGTTCAAAAGCATGCCTTGTTTGGTCAACGCCTTTGGTTCTATTGTGCTCTGAATTAGTCTGCCCTTTGCTAGATCCAAATTTGGGCTAATGTTGATATGAGGCCGTTCCAAACGGTAACCTAGGTACTGCATGGGGACAGCGACTCGACCAGTTTTCTAGAGGTGCCAGTGGGATCTCTGAAAAACGCGTTAAATGAAAGGTGTTCCCGTTGAAAAATTACAATAACCATGTATGTACTTGATTAATTATGACACTATCACGTGATTCAACATACAGGAAAACTCTTACACGTAAAACCGTGAGCCAGTACGGTTTCTTCAAGCCGTGGGCAACAGTGTTCCCGATATCTGCATGAGTTTGCCTCCCGCCACCGTATAATGGGTATGTCGACGCAGATGTGTTATGTAAGGAACTGAAGAACCTTCTTAAAGGTTTCAGTCATCAATACGTTTAGAAAACGATATTATTATTGTTATTCGATTAAATTTGTAGATGTTAGAAGTAGAGTAGACGTCAATAAGATGAAAACATGATTTGTACCTGTGAATGGCACAGGGCCCCGATCGTTTGCTCAATTAATGAAAGCTGTCGTACGTAGCTGTGGCTGAAATATGAACAATTATCAGAAATAGTTAAGTTTTTTTAGGATTCGCGAAGAATCTTTACATAAGCGAACCAGTTAATCTTTTAATCTAGGTATAGATCTTTTGTATTAGATCTGAACTGTGTTGTCAATGTCGCTATTAAAGTGTGCTTGTTTTCGAACTGCCTACCATTGGTTGCTAAAGCAATTTATTTTGTCATCGAAATTGAATTTTAGAGCAGTAATAGCAGACCATACCGGTGTTTCTGTTTTTGCTTGTCAAAAAAATCTGACTAGGTCGGACAGCTTTGCGAAACAATTTTCTAAACAGTGTGCAAAAAGATAAAGTTTGTTCTATCCTTCTAGCTCACAGCACCAAATTTGCCTTTCGCCACTCCCAGATGGAAGCCTGAAAGACCGAGAACGGTGATAGCTAATGCTCTGTTTTTAGACGCTGCTTTTGTCGTTGAACTTCCCGTCACTATGGCTTCTATATGGAATAGATTGCCTCGGGCGCTATCAGAAGCGCCTATTCAACACTAGACTGCCATTGCGGCGGCTCAGGGGTGTCTACAAACGATTTTCATTTCCGTATCGCTTTATTGGTATCTGTCTGTCAGTGTATATTTGACTTTGACGCCATAAAGCTGGGAAGAGGGAAGGGCGCGAAAATGGGGTACGTTCATATGTGCTGGACGAATTACTGCCGGAACACAGAAGAAATAAGATAGAGGGGGCAAGCGATCTATATGGATCAGTTATAGTGGTCGAAACACGGATACCCTTTCTTCAGCCGATAAAGCAGAAGACTGAATGAAGTTCAACAGGAGATACGAACGTTTAGCAGTAAGAACGATAATGTTTGTCCTTGTGCGGAGAATAGTTTTTACCAATATTACTATATTTAATTGTACGTAATCTAAAGCATGGTTCAAAAACACATTGACATGCCATATTGCCATTGTGATTTGATTGATAACAAGGAATGCGGATATAGTCAAGTTTCGATGACCAATACGTTTGAAAATTATAGTTAAACACTGACTAAAAATGCCGTAAAACCTTTAAAAAATAAAAGATATTAACCTTAAAAAATTAGAGTATATATGCCTAATTAATAAGAAAATCGAATGTAATGGGTTTCGAACTTTTCTCATACAGAAAATTTGCAGCAAAACTTAAAAAATAATAATATTTCGTAAAAGAAAACACCTACACCGTTAAACGGTGCATTGAGCCTGCCTGGAAAATTATATTCTTACACTTTTTTCGTAGACCTCAAACTTCCTGAAGTAAATGTCAAAATTCGGTTCTGTTACCATAAATTTTTTTTTTTCGGATTTTTATGGCTGCATCGAAAAGGTGCTAGTAAATAGATTAGGACGCGGACATATCATATACTTTTTGCAGTTAATTTGTACTCCTAAACATACAGTTTTTATCCTTGTCATTTTAGTTTCTTTACCTTAAATATTGGAATTAGCAATATTGTATAAAATGTTGTCCATACCGATCTTACTGTTTAAACTCACAATGCAAAAAGGCTCGGATAAGAAAATTGGAGGACAATCGCAGGCCAACTGAAGGACACCTGTAGCATGTTTTATGCTTACTTCAGATATGCGCTGCAGTTTTGGTTTGGACTTGTAAATATCACTGTTATACAAGTTCACGTATGTATTCATTTTCTCCACGGTAAGCTTATAATGTAAAACTTTTTTTAGGTTTACCAAGATACGAGCTCTACTTCCTGTGGAACCTAATGCTAACAATCGTGTTCCGTGGTATGATATTTGGCTGACTTGAGATAAATTATATGCCATAAAATTTTGCAGTTCAGTATTCCTAGATCACGCATACAGATCCATTTTAAAAGCATGATTTTTTTGAGCTTTTTGTGGGACACAATCAAAGGTCAGTCTCGATATATAGAATATAACACTAAAACCTAGTACTTTTTAATTTGAAGCAAGAATCTGACATGAAATGGCTCAAGACACCTGAGATCCTGTTGCGTTTGGAGATTAGAAGTTGTCCAGATACGGATACGCATTTATACTTTTCACGCATTACCCTTCGTTACTGAATCAGATGCAAACCTACCAACTATATCAGATGCAATCTCAATTCAAATTTAGTGAAGTTTTTTGACTTATACTCTTCTCGCAAGACCATCGTCTTTGTTACGAAAGCTGGTGTCTGCCGGCTTGGTCAAACGTGATCTTAAAGCTCGTTTTCGTCTAAGGACTAGCTTGGAGAAACCTAATTTACCAAGTTTGTCTTTCGTCAAGCTAGACCTCTTTTTCATCAACTAACGTAGCGTTCAAAGGATTACCTTACGGCTATCTGCAATGATCGCTTTAGAATAACTTTACGGGTCCTTCTGCAATCTTTACAGTTAGCTAACTTACTCCATTGTCCTGGTCACTATGTTCCCTTGCTGCAGGTATTCTATGACCTTGTATCAATAATTTGATTACATTTTATTCAGTAATTATTTGACCTTGCTCAAATAAAGGTTCAGTATACATCACTACAAAGCTGTCAGTGATAAAAGGTTTCAGCCGTCATAAGAAATGAGATGTTCCATGATCGGTTATCCCGAAACTGCAGAGCAGTTGCCCCGTTCCTCTTAGTGAATTAGCCGGTCGTTGTAATCGCTAGTTAGTTTGTTGCTATCTGGTCACCGAAATCATCATAATGTACGAAGTGTAGTTGCTGCCAACCAATTTAGAGTCATAACTGTAGAAATAATTAAGTAACTCTAGAAAATGATGAAAAGACTGTTGAAATATTTCAATTTAAGTTTACCCTAACATTTAGCACGTCTAAAGGGTCAAACGTAATTCTTGAACTTTTCATTTATTTCATGCAAGTTGAGGATATTTTTCGCAATTAATTTGGAACAAATTTATTCGACATTATATGCTAAACAGATACATACAACAGTCTGCTTTAGTGCAAACAGGCCTCAACGAGGAGTATTGAATAGGACAATATATTTAAATATTGATCATATATGTAATGCGCATGGTATATGGCGACTGGTGGAAGGCTCACGAAAGGGTCATCGAGTGCCTGTTTAATTCAGTCCTTGAATGAACTACGACTTGCTTCAAGTGCGGTCTGCTTATTACGTTGACGTACATAAAACGATAGTTTTTGCTTCAATTGCATATTGGATATCAATGAGATTTTTCTAGCAGTACTAAAATCTCTATGTGCTAACTGGGATACCAATCGGGGCCCGAAGAGATAGACGGTAGAGTCTACATAGCGAAAAGGGGGATCCACAAAATAAACACTGGCTACCCTTGTTGAGCGGTAGTCTTGTAGAGCCAGGACAAGTAGTTGCTCTCAAGATAGGGTAAAAAATGAATGACGCTACATGTTCTACTTGCGCTTGGTGATTATTCAATCTTAAACGCATTGCCCTAATGTATGTACATGCTTCTAGCAACATCCGTGAATAAACTTGTGTAAGTGTACGTAGTACTTAGCCTCTGAGTTGTTTTCAATCGCCGAGTTTCGTTCGCTCATCTCCATAGTGGACAGAACAGTGAAGATAGACGACATACATGACTGACTGGAAGACTATGAATAAGGTGCTGGGATTTTTCCCAAAATTTCTGCTCGCTTGTAAACTGCACGTAATGAATCAAATAGATCAAATAGGTTGCATGCGCTGAAAGAAACCTCCCTGAAGGACGTGATTATTCCATTTACATGGAAACGTTTTTTCAGAGCAGGCCTCAACCGTTTACATGCGAATGTCAAAATATTCCCATCCATACTTCTTGATCGTTTTTTCAACGGTGGTAGCGAACGCATCGATGTTGTCATATTGAGATTTACCACTCTCGCCCAATAACGCTACATACTGTAGTAATCCGTAACCCCATAGTGTACACAACTCCAGAGATTAAAGCCATTATCTAATTTTTGTTAAGTTCTAACGAATGATGATATGTATACGAGCTAGGGTAATGTTCACAAATCTAATCTAAGTTTGTCCTAATTTTATTTCACCGCATAGGCATGAACAATTTACAAATTGTAAAAGCTAGCTCGAAACAGCTTAATTAAAGCGTTTTGCGCCTTCGAGGGCTCGTCACCCTTCAAGATTTCGATAGCCAGAATTTAACTATGTACACAATAAAGCAATGCTCTAGGGAGTAGCCTTCCATATGGCTTCTAATATCGACTTGTGTTACGTCAGAACGAGGTTCCTGTAGTTCCTGAAACCGAATCACCCCCCCCCCGCAGAAAGCAGTAAAACGCGTGTCAAATCAGTTGCCGGACAATGCAAGCTATAATTTTCTTCAAATAATATTTTTTTTTCGCACAAATTAATCTTCTTCGATGAGTATAAAAACAATAACATTAAGTTGGCAACGGGTACTGTTGGACCAAGTCATATTCGGCGAACGCTCTCTACTCCAGTCAGTAGGCCAACTATGCTTGAAACCTTTTTACAGTCTTCATTCCCGCAGATTGTCCTCTATATTCATATAGAGTTTTCTTAGACTTGCCGCTGCCCCGTACATTGTCTCTGCCTTTGTATTAAGCTGTCCTGACTTGGCTTCCAACCAATTCTGTGTGTTACTTTTGGAGCTTCCTTTGGAGCTATTTCTAACCTTTGGTGATCATGGCTGGTGCGTTTACTTGTTATGAGTATGCTCGCTTGAATTTTTAGGGTGTTCCATAACTAACCATCGTTTTATGTTAGTTTTTCTGCTCTATTACTACCGTTCTCTATATATCGGTTCACCTCTATAATATTCAACGTAGAACAAAGTTCACTCGCATCCGCTGTATAGCTCAATCGCATAACACCCTTCCTGCGTCGTTGAGACAAAAACTCTTTTCCTTTGCATTGCCTCATGCAGTAGATAGGCTCCGCGTCTGTGATGGTCTCCGTCGTGAAGGCATCTTCATTATCTCCGCATTCAGTAAGTCGAAAGCTGTTGTTAGACCTGTATATTAAATGCCAGCCGAGCGAAGAGTTAGCACATTCAGCGCTTGCGGTCTTTCCCGGCAGGTAGCCGCTCCGCTGTCTCGTGCGCTAGCAAGTCGCTGGTAGAAGACAACATAATTATGATTGATAAAGGGGCATATCAATCGTACATTCACTTCTGCACCTCACCCTATTAGCTCACTTTCGAAATTCGCTAGGTGCAAAAAAAATTCTACCTACCGAAATTACTTCAGGGTGAATCGTCGAATATCGTTAATATACGAGGGTGTTAAAAGACAGATGAAACGTGGTCTAATCAGCGCTACATAATACTAACAATTTATTATGAATTATTAACTCGATGTTACCATTTATGAAGAACGTACATTTCTAAAGTTATCTTATTTGGAGTGATTAACATAAACTAATGGGCCCTGAAGAGATTTGCTGAGCCCTGCAAATTATGAAGTATTTAAAAATTCTTGACATTAGGGTATAATTTTACATCACGTTACATAATTGTTGCGCCGCTATGCTTAACAACCTCAGGGGTGGAGATGATGTTCGACGAAATAACTATGAAGAGCTTTGTGCGAAGCTCTTTCTGTCTGATTGATTTTTAAACGCGTACGGAGCACGGCTTTGGGCGGAAGAAATGGACCAGAGAAGGAGAATGCTTTTGGGGTTATGTCAGACCCGGTCCATCGTTGGTCCGTTTTATCACACGATGACGTTGTCGCCTGCAAAAATAGGAGCGAAATGGCTTTGGGAACAGGAGAAACAAACGATGACACTTTACGTTGCTGCTCTAGTATCGATTTATATAACATATTTTTAAGACAGGACTGTTTGCCTCTGTTAGTCAATTTTCCTTTGCCGGTCTTTGGACTCCTAATGAACTTGAAATTCGTTCTGGAACTATATTTTCCTGTGCTCCTGTCACTCAGCTAACGATGTCACAAAAGGAGCGGTAGAAACTAGTTCTTCGATATTGGGACAGCTGCTGGGTACTAGTACCATTTCCTTCTGCGTTTAGAGGTTGGGTGTGTAAAGCTTAATCGCTGCTTTCGTTTCAGCCCTTTCAATCCCTATTTT
This sequence comes from Varroa destructor, assembly GCF_002443255.2. Classification (NCBI taxonomy): domain Eukaryota; kingdom Metazoa; phylum Arthropoda; class Arachnida; order Mesostigmata; family Varroidae; genus Varroa; species Varroa destructor. Next base: position 74,208,037 of record NW_019211454.1, read on the forward strand.
TATACTTTATCCCTATTTCGTTGCATATAGGGGTTTCTAAAATTAGTTCGAAATTTATCCAACCACAGCTATTAAATGAGCCACAACTGTAAGGAAAAAACAAACGGTAACTACAGAATGAGAACCACTGACCTTGTGGAGTGAACAGAAGATGTGGCCACCCAACGTCGTTGTCGACTAGAATATTAACATCTAAGACGAGAAGATATGCCTTGACAAAATATTCGTCCGAGAATATTTGCTTCACAAACGCTCTCTAAGCAGCCCCGGCGTGGTCTTTTTTAATTTGTTTTTAGCTGCCTCAAAGCCTTGTGTCGGTACGCCCTCCTCTGCCGGGCTGTGTGAGCGGGTAGCAATAGCGCAAGTATATCCGTGTTTTTACCTTTAAGCACGCTTGCCCTATGCGCGCTGCACCTGTGGCCTACGGCAAGGACACTGGTAACAGATGGCTTGTGGGTCGGAAGTTCCGCGTGCCTACCTCCCTATTCTCAAGGCAATTATCAGCGCATTCCGACGACCCCTTCTACGTCTCTTTCTTTTCTTAACGCTTCCAAACTTCTTTGGTTTTGCCGCCGTTTCGGCCACTGTTCACTGCTTTGTCCCATAGCTGTTGCGCACGTTTCTGCGGACCTACGAGGCATTCTACTCTTCATACCCACCATGTAGACAAAAGCAAGCAGCCGATCGGCGCGGAAAATGTCAGGATTTGTTAACAATCACGACCACTCTAGCAGTCGTGTTCACCGCTGCTACCGGTCGCATCGTGTTAGTAACAATGGAAGTAGTAATGCTTTTGAACCCGACGTAATTCTTAACGGCAAACCGAAGCAGTAATACTTCTAGGCCATCTCAAAAAGTGAGGAACCTGGCCAATGCAGGCAACAAAAGCTATTTTAGAGGAACCTAAATCTGTTCCTACACTCATACATCGACAAAAGCGTTTCCTTGCCGCCGTTAGCTGAATATTCTATGTGTGAATATATCTAATGATGATATAGATATTGAACCAATACGTTACAACGGCTAACATTCTTACACAATTTGTGTTATTGCTAGACAGGCATTCGATTGTGCTTGTTGAAATCTAATTTAGTTGTGATAAACCTCATTCAAAGCTAATAGATTCACACCATGTTGGCTTGAAAGGACTAGTATAAACAGAAAATCACATAGCAGTCTTACATAGCTTTCTGCGTAACGGCTCTGATAAGAGAGAAAAACAAACGGCATCGATACTAAATTACCGTACACGATTTCTTTCTAGTTCTAGAAGGAATACGTTCTATGCAACAGATAGAGCATGCTAAGCAGATCCAAACATGTCTGTATTGATAGCTCGGCAAAATCATTACGTGTCCTTTGAGCTTCGTCGATCAAGCTGCCGAGGCCTTATAGTCATTTCTAAAAGGATATCCAGAAGGTGGAAATAAAGTGAAGTTCAGTTATGAGAAAATTTTGAATAAGAATAAACATTCGTAATTCGAGGGTAGTTCGAATAGCATCAAGTTGGAGCGTTGACGCCATAATTCAATGAGAAAGAACGTCTCGCCCACATGATAGCTTACCTAGTTATCCGTTAAAGATGCACAACCACGTCTTGGGCGTCAAGAATATGCTAAATACATAAATACCCAATTAGCTCAACGGATTCGTTGTACGAGACCTTTACTAACAATATCATACAACCATATTACAGCGCGATATATCTAAGAGGCTTTTCTTGCCTCGATCGTCGTATCTTAAAATATTTACTTCTATGTTAACGTATTTCTTGCTTTCGTTTAATCACCTCTGTCGTATCGTATATATCGTTGGTAAAACGCGGCGCAGCGATGCCCAGACGTTTTTCCTTAGTGGTGTATTTCCTTCCATCAGAAAAAGTTTACTGGCTGCTAACTGTCCAATGAAAAATGGAAACGAGTTTGTTGTAGAATAGATAACTCCAATAAGAACGATCAGTCGCCCTGGAAATATGTTTGCCTATTCCTATTTAGCTATAACGTAAGAACTATCGTAAATAGGTGTGAAATACCGGTGTACGATGGGGAAAGCAGGGGTAGTAGCAATTGTATCAATCGACTGTCTCGTCTAAAGCAAAAATCTAAGTAGACATTGTATGGGCGTTGAATAAGGAACCTTTCCTTGCTGACTTTAAAGGGACAAAAACTTACTGTCTATCTGATAAGCACCACTGTGCCTGTCAACGGCGATTAAACCAAACATGTTTACCGCTGTTTCTTGCGATGTTCGATCAGAAATATTGCAGAAACATTCTTATGGCGTCAATACTACGCTACTTCTGCTGTCAGAAAGTACGTGAAGGGCTTTTTAGATAAAGAGAAAACAAATGAAACGCCGATTCATAAACGTTGCGCAACATCACTTTACTGAAAAACGAAGCGTTCGACAGATTACAGAATGCGCCTGTTGAACAAGTTTCAAAAATGATCCACCCTTATATAGCTTCTCAAGCGTCTAAGGTAGATATTCACTGAAGAGCTACAAATAAAGCTTGATACACTTGGCGTTTTTTCTTTATCTTTTCGAAGTACGTTCGAATACTTTTCGAAAAATCAGTGCGTTGTTATAAACATTTAGCCGACGCTGTAGATATTACTGAGTATCTTTGAACGTTATATTTCTCGATGAGACCCGCGATTCCGCGACAAGCCCAGTAATAGGCTCTTCAATTTTCAAATATTTACATTACAGTTTTTCCTGACATGTTACCAAAAAACGTGTGAAGAGAATTTTTTGAAACATACATTTTTTTTAAAACATTATTAAATGTTCTTGCTTATTAAAGGACTCTCTGACTACCCTTCCATTAAGAATAATCATGTATGTATTTGAAATATATATGTATGTATGGTACGCATCTGTATCCGAACTTAAGTCTATAAACATTTACCTGTTCATTAAAGAGAAGTTTCGTATGAAACTTCTCTCATTCTATCGGATGATGCTTTTTTGTATTAAGCAGCCAGATGTTAGTTGTTTGTTTGTACCAGCTTTTCGAATAGGTCGTTGTTTTTCCAGAGATATCATAATGCGCCCAGGTAAAGGACTTTCGTCTATTCTTCTGCTGTGGAAATTATGTATAGCACTTGCATCTGCGGCAAATGTTCGGCAAAGTGGCCGATACTTGTTCTATTTAAAAGTAACCCTTAAAATTGGCCATTAAAAATAGTGCCGTTAAAAGCTAACCATAACGAAACGGTGCGACGGTTCCAGTAGAGGGAATAACATTAGCACCACATTCCTTGAACCATTCAAGGGTGCTGTCTATTAACATAGTATCAACCTGCTTACCCCAATATACCAAAACCCAACATACCACTATCTGGTTTGTACGGATGCCTGAAAGTGACTACTAGTCACTCTGCCATCATCAGTGGAAACGAATTTTATCAGCCTCTGACCCAGCTTCCCATATAACTATTGGTGCTCGATGTATGTGCAACGAGCTGGCAACAAAGCTCAGTATTCTAGTTAGGATCAAGAAAAGGTTTAGCATTTCTTTAATCATGAATGCCAGGTCTCTAAAATTTCTAATCTCCAGCTTATTCGTTTTTACGAGTATATGATACAATACTTTCTTTTCACACATTTCAATCATTGCGATAATGCTTACCATTAAGCCTAAAAACGTCAACATTGGCCTTATTGACAATACATATAATTAGGAATCAATATCAACTACGTGCAGTTTGTTCTGAAACGCTACAAACAAAACTTTACATATTTGTTACGTTCACCAAAGTTCTAGGCCCTATGTACGAACCAGTCTGTGTCGCTCTGAAAGAAGATCGGAAGCATCTTTCATCTGAATAGTTCCTTACCAACGGTCAAATTTCTATTTTACTTACGTATTTATTTAGTATCATGCAGATGAAGCACTAACTCGAGTCTGAAGTGTGATTATTTTGAGACTGATTTACTTCAGCGGATTATTTTGGCAGATGAGTTCCCTTCAAGCACAATTTCGATGAATTCCTAAGTCCAAAAATTAGCGTACCTTAAACATTTGCTAATTTTACTACCCCTAAGTAAATCTGAAAGGATACGTGTTGGCATGGTATGAACAGATCCTTGGTAACAGCTTTGATAGCATACAAGGTACACATTGCATATATTGAAAATTCATGTTTTGTTTCTCATCTAATCTTTAACTTGGTATTATAACTAGATGCAGATGCAATGAATCGTACCTGACTCATGTTTACTGACAGGTGTTTTGGGTCGCCGTCAGCCATCGGTTGCTGATTTTTTAACACAATATAAAAAAAAATAAGTACTTTATTTAACGTCAAAGCATCAGGTGCAGCCATCTAGAAGGGAACAGAGTCCATTGAAGTGTTCCATGAGTCGGTACTGGAATTATGACCTATAGAATTAGCATCACATTGGCAGCACTGCCGATTAGAGATAGAGCTTGTTTGAGCGTGAAATGTAACGGCTGGCGTCAACCAACGTATTTATCTAGCGCGTCGTCACGTTATATGGACGCGTATTTTAGATGCATCACGATAAAGCATTTCATAGTCAAGATTTGTACTAAAGTTATTGTGCCATACTGACACTGACTTTTGGTAAGGTCATTTGTGCCACCTAGGCTAAAATGAATACACGTCAACAGGCTGCGGTGCGGCCACTCACTTGCAGTACTGAAATGGCCTATCCCCAACAGGTTGCCTATGAAAGGTTTAGAAAACCTAACTCGCTGTGATTAATGTCGATCGACGACGTTGCGTAGTACTTTGTCTATATTCTCCAATATATATATCGTATTATTTATTGGAATTCGGTGCTTGAGATTTATGATGTCTTAGAATCGGTATTTTCGCAGTGTATCTTCATTGCCCACACTATGCAGAGACTTCTGCTATTGCTGGAATAATGTCGCTCATACAACTGCTCTAAAAACGCTATAACTAGAAAATGTAATCGTGGATTAAACGCATCGGTAAGCGAAGGCGATAGTCAGATTTGTGGCCGGGGGTGAACAATTGCAGTCCAGTTTACTTGATCTCCGTTGACCTCTCCATATATTCTACGATCAATCGTTTTTTATTTATACAAAATTATGTTTCAAATAAATATAAGTTAGTTATAAATATCTGCTTTTGTACTATTACAAAATACAGTTATCTGATATTCCTGCTTTATGTTCAGTGGCTATCCAGGCACTGGGACTTCACAAATTTGACATTTTCTTTGATAAACGTACAATCTGCTTGATCCTGTTTTAAAGGCTTCGTGATAATATAAATCGCTTTCCCGTCGTACACTTTTTGCAGCTTACTCTAGTTTTTTTTAAATCAACTGACTTCAAATATGCATCAGAGAACAGAATAGACCCTTTTTACACGCCCATACACATGAGCACACTTCATCGATCACGGCAGTATATCGCAGTTTCTCGAGGTGGTATGTGTAAGATCATATGTTTCACTAACTTACATTAAAAACGTACTTCGGTGTTCGGCGCTCCATGGTCCCGATAAGAAAAACATTTCGTTTACTCAGCGTCATTGCTTCACCAAGAATTGACCTCACGCTTTGTATCGCCTTATATAATACTGATGCTGTATAACGAAATGTAATTCTCTGGTGTTTTGTTAATAGTCCACAGTTTAGTTGCCGATATAGTCTATATCTTGAGTGCAACCCTGTGTTGGTTAGCGTACAGTCAACAATGCTCCTAGAAAACGTATTTAGGCTCTATAGCTTTGTGCAGCGCTGGGCATTTTCTGTCGCAATCGGAAGGGTACTAAAAGACTGCTAGTATTTGCAATACTGCTGCTACAAAGACTTGACTCGGATGAACATCGTCAGACCCAATTCTCAAATAAACTCGCAGATGAGAGGAGCCATTCGATCCACTCAATAAACGGGCGATCATTGATTGTTGAGTGTTTTCGTCATTGAGCTCCTCCTCCCTGCTTCCTATCCTTGTTCCTCGCCAGTTATATTTGAACTTTATGTATACTTTGCCTGCTAGCTTGAATCGATCAGCAAAAACCCTTCGATTATCAAACAATGGTTAATGCCGGCGACATTTATAATTTATCTACTGTGACTAGTTATAACTACAATCTTTTATGCTGGTAGTCAGCATCGCTCACAGGAGATCCTTTCGTTTTGGTGTTACTTCTCTATTCCTCTAGCTTATTCGATGTAGCTTTTTTTTCTTTTTACCACATTTTAGGCTGCTTTGTTTAGCCTCTCCTTTAAAAGCGAAGGCTTGCGCGTTGAGATGTAAAAGCAAAAGCCTCAAAGCCTTGAAAGAAAATGTCACAACATGCTATGGTGAGGTCTAGACGGATGACTGCCCCCAATCCTAACTGTCGGTTCTGCGTTGCTGCGTATTTCCCATTCACTCGTTTTCGATCGCTTAGCTGGGTGACCGTTAGTTCGTATTGGCATCACTGCGTTACTCGCCACGATAAAAAGCAAAAGCGATTTACACCGTCTCCCTAGAGCCTCTCTTTTGCTTAATCTTATAGCAGGCCACACGAGTAAATGCCCTGTGCCTACTGCCCTTCGTGTGGCTGTTACCACTACACTGAAAAAGAAAAAGAACACCAAAGATCGTCCTTTGAAACGTCCTTGGATTTTTCTTATTTATTTTATTACATGGCCTTTTCTGCCTTAATTCTCTAATCTTAATTTCCTTTACATGTGTTATATTGTACGGTATTTGTCTGCAGTTATTCTTCTTGCTCTATTTCCACACCCGTGGCCTGTCAATAATACTTTACTGCGCCCCCGTTCACACTTCGCATAGGTAGGCGCAAAGGCGCAAATGATGCTTTTTTAAGTATTTATACAATATATGGTTCATGAGCAGATTTCACATCAAAGCCATATATATATATGGTCAGAACTGCCATTTCTTTTTTGTATTTGTGTCAAACTCATGTCTTTTATGTCACAAGCAAACAATGTCAAGGTCAACATACCAACAAACCATATAGGTGTCATCTGGCCTGTGCCACCAACCGTCTTCTTTGAACCACCTACCACCTAGTCGTCAATTTTCTGCAGTGCTCCTGCGCACCTATTTCCTCTTTATATATATATATAGTTGATTGACTCTAGTGAGTTGTTTGGCCGGTATCTTAACTAAATCGGAGAACGTCATTTCACGTCATCTAACTTCTGACTTTCTGCTTCCCGTCTTCCTTTGCCTCTTGTCCTTGCATTTTTTCCGTGCCGCTCTCATTCATCCTTTTTGGGCCTAGTGTCCTTTTTGTAATGCTTCAACTAGAGTTGGTCTTTTCGTGTTTACAGTCTTCTCTATTTGTGTCATTTGCAGTCCAAAGTAGAAGTAGTTCGTTTGGTAAAATATGAATAGGTATGAAAATGCGAAAGAGACTGACTAGCAGTTTCAGGCCGTTGGCTTGAGCAACAGGTCGTAGTTGATGTTTCGCCGCAGTGATATGTAGTTACGGAGAATGCATGCCATGCATAATAGCGACGTCGTAATACCCAATGCCTGTCAAGTAAAAAAAAAAAAAAAACTATGGTATCATCTGGAAGACAAGTTATTATCGTCGAATTTTCGACCACACCTCTTAACAATGGATAAATAATATACTGGTGAATGAAAGTGAAAAGCTCATTTGGTGGCTTATTATGTTATTATCTGTGGCTAGTAACTACGAATAGGGCCACTACAATTTGACGCTTGTTTCGTTAGGGTTTACAATTTGCTGCAACTAAGTGGGTTATGAAAGCTGTACGTAGACGATGAGAGAAATGTTTTACCTATTTAAGAAAGTGCTTATGGATATCTAAATGAAGTCAGACATCATTACTCAGTTAAGTAAAAAAAAAAAGAAAAGAAAACAACAGTACTAAACTAGTTCCGAGAATGTCAAGTGCAATTCATTAAGGCCCCTACCGTATGAAATCTAATTTTTACTCAAAAAAGATACACGGAAGATAATTCTAATTATGGAAGTCTTAAATGTTGGCTATCATTATGTACGAGCACGTTTGCTAATAAGAGGCACAAATTTAAAGTTTTTATAAATGTGTATAGATTGTATACTTCAATCCCGGGAACAAAACGCTATTCTTGTTTTTTTTCTCGATTCACGACTGACTTTTTTGAGTTGAAGCATTACACGTAAAAATCTCTGTATGTATCAACCGTAACGATTTCTGTAAATGCAGTAATATGGTTCGGTCCACGCGTAAGGGAAACGAACCCCAATGTTTTGCAAAAACTCTATTGATCACATTATTATTATTATTATCTCATATACAAAATGTTTGAGCCAAGCGAGCCCTAACGTGCGTCCGAATATAGGCCATTTTGTAAAATTTGTCGAATCATGAATAAAAGAAAATAGCACCCGTAATGATTTATTGGAAGATTTATCATAAGATAATAATAACCGATAGGCAATGTATAGATGAAATGTGCGTTTTATGTGCGGTAATTATTCCTTTCCTTTCCTTTGAACAGCATTCAAATGAACTTAAAGGTTTGTGACATTTAGGTAAAGTTGTTAGGAAGTTTAGCTGACTAGTAAAAATGCCTAAGACCTAATCCAGTCTTGACTACATAGGTGACTTTTTCCTTCAGGACTACAATTATTCTAAATTGTGGATAAAGGATAGAATAAAAATAACATTGAAAGAGTGCGTTGCACTGTCGATCTTCCTAAACAGCTAAATTGTATAGGACCATGTTTCACAGGAAAAGTACGCCTAGCATAGTTCTATGCAGAATAAAGTGTACAAATATCCGCCCGGTATACTGTCATTGTTGGCAGAACAGTGTCAAAGAAGAATAGATTCATAAACGGGTTAATTTTATTCGATTATCGATCACGTACGAAGGTAGGCCGAAATATAGGTTTTGTGCTTATACAAACAAGGGCGGCAACTAGGCAAGCGATAGGACAGTCTGTCCTTTGTTGACAATCGGATATGTTCACAACGTGTTAGTGTCAGTCAAACATGATCCTAGTCGAAACATGTACCTGCTGTATGTACATGCTTGACTGGTATGTTCTTAAGCTGGATGTATATAGGTAAAGAAAAAGCAGTTTTGAAAAAATTCATTCAGTAGTTAGATGATCAATTAGGTAACTTTGTTTTACATAAACCGCAAAAACGAAGCCAAAATTGTTGCAAAAAGAGTTGTTAAGCTTAAAACTAAGTTGTGTTTCTAGGTTTCATAAAAATTTATCAACTAAATCATCCGTGCATTCTCAGACTCCATAATGAACATTAACAAATGAGGTGACAAACTGCAATTTCTAACCGTGGCGATTATCTAGAACTTATCCACACTTCAAAAAATGGATGCTATTCAATATTTTGGTAAAATTACTATCGAATTATTAACTTAGTTCTTGCAAGATATGCTTAAGTGCAGTGTTTATAAAAATGACTTTGATAAATTTTTGATAATGTTTGTATATAGAATATTAAGAATGCTTAAGCCTTGTGTGCCTCATACGCGTAAACATAAAAGTAAGTTGCAACTCGTCACCACAATATATTTAAAATAACGTGATAAGCACGTTGAATATGATGATTGACTAGCGTCTTCTGTATCAGAGGACATGGACGTATGCACATTTATATATGCCGTAGCTGCTTTACAATTTGGTCATTCTCGCTAATTTGTTGTTGAACGTCCGAAGCGTTATCATAGAAGTATTTTATCGGAGCCCAAAGTAAAGCTCCACTTAGAATAATTCTAGACCTAATTTTGACCCTAGGTCTGGTTGAGAGAGCCAGGGTTTAGTAGCTCGGACCCACGATTGACGTACTCGACACAATATATGTGATCAAGTAAAGAGGAAAAGGTTCCGGTTTGACACATTTCTGAGCATTTTTGCTAAAAATAAATTTTGACAAGCATATGTGTGATAATCATTTAACAAAGCCTCGGAGCAACCGAAACCAATTTACTGTTTAAACGATGTTTATGCAGAAACCTTGCATCCACTGTCGGTATCCCCCAGACTTCTCTCTAACCCACGTGCATAGCGTTTGACGCAATTTATCATGGAGTATCTTGAGCGATAGATAATGGAACGTATTATTGAAATTGGTAATTTCAAGAATTTGTGAAGTTAAATCGCTACTATAAATAAATAAACAAACAAACAAATATCTGACTCTTAGCCGTAAATGTAGCGAAAAAACAAGTCGCTTGTAGCTATGTGCCGTGTTTTACGTTGGTGGATACTGCTAACTAAAGTATATGTTGACCCATAGTATAAAGTAAAAAGAAATAATTAAGTCAAGTGTATGCCCACTTTTCGAAATAAGCCAGAGAGTGATCATTAATGTTCCGCTTATGTAGATTGTATGCCGATATTGAAGTTTGCATTTGACGCGCACAAGGAACCCGCAGCTAGGGGGTTTGGCATTGGCTAAATGAACTATTTTTACAACGTAAAAACGCAAACCAGATACTATATAAATGATGAACGCAATATTGATTGTATTATTTAGCTATGATATATCGTCTATAGCCAGATGCTGGTTTGACTGGTACTAACCGAGGTGGAGAGTGTGTTCTCAATACTTTGAGTGCTGAGTAATTGTTGTAGAGATGCGTTGTCTGTACGTTCACTGAGGCTCAGTGCAGTGCCGATCCCTGTATTGACGCCAGCGGGAAGATCGAGCAAGGCCATTGCTGACATCAGTAGGATCGAAGAGCTCAATCCACACGTAAATGAGATGCAACCCGCTATCAGCTCCTGTGTTCATTGCAGGCAAGTCAGTCAATTAAATATTCAAACTTAAATTGTTAACCTAAACAGTTTAGTTATATGAAGTTAGTATATAAGCTCGTTCAGTTTCTCTATGTTTCGAATCCGGTATCGCCACTAGGCATTTCACAAGACGATGGGTTCGAACCGAGATCAAAACGGATTAGCAGGCAAACGTGTTACCCACTAAGTTATCATGAAGGGGGCAATGAGTCCAGTGGACATCAACAAGCCATACGCCGGAGAAACTTGTGACCCAGTCCATGCAGCTAATTAGTTAGACTTTAGGAAGGATAGCTGGTGTGATATTCCCTCTTTCATAAAGTCCAGGAAGAAAATAATGGCTTCTGCTGCTATTCCTGGGACTAAGAAGAGGCCAGGAATTGCCAGCTTAGAGGCCGCGATGCGGTGTAAATATACGAATTTTGTATAAAATAAGTGTTGTTTCAAACATACGAAGGATCGTGGTTTTTCTTATAAAGAAAAAGAAAAGAATACTGCTTTTTGACAAATTGAAGATGTATTTCATATACGTTTCTTAGAAAGTTATTTAGCTCAACAACAACGACATAGAAAATTGAGCACCGGTATCATGGTCTTTTAACACCCCCGGTCTGTACAACGCTGTACAAAGAACAAAAAGTAACTTGGGAACGGTTTGTCAGGTGACTCAATTAAATGAAATGAGCTTCCCCAGAAATCATGGAATTCCAACCTTTTCAGTCCTAAACTGGACATGGTAAAAGCTGCATACTTTTCTAAAGTAACACATTACAGTTATAATACGTCCATGCTTCGAATTTTACGTCCGGCAACACCGTTAGGCATTCTATCAGACGGCTGGCTCCCAACTCGAAACGACGTCTGTCTGTGCCCGGGTTCGAACCTAGACCACAACAGCTCAATTAAGATTTTCATGTCCACTAATGGTAAAAGTTTTTTTTATTATGAACATGACTATAGTTTGTACGAGAAGTCCTAACTTCATTCGGTTCTTCTGTGAACCTTTACGACGGATTCTAGACAGAATCTATTTGCTAGGTTTCATATATATTTTTATACAACCATTGACTTTCATCTTGTCAATGGCAATCTTTTTCATATATCCCGCATTGCTGTGTTGGTAATAAGTTGTCAAGTTTTGAAAGCAACAAGCGTAACAATAGGATAGTCGCGAAAATAACCGAGCAATCAGAAAAGCTTTTCCTGCCTCTATATCCGGTTGGACTTGGCTTTTCTCGGTGTCTTGCTTATGGTTTTCGTTCGGGGCATTGCAAAATTTAATGTTTCTCTGGGTACACATATATAAAACAAAGAAAAAACGTTTGTTTTCCTTTCGTTAACCTACAGAGCATTGTGTTTTCTACTCACTGCAATTTCTCTTGCTATCTGTTTCTTCGACAGGGCACGACTTAACATGTTCATCAGTAATTCTTCTCGCTTCAATTATGAATTAGAAAATCCATTTCGGAAAATGATAGGTGTCCACTCTGGCAACAGGCCCGTCGACATTTTCACTCCGTTCCATGTACGGGCGCGCGTATTATAAATGACATTTTTAAGTGACTTTAAGAACGTTACCCTGCTCTCTTCATATACCTCTCTATCGAAGAAGTTTATACTAACTGTATTAATTTCGAATTCAATAACCTATATAAGGGCAAAAAGCGCGACGTTTTTTTATTGTCGACCCCGCTGAACTATATATATGAAGATGTCGAGTCAGTAGGCAAAGAAGAACACTATGGTATTGTTTCCATACTATATTTATTAAAACGGGTCGTGTTTTGCAGTGCAGTGTGCATTTAGAAATTAATAATAGCAAATAATAATATTCTGTATTGTACATGTTTTATAAGTAAAAAGAGAGTGTGATATTTTACATGTATGCTTCGCGTAGCTATAAACAAATTTGTGTCACTGAGTCACCAATCGTCACCAGATTGCCGTGAACGGCTAATGCTTTCATTGATATTTTCCGCTCCACAGAAACCAAAAGCCGCCCTATAAGTTGATATCTAAAACAAGGCTATAGCTTTCATATTTTAAAAGCAATTTGTTTTAAACCTTAAAAAACATACCTTAGGACAGTGAGCATACACGAGTGAAAGAGTTGATATGGCGTGAAAACAAAAATTCGAACGAATGTGGCATGTTTTACAAAATAGTCGCTATTAATTACCTATGGTACTAATGGACGAAGATGTTCATTTCAGCGGACCCTTCTGGCATCAAGGACATATCGTATTCTGTGAAACAAGCCAAGCTGACGGTGAGTAGACACAAACGATGTCTATGCACAAGCTGTGAGGCCCAAAAAGGTCTAGCTGCCGCTGAATGTTCGTTACGTATTTATCTCTGTGAAAGAACAGACCTCAAGTGGAACGATCATACTGACGTGGTATGTAGCAACGATGACAGGGACTCGTCGTGGGAAGTATCTCTGATGAAGAACCGCCACGTTAGGTTTTTGTGCTATTTCCATTGAATACATAGAGCATCATCATGTCCTAAAAGGGAATAGAATTTACCAGGATTCCAAGGAATTTCTTTTATTTAAAATAGTTTCTACGAGATTTCTTATCAATTATCTTGTGTTAACTCACATGTAAGCGTTCGCCCTGCGCGGAATAACGCGTTAGGTTTCAAAAGTGGCTGCAGCATTGGCGTGTGTTCGTCTTTACGGTGTAAAGCAATTCGTGATAAAAATTTTTACTAGATTTCTACAATCAATCTACACAGATCGTTGTTTAGGCGATCTAAACGTTTCCTAAATCGTTTTATTCTTCCAGACTAAAGCATCATTTCTCTTAGATCATCTAAGCTGTGACATTTCTTAGAGTAGGATTCGAAGAACACTAGCTAGGGAAGTTAGTCTTCCACCGTGATTCAAGGAAGCTTTATCGTTGAGTGTCTGAGCGGCCTTCTCTAAGATATCGTCACGAATCCGCCTATGAAATTTTTGAGTTGTCGAAAATACGAAACGATTGGCTATCCTAGTAGTGTCCACTGGACATAGGTAATTTCATTTGCTGTTGTCTGATCTGAGCCGACTTCGACAATCAGCTGTTAATTGTTATGATCGAGACCACGCTAGCAGCCTCCGTTGAATAATAGCCTAACGCAGACGAGATCTGGCCTATGCTTAAGCTTTCAGTATTTGCGACAATTTTTTTAATCTGACTTGAATATGCCTTTTACAAAACGCGATATGAAGATTTAAAACTGTTCTTGACTCTAAGCCGTACAAATTTATAACCGTTTGAGAAAATCCAGAATGTACAAAGCCGGACAATTCTGTCATAATAATAATAATAATAATAAGTACAGTGGATATTTATCTTAAGGTAGACATTACCTTTCTTAATAGCTTCCTTGTGAATTATCACAATATATAATACTAATCTGGCTGTATCCTTAAAACATCCTTTTCAAAACTTCGCGGTTCACCGATAAGAGTCGCTTGCGGCGCAATCATTTAGATTCGAAACGCAGATGTCTATTATTAAAATTTACTTTAGTTTCGTTACCGCACTGCACGGGCAATCGGCGTACTTATCATTTCGCCGAAAAATCTGTCGGACCAGGAACTGCCTCGAACCTAAAGTACCTCGATACTGAAATATACATTTTGCTATGTGATAGCCACAATGCGTGCATTTATTTGATTGAACCTATAACGTTTATCTCGGTATTTATCTGCATTTAGTTTCAGAAACATGACTGACTGATGTTTCTTCTATACCACCAGCTAAAATTACAGAATCGTAAATGCGGCTCTGACATTGATATGGCTGCTGGACTAATTGACTTTAGGTAACATAACATCGCCAATGTGTCCGAAAAGTAATATCATACCACGTTTGGTAACTGGGGCTTTGTAACTTATTTAGCGATACTTCCAATCTTGTATCGCAGAGTTGCAAAGGCAACCATCGAAAACAGAAAAATTATTCTGAGAAGGTAACTTAGCATACCTCTGGTGGAAAGAGGACCCTTGTATGGAAAATAGAAACATAGCAATGTTAATGTTAGTTATAATAAGTTGTAAGAATGTAAATACTGTAGCGTACTAAAAACGAATCCAAATTAATGATAAATTAATGCACTAGTCACTCAAGTTGAGTATCCAATGCGGACAGAGTCTTGCTTTGATGGCTATATTTTGACTATGTCGCACTTTAAGCCACAAACGATGGATCCCAATTGAAAAGTGCATATCTTTGGATGTTTTTTTTTGTTCACGCGGTAATCACCTCTTGTGCTTGCTTCATGCGAAAATGCAGTCCAAGACTATATAACTAACGGAAAAATCTTACGTTGACCGCCTTCATCCCTTTGATTGAACTGATTGTGTAATACGACTACGTGTTTACTTTACAAAAACTTTACGGAATTCTGCCCGTCTCCTTTCGAAGGGTCGATTTCTACGTCTGATGTTGGTATTGCGTACCCTGGTACGAGGTTTTTCAGCTTCTTTTAGGTCGTGTAAACATTGGCGCAGTTTGATCGGCTCGCAGCTGTGGATGGAATTATTGGCTACTGTATACGATACGCTACGATACGATACGATTCATGTAAACTCGCTGGGGATTATGCATTCCTCTCTAGTCTGTTTTTTACTCTTTATTTATTGCAAGCTTATAGCCATGGAGTGCATATTTGATCACGACCGGCCTAGGAGAACGATGTCGAACGGAGCAAACATCCAATGCCAATGGGGACTAACCAGCACGACATAAACAACTGACTGTTTGACATTACTTATAGCTTATGCGTCGTGACCTTTCTACATATGCCGCGTATAGCGATTTGGAACCGATCGAGAGCGCAACGATCTCAAATAGCTTGTTGGTCTCTGATATGTTGTAAATAAATTCCTAGAACTGAAAAGAAAAGGGGCAAATAGAAAGTCGATCTGAGATATCAAGAAGTATTTCTTGGGCTGTCGGCTGAAGCTTCGCTGGTTCCGTCTTTACCCAGACGCCACAGAGGAGAAGCAAGTACTACGAAAGTGGAAAACTCCGTGAAACGCCTCAAGTGACGCAGGCAAGCATATGCAATTCAAGCAGAGAATAGCCGCCGCAATAGAAACGATCTTGTTTCATTCGCAGTGTTAAATATACGAGAACACCTTTTCCTTCCCAAAATAGGAAGGTTACCGCAATGACCTACGAGTCTCGCTTGTCATTCTAGCCTACGCACGTATTGCAACCGAGACAAAAAATACCCAACTTCCGTAAACCACGTCCTCGTTTTGCGTACATAAAGCTCTCGGTTTCATAGCATTTGCGAGGACTTAGTGAGTAACCGAGTACCCCCCTGTCCATTCAAAGGGCTATGCTCTGTCATATTTCTTGCTGTATCTCGCCTGTAGTACACAATTTAAAGGTAGCAAATTTATTAGTGACCAAATTGAGATAATTGAATAACTTTTGAACTAAGCGTTGCGAGCAGACGTAATTTACCTGGTAAATATTCCAGTCTACTGTAGACTTGTGGGTAAAGGTCGACTGAGTTCATTTCAGGAGAAGCCAGTGGTGGAAAAACATCTTTTAGTTTTTTTTTTTTATTCCTCGAAGGCCACAGTCCCGCGGAAATGTGGTGAAATTAGACAAGGGCGTTTTAAGCGAAAATGTAGCATATGAATGGGGCAAGAGCGGGGATTGGAATGCGTAATGTTAGCGAGGTCTGCAACTAAATGTCAAGATCCAATGCGAAAAACGCATTGCCGCAATCAAGGAGATTGCAGAGCTTGAGCTTTAAGGGATCTCTTGGACGAAACGAAAAATCTGCCTGGAGCATACGGACACCAAAGACCAAGCGATCTCTGCCGCTAGCCGGAGAGATACCAAACGAGAGAGCTGTAGCGTCCTTGAAAGAAATCGAGTTCGATGGCAGTGTGAACTACTGTTGGATACTATTAGGTTCAGACGAATGGAGGTACTTGCAATAGACATCAGGGATTGTTACGATAAGATACTCGCCGAAAATGAAACAAAGAACGCAACCCGCTATCTCGAGGTCATTAGAAGCTTCATGAACCGTTAATACTGCAATTAAAAACACGCAATCCGATCACTTGGTGACCATTGCTTCCACTTCATCACCATTTCTTAATTTTTTCCTGGAGTGGGCAGAGAAATATCTGAGATTGGCTTTAACCTACTTATTCGCCCAATTTGCATCCGTGTGATTACGGATCTTTTCATGTCCTGCAAAAATAACTAGTAGGCAAGCACATCCTATTATCGGCTTACTTATAATTGGAAATATAATATACAGGTATCCAGAAGCTGAACGTCAAAACGCCGAGACAAATGTATGAAAATTAAAAAAGAGCACCTATAATACATATTAACTCATCATTCTAGCTCAACTAGTTTAAGAGCTTCCCGATGTCAAAGTCCGCCAGATTCGCTTATAAAAATCGAGTAGCACTTCTTACTTAGTTTAGCCCCTTCAAATTGACCGAAACTAGATGTAGATCGTAGTAACAGTAACCACATTAATGGTATCAAAAGTACAGCATAGAGACACACTTCTGTAAATTAATCTCTGTTAATCTTCTGTAAATTAAGTCTGTGAACCTTGACTCATATAACACGCCTCGCGGCGACATTGGCCTATACAGGATATGTTGGACTATACAGGATACCGCCATTCAGGTACATATGAAACTGGATACCATCGATTGCTTATTTAACAGGGAAATTCAAATAATTATTTGGGATATTTAGAACCCTGCTTCGCATAGCCCCGCAGAACTCGATGGGGCTCTGTGACAAAAAAACGTAATCTCTGATTTAGCTAGTTTGGTACTTAAGGATTATGTGGTATCATCTCCTCTAATCAAAACCATGAATTTTTCTGCAAAAATAACCCCAATTCTAATCCATGTAACCGTATATTTTGGAGCCATATAGGCCAAAGACATAGACATGTTTAACAGACTTTTCGAAAATGAACTACTGGTTGTTATAAGATTCTGTGGCAAACATGCTGGCATGGCTCTTTTCTAGGTAACGGTTGTTTTCAAGAGTCAAGTTCCGTGAATGTTGCGCCTATGGCTCTCTGTTTCCGCTGCTCCTAACAGAAGAAACGACTGACGCTCACAAAGCTCACTGATCCAAGCCCCAATCGTTTAAATACAATAGAATTGTCTTGATTATACATAACGCTTTTCTTCATACTTTACCATCTCTTATGTACATATTAAGCGATGAGGTCTATTGTAGTTCCACTGCAATCGGGATTCACCTTAGCCTACGTTTAGAGACGAACAGTAGCTGACTGTGTATTTTGCCAACGCATTGAAAAAGGCTCGTAGAGAGTTTAGTGTTTTTGGTCTCCGTGTTTGGCTTTGGCATGCTGCAATGATTATCAGAAACCATTGTACATGCAGGACTCCAATCTTAATTTACTTACCAGAATTGTACTTGGAAGAAGTACGCTACTGAGTGGCGATAGGAGGTAGGAAAGTAGGATGACGGAGTGCAGTACAAACGCCGATAGGTGCGTTAGGATAAAGTTGATTTGACGCGAGGTACACGAAAGATGCCCAGGCAGCTGCTGGTTATTCACCGCTGTTGGATGACAGGTATTTAACATGCTTACCCCGCAATATAGACACAGCACCTGTATATCGAATATATAGAAAAAGTACAGACGAAACGTACACCCGCTGTCAGTGATGTTCCCTGGTTTCCCATTTTTGCATTCGCTCGAGTCATGTTCATCGCAGAAATACACAGAGCAATGCAGCAAGAATAAGTCGTGACTAAGGCGGGCATAGCGAAAGAATATCTCTATTTAGAGGTGGTGTAAGATCTGTTTAACTATAAGGGTTGCTTAACTTCCTTTCCTATAAAGTAGTACAGAACTAACTATTTACATGATTCATAGACTCTTATCACGGTAGGACAGGTCCCAGTTTCTGTTAAAAGAAACACGTGGGAACAACGAAGTGAGGATACACCCCTCGTAAAACGAGATGCAGATAAGTACGTAAATAAATAACCATATAAAACGTTTACATTGTATTCTATTGGCCTATTGGAACCATTGCTTACTCTACTGAAATAAGGGTAAGCAACGTTTCTATCTTCGAGAAATCGACGACTAACTGACATATTATAGACTCTAGATGCTAAAAAAGATGTGATGGTTTCCGCCAGATGGCATTACAACTTGTATGCTCTTCCTTCAAAATAGTAAAGCCAAGCAGGCGTCTAAATACTTATTTTGTAACGGACTGAATTAAAGGCAAGATAGGTTACACAAAGCGTAGGGTTAAGATGTCCAAAAAGTATATTGCAGGATAGAAGGTCTTGATAGATGAATAGCAATGTGTCAAAAAAGATGAGTAAAAAAAATAATTTTATTTGCATAAAGGAAGCAATCTATTTTCTAGAAAAAAGTGCTACCAAGTACGTTTGCAGGTTAAAAAAAAGGATAACTTACCACATGAATGAGTTTTATAAAGCCGTCCACTGTTTTGAGGTACTTAAAGTTTGACGATAGAATTTGACTGCCGATGTGACTTAACGAAATGGGCTTGCGTACAGGAGAACAGAACTGTAATGTTCCGTCGTCTGCATGAGGCGACATCCTTAGACGACCCCGACGGCGGAGCCAGCATCACAACTGACCATAACAGAAGCGTATGTTCATCGGCAACGTAAACTGCATGCCAAGGTTTGACGCAGAAGGCAGGCCGCGCACGCCTCAGACCACAGCATGGCACCACGCGCGGCGGTTCGGGATCCGGCGCGCCAAAATCGGCAATTTAAGAGCTAGCAGCCGAAACAAAAACGGGAAGCACTCCAAACGGAACACTAAATATCGATGAATGAGACGTTAACTCAAAACCTTTTTTTTTTTTTTTACACTCCTTAAACCACAGTTGGCACTCTCCTAAAAATCGAAGGTGAGCCAATTAATTATTTTGAGTATGTTTCGTCATGCGTCAAAGCCTGAGGTATCACAAAAACTATCAAAACTGCTGAGACTATCACCGCATGTTTCCTATCCTTCTGCTTTTGCCGCTAATTACTCAGGCGAGTGTTGCTATTCGTCACGCATTGTAATTGTGGAAATATCACAGCAGCCCTTAACGTTGTTGAGCAACAGGATGATCGCTTAAAATTTGCTGATTTCATTGAGTTGCCAGTTTGTTC
Organism: Varroa destructor; assembly: GCF_002443255.2. Lineage (NCBI taxonomy): Eukaryota > Metazoa > Arthropoda > Arachnida > Mesostigmata > Varroidae > Varroa > Varroa destructor. The sequence goes on from NW_019211454.1 coordinate 74,227,964, forward strand.
CAGCCTAACCGCCCGCCGTCGCCTTATGGACTCGTCCAAGGCGAGGCCAAATCCCTGTCGGTGACTTCTCTTTCCACTTCGTCAAAGGGACAAAATGGCTACCTCGTGGTATCTATCCTTCCGTTCGACGTGAGGAAAAACGAAACGAACACGTTACTGAAAGTGGAGAGGGGGAATGGAGAGGGAAAAAGTGCTTGCGGGAAGCTTCAACCCCTACGTCGTAGTCTCTCTCACTCGTCGCTACTGATTTGAGTCGAAGGGAAAGCTCTGGTTGCTGCTGCCGCCCGTTCCTTCCTTTCCCTCATAACATTCTGTGGATGGTGGGAGAAGGTAGCGAACCATCGTTGTTGAAACAGGCTCACCCGTCTACCCACACATAGCATATGCATACACACATACGGTGGGCACACAAACCAACACACCACGACAGACAGAAAACAGCCTCTAGCTATTACCGAGAAAACCAGGGTGGGTCGCCTTTCCTGTGCTACTGTGCTCACGCCTTTCATCGTCCTGTATGCGCTATTTAAAATTATCACAGTGTCGCATGATACAGTGAACCTCCCATCCAAGACAGATGAGCAAACCACATTAGACTGAACCCTCGAGAGGCCGGCCACAACAGAATCAGCCGGGCATTCATGGATTTACAAGGCATGCATAGAGGAGCACGCCGTTTTAACACTAAACTGCAAATACGGCGACTAAAATGAGGGCAAAGGTGACGTGATCTGTTACCTACGTCCTCGCAACTGCTCATCGGCCCCTTTATGTACTAAGATCATAACTTCGTCGACAATTCATCATTTATAAGGAAATAAGGCATCTTTTCTTTCTTCTTTGCAAGGAAACAAAGAAGAGAAAGTTGATAAAGAACTGGTCTAAAAATACGTGCAAATATGTGTTTCTTCCATTGAGGTTAAAGGAAACAGATGCAGTGCTCCGATTTGGGAAGCGTTTAGAAAGTGTTCAAAAACTCCAAGAAGATGCAAGTCAGTAAAAAGTGTCTTAATATGCACATAAATGCCATTTCCAAAAATAAGTTTAAGATTCACATAATCTTAAATAGTATAGATGTTTGCAATAATAAAAATAAATACAAACACTGTTCTTTAATTGCCGTTTTATGCGACCTTAACAATTTTCGCTCTTTTTTTTTCTTTAAGCAACGAAACTAGAATTGCCTGGTTTAGTCAATTCTATATGATTTGTACATTTGCGTACACTTGTATAGGACCTCTGTACGATTTCTCACGACGCTGTGACACGGCCTTTACGACAACGGCCGTTCTCATCATATTCCTAAATTCTCGGTGCGTGCCAAAGACGACACCCTCGACGTAGGCTTCCATGTTAGAAGGTTATACTATTAGGTCAGAAGCATGAATTATAGCCCACTTCTGCTCAAATTTGGCATATTAATAGTGTACACTATTGTGCATCATTTTCTAGGAAATAGTATAAGGAAGTTCACAACCTTCAACATTCAATCATAAGAACGTTGGAGGCTAGCGAAATTTTGGCAATAGAGGTTTCGAAGGAAAAAGAATGGGCCACAAAATTACGGCTAAGCAAAATGTCACACGATGCTTCGTCAAGTTCAAAAAACATAAGAAGAGTTATGCGCAGAAAGCTAGATCGTCCGGGGAGAGCCGGGAAACCTGACTAGGATGATTTCGGCCTGAGAATCCGATGGTATTAGCCGCTCTCTTCTATCAGCACTAAGTTGATTCGAAGTGAATCTTCAGAGACTAGCAACTTCGACGAAATTAGGTCTAACCGGCGCGGCTGAACTTCAGGCCCAGCCGACATAAAATAGACGTCAAGTGCTAATCGTGCGTAAACTGCACAGTGCACCATCACATCTCCTGCATTAACAATAATGATCACTTTAGTCGAGCAAACAGACATAAAGTATTTAAATGATATGTGTTAGATTGGTTTAGTTAATTAATTGTTGCTATAATAGTGGTTAGTTGTACACGGATTGATTTGAATTGAACGACAAATCCCCTAGTTGTCTTCACTATGTTGGTACTCAGCGGTATTACAGCAGCGGCGACAACAAATGTCATCTCAAATCGAGGTGAAATGTGTTAGCCATCAGCGTCTTTTAGTGTGAGAATATAAATTTAGGTATAAGAATGTGTACAGATTCAGTTTATCAAGGGGTTTCGATTGATATCAAGACCCCCGTACGTGGACCCTCATGTACAAAAAAGGATACCATTCGTTCAGGAGGCCAAATTTTTCATTAGGATTTCCACCACACGATAGTCCACTTTGGCCCCTCCAACTTGTCTCCAGGCGCCGCTAAAACGAACAAAGGTAAATTATTCAATAATTTGAAAAATAGAAAACGGACCTCATAGTTGGAAGATGGCAGGTAATGGTGGAAGATAGTAGATTGCCGATATTTTAAGCACGTTTGAAATACGCACTCCTAAATGCGTATATCATGAATAAGACTGAACCACTGAAGCGAAAAGTAAAACTAACAAATACTCTCCTTGCTATTTTCTTGTTGTAAAACAGTAGGGCTATAAAATGGGTGAAAGACTTCAGACGCATCCTCTTCGACCATCAGTAAATATTGTATTACTTCAATACTTCAAGTAGAGAGGTTGAACACTACATGGGTTCAGCCTGTTTAGCTTCATTTAAAGTTTTTAGGTTAATTCAGCGGCATACCATCCGATACGGTTGCATCTTTAAACTTATTTCAATATTTTTTCATTATTCTGGCTTTGTAAATTCTGAACTTTGACAGAATGGACAAAGCTGAAGATACGTGAAAAACATCGTGTCGTTTCAGAAAGTTACTATAGTTGCTTCGAACTTCGATTTAATATAACTATTTTAGTTAGTTGCGACCAAAATAGCGATAAATCTAACAAAAGAAAATTTGAACTTCTTAGCTTTAACGCAAAAACTCGGACTTTGCTCTTATTTGGTAACCTGCGAACGCCAATCAGATTAGCAAAACATTGACTCTTATGTTGAATGTTATAACAACGACGCACGTATCTTTATACCATTGGGTATGATTACGTATTGACTTGGCTGTCTCTTAAAATCACAGAAAATGTTGTTTCTAGAAATTAGCACTAGAAGCAAATGCTATTCATAATAATGCACCTCTAATATTTACGGAATCAAATTAACAGCGTGTGTTTTTAGAAGGCTATTTTGTAACTAAATCTACAAGCACAGGGGTACACTCATGAAACGAGTGGGTGCACTGAGGTCAACGTTGCATATGGAATGATTATAGACAGAAGAGTTGGGGTGATAGAATAAGTCTATATTTCGACTCATTTACTTCTGATCCCTTGTTTGACCTTAGACCGCCGAGATCGCCAGATGCAGTTAATCTAGATTGCAACTGGTAAAGCTATATGAAGAGTCTAATTTGCGAACTTCGCGTTGACCCTTTTCAGAAATAGCTGCGACAATCGCGTTCTTGACGACAGGATTTTGCTCCTGATCGTATTTAACATGCGTTGTCTTTTTTGTCGGTGCAAAGCGTGTGTCACTAGTAAATTATGACCATCTTGAGACTCTATTATGATCTTGGCCGACGGTCGAGCTAGGAGCGTAACAAGTTCCAGAGTAACAGTATTATTTCCAAAAAGATAACCGATATTGATGGTTCAATGCTTCGTTAAGCCAGTTCGGCATCTCAAAGGTACCTAGTGAAATAGCATACAAAACAATTGCACAGGCACGTCTAGATAGCACGCTATTGCAATACTTTTAAACTAAAAAATGATGTTTGATGACTTCAAAATGTATCTTTATCGCTTTATCACTGCTATACAGAAATTACGTTGTCCGTAGAATATGGTGATTTCCACTTCACAGTTTTTCGTTTGTTTAGGAACAAGTGTTTATGAATCGTGCATAGTTGTCGTCATCGTTCTGTCACAAAATTTGGTTTGGGGTTTGGACTTTACAGGTGGATATGTTTGTTCACAAGATCGTACCCTCGACAACCGTGATTCGCCTTGTACCGAGGCTAAAGATTTGCCGAAACAGCTGGATGTGTTAGTGAGGTATAGTACAAGGACGTTGTAGCAGAAAGTGCCGCTTGAAAATGGCTTGCTCTGTTCGAGCATAGCTTTTTCGGCCTAAAAAACGTACTTCACTGGGCCTTTTGAGCTCGACAAGCATTGCCTTGAGTCGCTTCTCATCGAATGTAGTGGTTAGATAAGCCAATAGATCCTCGCTATAGATTGTTTAGTGTACGCGAAACAAACCTGCTGGGTTAATTGGACAGTTTTTAACACTGGAAAAAGTTTTTTTTTTCGCCTGATATGCTTACCTTTGACATCGGAACGCAAGATAACATTCTGATTTAAACGGAACGGTGGTAGCGATATTATAGAGCAAGCGCAGAGCTTGCCAACGGTACAACACGAGATTGTGAGCAAATGGAAAATTAAAGAAGCGACGCAATAAGCAAAAAAGCAATGCTTTCCAATGAAAGACCTACTGTCTTAAATAAATTGAATTATCATAATAATCAGAGGTAAAAGACGGTCTCCTTCATTTATAACCAGCATCTACTCATCACTTTGTAACCAATACTTCTGGCACAATGAAACATTTTCTTAGGATGTTTTCTTGTAATACTTGCTATATCTCCCTTAAAACTATTGGTGTATTACTTCGGCCCCCATGGGTTTATTGTAAGAAAATCAAGCGTTAGCCCCGTAGTACTTGGTACTGGTTACAAATTTCGAGCTACGTTGTGCCATGTTTCAGTGTTCTTAAAAGGGCCATGTACAGTTAAACTAGGAGGAACGATAGCGCATATTCGTTTCTTGCAAAGCTTGCTAACAACACATTCAATGGGTAAGAATGAAGGCAAGCACCACCTAGATCAACCTTAGTCATCCGTTTGGCTGAAAATTTTTTGAAGATTGTAATTTTGTATTTGTCCAGCTTACTTCCCCACTATACAGGTTATGCACTACGGACAGACATGGCAGTAAGCCTTCTGTGATACATTTCTTTGATATTTGATGAAGTTTATCATGTGTGCCTACTAATGGTGCTCCAACATAATACAGACAAAAGCACTAAGAAGCAAACACGATTGGCTGAGGGCAGCTTATTGCCTCGCCTAAAGTATATACTGTTAAGTATATCAGGTGTTGTTGGTGGGAATGTCAAGTATAAATTGTGCTCGATCCTGATTCCGGAAAAGAATGTCAACATTCCAACACTCTGCTTTAGTAGTTCAGCACACCTTTTAAAATGTTTCTATTCTAAGCTAAGCCTTTTATATATACATATATTTCAGACCGTTAAAAATAAACATTTTACTATGAACCCCTTTTTATCTCGTCACTTCATGGGTGAGATCATGAATCCATTATTTCTGTAGTAGTTTCTCTATGAGAGGATATGAATGAATTAATTATGTTTTGTCACAGTGAACGGAAGTTTCGTGTCACAGCCATTGTTTGAGGTGTTCATTCCATAATAGTTTTACTATGGCTTATGCTCGATAGGAATCGCCGAGACGAAACAAGGCGCATGCAATACCTCTACATATTCCTTACGTTTGCAAAAATTGAAATAAGCATATAAAATAAAATATATAAGAATTGTATTCTAAAAGAAATGTCTAAAAGAAAAGAAAGCTTATTATATTAATTATTTATTTTAGCACTTTTGTTTTGAAGCCTTAATACAGGCGTCCTATGGTTAGCGTAGCTCGGACCGAAGTGTTAATTTAGTGGAGCCGAACGTATGAACTTGAATATTATACAGTTATGGTTAGGTTCATTAAAAATATGTAGGTCTGCATAACGAGGTTATATGGCTTGTGTGATACCCGACTATTTAAGTGTCTACGTAGTTTTTTATTTTGCAAATAATATGTTATATTACAGCTGACCACAACGAACCGATAGTGCAATAATTTAGCCCTGTGGCAAAATCAATCCGTTCTGCTTTTACCGAAGAGCTACAATATTTCGTACCTATCGTGTAAAGAAATGAATGCTCTGACTGAATACGGATTACGAACGCCGTCATATCGGCTCCATGGTCAGTCTTGTTTTTTCGTATAATGAATTGGCTGCGTTACTTACCCGCATAGATGAGCAGTATATCGGAATATCTTTCCTCTGGGAGAAACTGGTAGCGCCCCCCGTGGATTAAGATAGAAGCACATGTTAAAGCCTTGCAGAGCCATCCTTTTGTGACACATAGAGGGAAGCACATGTCCTTAGAGACGCTCCGCATAGTTTCTCGTGTTTTTTTTTCACGTATATATATATATATATATATATATATATAGTATTTACTGCGTAAAGCTGCCAACATTTATAAGCTTATATAATATATTAATCTACTAACGTGCGATTATCGGAAAAGTAACCGCAAAGTAATATATTACGTAAATTGATTAGCATTATTACAATTATTTCGATGCAGATTCAGGCTCTACTAAAACATCTCATGCAGAAATGTCGTTTTTGTGTGCTGTTTAAGAGAACGGGACCCATTGTAACCTAATTCTTTGCCCATTCCGCAGATAATTACCTAGGTCAACTATATAACCGTGAAGAAAAGCTCTAGGATATTAGTACGCTACAGCATCATATGTACTATTATATGTTCGTATGTTATAAAACTGTATAGGTAAATTCTTATAAATAAGAATTTACTTATACAGCGTAAACCAGCGTTTTTTCTTGATTTCACTATCTGTGTTATTTTGCTATTTCTTATAAAAAAAAATAGTGTTGATGCAGAATCATGTAATGGTGAGGCATCCCTGTTTTCATAAGCTGATGTTAGTAGCCGTCCCGTTTATAGCTCGATATAGTCTATTTTACCTAGACGACAAATAACGCTTATCAGCCTAACGTGAATAAAAAAAAAACATTGTATTTAATAGTTTTATATTTCAAAACGTGAATATAATAAGATTAATGGGATTGTGTTTAGGATAGACCCAAGCGTTAAGCAGTAGCTTGCTTGCGATTGTGGATTAAAACCGGGTGTATAAAGAAATACCTAATGCCTCACAACCATTCATGCTATGGTAGCTACGAAATCTGGTTTGAAGCGGGATACAAAAGAAGGAGAGCAGTCTTGAAAAGAATAAGCTAACCTATGATAGTCGAGCCACATGTTTTTCCCACATGTAATACGTTTACCCAGGGGTTTCCTGTGCGTAAAAGCATTACTAAATTCGTTAAAAAAACCTGGCTAACTACCTGGTCAACAATTTGGAGCGTATGCTTTTGAATTTGTTCACATGTAGCCTTAAAAAAATGACAGCTTATCCCCTAAGGTAATGGTCGTTGTCTTGCAGCTTTAACCTATGCTCATTTTCTGGAAGGCAAAAACTATTTAGACGTTATTGTGCCATAGGGCCTGGCGCTAGCATGTCGCTAATTATAGTTACCTAAGCAATTAAAAAATCGCTTTCGTTAAAAAAAAGTAGAACAAAAGTCTTGAAGAGGCAAGACTTTTCCTTTTTTAGCCTGCACATTATACTCATGTCACATAAAAGATTCTTTAATAAGTGGTGATGAAAAGAAAAATAATCAACAGGGGTTAGCATAAACATTTGCTCTCATGAACAACTCTGAGTCATAATAAGAACATTTTTTTTACGGTAATAAAAATAAATATAATACATGATAATCCAGGGCAGAAGTGGAACAAATTATATATATATATATATATATATATATATATATATATATATATATATACATGCTATTGGAAAAATAGGGGATGGATAAGCTAACAGCTATTCATAAAAAACTATATACAGAAGATTCTAATAGTTGCTACTAGCAGAATGCCTCGGGGTTTTGCCTCTGCACCTGTTTTACCGTTGGCTAAGCAATCTGGTTTGTTCACCAAGCCTAGCAAAAACTAAGCTTATTCGAGTATACCTTACTCGTTGCAGGTACTCTATCTCACCCAATTCGCTACCTTTTGCAATTCTTACTTCAACCTGTTTTAATATATTCTCCAAAGGATCTCCGACTCTAGATTTTTTTGTTTATGATCTGTTGGCTTTTGGTTCGTTCTTACAACAGGACACGAAATTTTTTTAGTGTTGGGCAATTGGTCGAGACGCATATAAATAGGATCGGTTCTTGACCGACCTTTGGAGGACGTACGCAAATCGAGTGGCCTTCGGCCGATTGACAGATTCGGCTGACCAATTGATTCTATGCCTGGGACATACCTAAGGCTTAAATTTATATAAATAATTTTATTTATTAGAATTATTCAGGCATACTATATCGAATAAAGATTCACTTTATTTCCTACATAACACTAATGTCTAACATTTTTTTTTATAACTGTTTGTGCTTGTTTTTTGTGCTTTCGTTTTTTCGTAAATGTAGTTATATTAAACTGAATGAAGATATAAACTAATAACTAAATGAATAACATAACTAAATGAAGATGCATTTATATATTTTTCTACATGTATTGACCCTAAGTCTGGAAGTCATTGACGTAAGCTTTTTTTTTGTCTTTTTTAGTTTTTTTTTTTTGTGAATAAATGTTTCCCGGTATTAATTGAGAAATCAAATATTTAATAGTCTCCATTGGCGTCTGTCCCTTAGATGTTATCAACGCTCAAAGCTTTTGTTTTTTTTTGATAATATATACTTGTATCTCTTAATATGTTGCTTGAAAAATAATTAGAGATTTTTTGCACGAAAATCAGCTGTATAATAACCGATTTAACCTTTTAATTGATATTAATTAGAAATTCGCTCAGAAAATCGCTGAAAAACTGTATTTGTGTTCAAATATGCCCATCTATGCACTATATTTTTATTCGGTCTGTTGAAATCTACCTATTGGCGTTAGAAAAACCCCAATACCGACACAAAACATATACTAAGTTTTCACTGCACTTCCGAACCCGCTCGGTTTTTGTTCGTTTTCGAGCCAAAGTATACACTTTGCCCAAATATCCGATCGTTATGACGATGGTCTCGCAATGTAACAGAAAAGATCTATCGCATATAAAGATCTATAATAGATTGGTGTGCAGGATTGGTGGTAGTTTAATTAACTCACTTAGGTGGTAATTGATCTAGCGAAAATGTTTTGGATACTTTTGGCTATTTCCCCAAAAATATCTCAGAATCATTTGAAAAACAAAAATGGTCGACCAAAATGTTCATCGTGTCTGCTGTTACATATTTTTTTTCGGTTCATATGCATCAGAAATTCATTCAGAGAAGCGTTCAGAAGTAGCTCATTTTTTTTTGAAAATACTATTTTACCGCGCCATCATATGAGGAAGATGGACCCTCAACGGGTTTTCCATTACATTGAGCCATTTTAATCGTAAGAGTGTGCATAACATACTGATTCGACTCGGCGAAAGCTTTCAATTGGCGTTAAAATTGTAAACATGTGAACAATCGGCTACCATTTTAGCAAAAAAACGAAATTTCCACGAAAAGTCTTTACCCCTAAAATAGACATAAAAGGCCCCTGCGAGCTAAAAACTGAAAAAGCAACTTTTCTTGGAAAAACGTAGTAATCTAACCGGCTTCACCGTTTACGCAGCTGTTCCTGGGTGGAGTTCTAGCAACTAGCCAAGAATCAGCCCAATCTCACTACGGTTGGATAGAGAAGCAGACAATTTTAGTAATATATAGACAAGCTAGACGGATCTGCGTGCCTCGTCCCGCGCCTCTGTTACTAATATACACGTTTTTGGAGATAAAAGGCAGATCTTATTTATTATAGAAGCAATGTAGATTAACCCTCATTATTTTTTAAGGTTTTTCTCGTTCTTATGCTTGAAACCTTATTTTGCTTAAACCTTATTATATAGCTTTGGGAGCCTTGAAAAGGTCATTTGGTTTGTTTTTGTTTTATTTCGGGCTATTTTCTTATTAAATCAGACGGTTGTCTTTGCTGATGGTTCAGTACCAGGCTGTATTCATATGAATTGATGTGGCTGTGTATTTTTACGTTTATGAATAAGCAAATCGTTATTAAAGTTTATTTAACAAGGTATACCGCTGAAAGCTATGAATGACTATATGTTTACCTTTGCCTCTTCCGTTAAACCATGCTATCACGTTCTGAGAGTTTCTTCCGTAACTGAAAGCAACGTATAGCTAACAGCAATTAAACACATATTTTTCGAGAGCGAGAGAGAGGAAGTCTTCCATTGTTTGTCCGTTTGAATTCTCATAGTAGACCGTCATTATACTGAAAATTGACGTTGACGCAATGGAATGTTATCGTCTTCTAAAAGATGGAAAGTAATCCTGGAAAGCATGACAATGGGGCCTTTGAAGGTACAGTTGGTAATTTACCCGATAATACGGTGATTGCATAAATTACGAACGATCATCTTTGTGCTATTGCAGAATTTAGGAGAATTCCTTGTTAGAATAATCAGCGAACCCTTTCCGTCGCATGTTATGACATGAAAGTCTGCATACTTTAGGAATATTGAGGAATCCTGCTGGAAAAATATATCGGCTAGGCATCTTTCGTTTGATTGAACGGATTGTGTTCGCTAAGATGTCTGAAGATCGTTTAATGTAAGTATTGTTTATACTCTACGCAACTATGGACCAGAGAGAACTGATGCAGGTTTTTGGTAAAAGTGATCAGGGAACTTTCAAATGATATTTGTGGGTTGATGAAGTCCATGCATAGCGAAGTAGAATTTAGTTCTAGTTGTTAGCTTTTTTTTTTTTTTTTATTTTTTTTTTATTTTGGATATTGGTCCTTATGGATGAGCAATAAAAGCTGCAAGAATTTGACGTTAGCCTCGCTCGGTCGCGTGTTGGTAGTCAAGCTGTTTACTTTGAGGTGTTTCCATAGGTATAATTTTTTGATACAGGCGTTCTCAATATCGGTATCGGATTACTGATGGGTAGACCATAGAGCAAAAATACCTTCGAATGGTATCTTAACCACATATCACTAAGCATACAATCGATAACTCTAAAAGCCTCTCATCTAATCATGGGCCGTTCGTACCAGGCAATAGTATCATTGTGTGAAAGAGATCTATAGCTTCTCAATTTTTTTCTTAGTGTCAACGGAAAATCTGAATTAGGAAGTGTGCAGTTCGGTTTCAGTTGACCGTGAAGGTTTTACTTGTTCATGATGAAGGATGAAGATCGTTCATTCGATGTCCTTGTTTAGACAATGATAAACATTGCTCTCATTGTCAATCATTTAATACCGGCTCATAGCTGTATTAGAATTTTTGTAGGATTTCACTGTGGTCGCTTTCCTGGCGTTTATTTTGTAGAATATACAAAAATATATAAAAAAAAGTTCGAACTACTTCCTTTCTTTTCGGAGTTCTTTAAATTTAAGACCTTTATTATGATATCTGTCGATGTTACATCTGATCCTTTTGCATTTTGAACAATCATTCTCGTTTTGTCCGCTGATTGAACGTTTGCACATTCTTCGTACTTGCCTGATGATCATCGATTAGGGTCATTAATGATAGGAGCTTTTTATAAATTTTAATCTTTAGCTTTTATCACGTCCTTAATGTAAGGATCGCTCATTTGAGACATCCCTTTTTAGGCATAAAATTTTAACGACTCAGGGGACTATCTTGTAGAATTATAAAGTAAATTTGAAGAAACAAAGTAAATTTGAATCGATCGTTGTGTGTAGTCCGATTTTACAAAAAAAACACCAAAAAATATTTACAAAAAAAATAATTGATGAAATATTTTAAGGTCTTTCAAGTAGGAACGCGTTCCCCAATAGCAATAAATTAGTCATCTGAAATAGGCAATGATGTATCCGGATATTTTTTGAAAAGCCTTTAATGGTATTATTTGCGTAAAATGCTTCCAGTTCTATAGACAGTTATACTCATTTAATTTTTTCCTGTATGCAGCAGAACTTCACCATCTCATCTTTGGAGGGGTATGCATCTTTGTATACGAATTTTGTGCATATGGTGGGATGTTTTTTTCGTGTTAGCTCGATGTAAGTTATCTACGGCTTTTAATATTATCATTTGCATCCGCTGCTTTCATTGTGTCCCACAATTCATCTGCCCCGTTCCACTCTCCGCCGTTGTATTTCTGCTGCTTCATTTTGTCTGGAAATATGTTGTGTTTCACGATCTGCTGCTCTCTATTCCGGCTGCCTAAGAGATCGCTGCTTTTCACGTTCTTCCCTACGCTGATCATTCGATTTTTTTGGTTGGACGCTTTCTTCACTTCTTCATTGCTATGGATGCCTGTTTTTGAGCATGATCGCTTTGGCCAGGTACTGCTAATTGTCCGTACTACACACGTTCGGCGCAGATGTTCACGCAAGACAAGTTGAGCGCACTTGTTCACGTAGCACAAGTTTAACGGTGAGATTTTCTTGTTTATTTCTATACCTGTTCACGTTTATATAAGCTTTGCAGTGTTCCACAATATGGTCTTCCATCGGGCCATCATAATCATGTTGCTTTCAATGAATAACATCGATGGTCCTTTTCTACATGGCCTTTGGAATAAAAACAGTGCAAAGGGATCCCCACAGAAAACTAGCTTATCTTGTCCCCTACAATTTAAAGGATGTTAATAGTGTCTATTACTATTGAGCACTGCTGTGTATAACTTTTCTCACAGTAGCGAGGAAGACCACCTTAATAAAATAAATAAACCTGAGCATTTTTCATCATCCTTGTTGACGCAATGCAATTTCGGTACCGATGATATATCAGCGCGGATGGCGCTGATGAGTGTGTAAAATTGGAAAATGGAAATTTAAGTTTGGTAACCTTTGCGTTACGCTTTCATGAGAAGAACAACGTTAGTGCAACGTTGTTTTCAAACACATACAATAAAAATGAAGTTGCTACCGATAGTTTACAATTAGCAAAATGAACGAGACGCTCTATGGGGAAAAGTTATATGTCTCCTTTGGAGGAAAAGTATTTGTCTAATCGGCTCCACTTCCACACAAAACTTCTTAAAGGGAAATTGTAGTGATCTAGAAAAAGAAATTTATCAAAGCACATTAAGCAATCGTTTTGAGTTACACGACGAATGCTATCCAGGATATTTTAATGGAATAAAATAGATTCGAGTCACCCGCAGGCTTTTTTTTTTTTTATTTTTCCTGTATAAAGGTAAAAGGCTAATTATATTAACAATGGAGGTAGCGTCGACTAACATTTCTTCGCTTTCAAGATTCTTCTTCTTCGTATACTAAAGATTCGTTTGACCCTTTACTTCCGAGGATCCTTGGAAAAGACTGTTTGATTTGCTCTATCCTTTGTTTCGTGACTCTTTTTGTTGAACCAGATAATTTTTTTTGCTGTTGGTATAGAAGTGTCGTTGAGAATCAGGCTATTAATTTTAGTTCTTCCAATTTAGGCTGTGCATTGATTGGCTGTGTATGGATTGATGTAATTATGTGTTTGTATATTTATGAGTAAGGGAGTCTTTATTAAAATTCAGTTACGAAGATATCGTTGCAGAAAGGAACATATGACGATGTGTTCTGTTTCGTTGCGCTCACTAGAAAAGCTTTCGACATTTTGGAGGTTTCGCACGCAGCAATATATGATTAAATGCAGATTTTGCGAACAAGATGAACACGTCTTCCATTGTTTATCTTTGTGCGTTGTGACAAAACACTACCCAATTGGAAGCTTGCATTCGCGGAATTGGGATTTTGTCGTTTACTGAAAAATTAAGAGCAATTCTTTGAAGCATATAACGGTGTGGTCTTTAAGTTTACCGTTTGTCATTTTTGGCTGCGACAAGATTATTGTACAGATCATCTCTGTGCTGTTGCAAGGTACGAAAGGACCTAGGTTTTTCATAAAACGATCGATGAATCATTACTTAGCTGTGCACTACGCCAGCAGTTCAACTACCTAATGATTGTCAAGAGATTCTTTCTAGATAGAACAAGTTCCATTCAATGAAAGTATTCTACCCACGAGAGCTGGTACGCTTTTTGTGGCGAAAAAGTTTATCTAATTTTCGGGTGCTATCGGCGGGATATTGGCGGAAGATAGCTGAATGCCTACTATATACTTACAAATTTATTACACAAGCGTATTCAGTATTGGCAAACTAGATCCAGCCTATTAGTAGTAAGCCGCCTGAGCATGTTTTCCTTCATACAAGTTCGTTTTCATTACATATACCGCGAAGCATCCGGTCAACAACTTCGAACGCCTTCCATACAGTCATGAAGCATTCGTGCCGGACAATAAGTGCTGTTATACGAAGCGGAATTGCCGTTCTTAAATTCTCTTCTATACTGAATACTATGCTTTTTTGACATGGACGGGAATTTTGTATAAGGATGCACAGCTCGGTTTTGGACCGTTAAAAGTTGCTGCAATTCTTGATGATACCATTGTAATGGCCACTCTTCCCATATTCCGGCTAGATTTGAATTTAATTTTCGATTTGGGAAACAAATTGAACTAACATTATGCTCGATGGGAAAAACGAACTTCGTTCTCTAGGAGCCAATTTTTGCCTAATAGACTCCGTCTTCTTCACCAACCCCGGAGGGAGCTATTGCGACCCGCAAAAATTAACGCGATCCGCGCCCTATGAAGAATCGTCTTGGGTCGGACAAACATACGGACCTAGATTTTTTCGTAGTATAAATAATACTTTATTATTATTATTATTCTACGATAACAGCACGACAAAACTAGTAGTACTGCACAACAAAATGTTGTTAAGAGCAAGACAAGCGATCAACAAACAGGTATTAGGGCACTCTGCGTGCTGTTCGAATTTCCTAAGCATTCGTTACTTTATAATATGTTATTTCGAATGTACAAAATCGGAGACGACCAAAAGACGTTTGCAGCTAATCTACATCCTTATTTACATTCATGCTGTGTTCAAACAAATTGTGGATTATTACTGAACTCCAGGGCTGGAATCGGTAATAGCTAATTATGTGATCACTTTTCGTGAATGGGTACAACTAATGTTATCTCGAAATTTCAGTTCATAGCCGCTAAAACTGGAACCCATGCGTTGGTTTTGGCCTACATCTGTTAGTATGATAAAATAGTGTTGACACACAAAGTTTCTAATGCAAGTCGATGGTCCAGCAACAGTACATCGCTAAATCTCCAGCGAGGCCTTCTATCGTCTCGCTTATGCTTATTTTATTCGCGTACTTTTGTCACCCGGCTGATCTGTGTCGTTCGTTGTTAATCCGCTGTTTCGTATCAACCAATAAGGTTCACGCAAATAAGTCCGCTTGTGGTACTATACTTTAATTTAAAACAAAAAAAACTGTTCTTATGTCCAAAAACATCTCCAATAAATGATCTCAGAAGCTGTAGCTAATCTTTCATTGGAATTTAAAAAAAAAAAAACGTTAAAAAATACATAAAATAAGGTTACAAATAGCTTTGTAAAAACGTATTATTTAACACAACGGTATCATGGATCTCGGTTCTATCATAAACATATGTTCCTATGTTAAATGAAAAAATGAACCAGCGATTTGACGTAAGTTAAGAGCTCGACAAGCACGCTACATGAAACCGACGAAAGATATCATTTCCTTTGACCCAAACATTGATTTTACCGAGACTTGAGCAATATAGGAATGCACAGGCTAGGAGCCTAAAAAAAAACAACCGTCCTACGGCACTGGTAAAAGAGAATGGTAAAGCGTCCTAACCTGGTAAATCACTATAGGGCAAGGAGATGGTGTGCGTATTTTTACTCCTCCACATTCAGTTACCGGCTCGCTTAGTTGCTTACCTTATACTACTTATAGACCCGCCTTATCCTATGGCACCGTTCGATCGATCCAGTAAAAACAAAGTTTGTGTGATAGCAGCCTAGGGTCGGTTTTTTTGCTTACTTTTCTACCGCTGGAAGGATGCTCACAGCGCAATCGAGGTGGTTTCAGCAACTAACGATGAGATGGAAGACCAGTACGAAAATGGGAAATGTGGGTAGCAGGGAGAAGATAGATAATATATGACAGAGTAACGACCCGCGGTCGCAACTTTGTCTATGCCTTCCCTAAAGCGTCGTCTCGGTCACCCCTTCAAATCATTCGCCCTTTCTTTAACATATACTCCCTAGTCGTTCTAGTCGCTGCGAGCCGTTTTGGGTCGATGCAGCCACTAGCCTTTAGCAGAAAGCGGCAGCCCCAAACAGCAGTGAGATCAGCGTCCTGCCCTTTTCTTGGAGCTACGGACTTGAACATGGACACCAGGGCTGTTGGGAAGAGATGTCAAGTGAACCGGAAAGCGGATAAAATGTGCTGATTACTCCGCCCCTTTTCCATTGGTTCCGCCTTTACTGCCCTTGTGGTCCCTTGGCCTAGTTGAGCACACTTCAAATACCGACGTGTCGTGTCTGTGTCGTGGGCAAACAGCAAAGTACATGGGCAGGCCTTGAGGTCAATCTGTTCAAAGACCTCCCCAGAAAAAACCGCATTAGACCAAGATGAGTCGGCGGCTAAAAAGAGATGAACGCATTTCTCTTTTCCTCCCATAGATTATTTGGTGCTTCCTGGTAACCCTTGACACTGTCTTTCAGTGGCAACATTGTGTTACGAGACAATGTAATCGAGTTAAGAAGTATAGTATATGAAGGCCTAGGGTTTTGCGAAGGTCGGTACTAAGATAACCTTCACTGTTCCTTCTAAAAAAGGTAAGTCTGCGATGCGCAGGAAGCTAATCATGTATAAAAATTCAACGTCATTTTATAAATACTGAGCTTGTCTTGACCTCAGTCCTAGCATTTATGCTCGCAAGATGAACAATTTTGTTGTAAAAATTGCGCGACAGGTTGGTGTTCGTTTTTGCATACGATTACAACTAAATATGAAAGCAAACGCTTCTCATGGCTTATTTCAAGTTCTATATAAATCTTTTTTTGCCCAATTTGTTGATTTCTTCCGGCGATCAAAGGCTCCTCTTTGCGCCAGAAGAACGTGTGAATGAAAACCGAATGTACAATTGAAGCTATGCATCAATATAGAACTCCTCATAGAATCACGCTTTCCATATCTCCTCATAAGTCCCTTCTCTGATTTTTACGATAAAAGAAACTTGAGTCCAATACCTTCGTGTTTTGCATTAATACTGTGAATAGGATAGGTGCAATTCCCAACAAGCTCCAGTTGATTGAAGTACAACTTAAGATTTTGAACTTAGTCTAATGTGTGACTACTGCAGCTTGGTATCTATTTGCACCGCTTATGTCTTATGAGTTTTTAAACGATGCGGTCATTATCGAGAATTCTCGAAAATAAAAACGTGAGACGAATACATCCCGAAAAGGATAATCAGTCATTCTTGCCGAGAAAGATAAGTCAATGCATCATGCATCTGTGTGATGACCGGCTCGATTGTGTCCATACTAAAAGCAAAATGAATAACGTCTGAGCGTAATCAGCCGAATCAACACCGAACAACTTCCCAAAACCCAGCTGCGATTCCGGCCCAATACACCGGTAATAAAAAATTGACTAAGGTTGTCCTGCTCGCGAAGAGGGGTACGACTTCAGCGTTGATTCCACTTTGTTTGCCGCGCTCTGTATTTACAAAGATTCATATGGACTCTTCCTCGTCGATCATTGCGCCCAATCGTTCATTTAAGTAACATCGACGTTTTCCTAATGCTGTTTCTGTGTTCTCACTTTCAGTGCATCGGCGACCCGTACACATCTGGGCATTTCGCGGTCACCATAATACCATCCCTGTTTGTTTTAAGCCAACAGATGAGTCAACATTTTGTCATCCACTATTCTAATGTACATTTGATTGGTGGCTTCTGTATATCATCGGTTGTTCCGATTCGTCGGATGATAGTGGCAAAGGTTTCAGTTCTTTTGTATCAACGGCTATCAGTGGATCCATCTACTTGGATGAAATCCAAAAACTTTCCTAAACTTTCCCTTTCATTCCTAAACAAAAGCTACTGTTGCTTCCGATTCAGGTAAATTGCTATATTTTGATTGTCAATCAAGGTTTTTGTTCGAGATAAACATTTCCTCTATCTATGCTTCCGCCAAGCACTTAATCTCTCCGGCTTATTTCTTTGTGCTTCTCCAAAGCGCTTTTTAAGGTGTTGGTCTGTTCGAATTTCATCGTTCTCTGAATAAGAATGCATCTCGAATTTAGGCTTGAAATATGGGTTTTTTTTTCAGACTTTGCTTATTCGTCAGCTGGTTGAAAAGAAGCTGCAAGTATTCGATCACCATTAATCACTACGGATCTACGGAGTGTTACCAACAATTCGAAACGGAGTGTCAACAACAACAGCAAAAAACAAGAAACAATCGAAACAGAGTGAAGAGCACAAAAACATGACTCCCTATTATCTTTCGAGAACCCACTCGGCACCAAGAATCTTGCAGACACAGTGACAGATTTCCACTGAGAATTATTATGATGAGTAACAAGAAAACTAGCCCCTCCGCGATAATATGGAGAAGGTAGAGAATAGGTAGTTTTTCAGAGCAACGCTTAAGCACAAAGTTAAGCTATAACTCTTTCTAGGACGCAGGGTCTTGAAAAATGCTTGATGTATATGGAGTCAATCACATCAAGTAACATAATGCTATATATATGTAATAGGCAGAGGAAAGTCACCTTTCCCTCCAACCTGTGTCAAAGAAACATGGCAAAAATTGTAGAGTTTACTCTGCAGGTGCATCCGTAGAAGGTTCCTTTGCATTCGCCATATTCTACAGACCTCGCGTTGACAGATGACTACCACCTTCTCTAATCATTGCCATACGGAAAGAACAATGGCCTATTGGTAATAATTCAATGCCAAAAATCGTGCTATATAACCTATAGAGAGATGCTATATAACCTTGAACAGTCGAAACTACTGAGTTGCTATTTGTCTCTCTCTTACACGCAAATGCTCTTTGCTTTTACTAACCCGTCATTGGATAGGCCTATTAGCCTTTGGATTTATAATATAATCTCTGGATGATTACATTTGGACGCTTTTCGACGGTTACAATTTTTTTTTTGTACAATTGAGTTCGCCGTAAACAATGAACTCAAATAACATGTGAAAACATCCCTGTTCCAAGTAGAACTTGCTCACCGTAACAAGCAAAAGTAGTCATAATTAATTTCATTAACCCAAAAAAAAAATAGTACACTTTAGGTTTACAACTATACAATATTCCTGTAACACAATAGTGTCAAAGGTAAAAAGCATAGCTAGCTTCCTCTCTGTTTGAGGACCCTTAGTGCAGCTGGAAAAAGACTCTACGAATTACTACTCTTCGCAGAACTTTTTCTATGTGTCGTTGGAGTGCTCCAAAGGGTTTAAATTGTGCTAGTGACACCCATTGTGTATCTGAAGTGATTATTTTATGTCACTGCTGAACAATTGATTCGATAAAAAAGCTTCATCGGTGCCGCTGACGTCAACTACAGAGCGAAGACACATCCGTACCACATTTGTATCGGACGTACACTGCAATGATCAAAGGTCAAATGCACGCTTAAGATTAAACGAGCACATCATCTGAAATTACTTTCAGCTTGTTTGTTACTGTGGCAATTTTACAACGCATAAAAGTCGCAAAAAATTGCTAATTATAGCAAGCCGTTGTGTTTTTCGCCGTTTAGTTTCTCATACACCCCACCTCTCGATACCCCACGTAAAAGTCTACAGCAGTTAGCAGCAGTCAAGCGACGGTAACGTTTCCATCTGTTTGGTGCGACGCGCTACCCAGTACTGAAAGTAATATTCAGTATGGCAATATAAAAAATTTCGAGGCTATTTCTGTTAAAAGTTTGCTTCTTTCCCGAGGCCTTCTATAGAACAGATGCGGACAACATTTTTCTTATTAATCACATATTTACCATATATATATATATATGCTGGCTGCCCCTTGTAACATAAAAAAATTACTAATAAAGTATTAATGTGATAGTTTACTTAAATATGTATTGCTCCCTTTATTTAAGATTCTTTTCTCTTTTCTAGTTATTTAATTGCTGGTGGTTAGGTGTTGTAGCGCCTGCTTTCTAAAAATCTGGCATCGGCGAATGTTCGGGCCTACCCGCCAATACTCTTGCCCGCCTAGCGTTGCGGATAAATAGGTTAGTTATACGAGCGGAAAAATATCAATACGGATGGTTTCGGCAAGAGGCCAACGTCATGCTTTGTAAACCCTGCAGAGCTAACAGTGCATTTGTAGGTTCAGGTGCCTTTGTATGCTGATGTATGAGATGGATAAATATCTATGACGCGCGAAGAGATGGGGCTTAAGTTCTCCGCGTTTAGAACACTGCACTGCTTGGAACAACACCAATCGGACAAAGCGACTGGAAAGAATTTGATTTGTAGTAAGTATTTAAAAGTGCATACGACATGTTCCTTTCCAGGACAAGCGTATACAACGCTTGCTTACGATGTGAATGCGTACCGCCAAGCTGAACTAAAGCCCTCCTGAGCATCACACTCAAGGGAAACGGTACCCTGCTTGACTCATATTTATAAAAGGAGGTCGCGAAGAAAATCTGCTACTATAAGATTCTCATCCCACGTTGTCTAATATAGTTACTAGATGCTTATTCACACGTACCGGCCAAATAGCATGAATTTCCCAAGGGACGTTCCATCTTGATGGCGTGTTACATACTGTTTAAAACAATACGTCGTATCTGTTGCGGGCCAAAACAGGCACTTTTCGCTGTGTTTATGGATTTAAGGTCGACGGCCAAATACAAAATCCTGATAAATTTACAAAATGCGGAGGCATAATTTAACCTCAGTAATTAAAACTCGGTGAGTATAGGTGATGGTCCAGCCAGAGCCGTCCGTCCACCTGAGTCCTTTGCAATTCCCTCTGCTGGTCAATGACCTGTTACTTCCTGTATAGAATTCGACAAATGACAAGATCTGCCGACACTCCTGTTACCTTTCGCCTTCGATGCGCGACAAGTTCCACATGTCTTACATGAATAAAGCTAGATTGTTGATCAACATGGACAAGGCGGGGGACATCAAGTTTCAATGTGCAGGCCACCCTGCTGCTTCCAACATGCTTCACATATACAGAAGGCCCTTGACGTGAATAGCTTCAGCTCCTGGGAGTGATCTTATCCACGAACAATCAAACTTTTTAAATAACCACATCACGGATAAAATGCGATGAGTGATCGTTGCGAGTGCAGAAAAAATCTTTCGAGACACGTTTTAAATAAATCTTGTTGGCAATAAATAATAAAGCTAATTCGAATGTTTTTTTTTTATGGAATCAAATTGTCCTGAATTACGTTTTATCGTAGGAATTCAAAAAATTTGGTCGAATCAAATTTTTGCTCTTAGAACACACCGTCGGTCTGCACTGACTAATGCCATTTTGTCAGCGACACACCGCTTTGTTGTTTTTCTGAAATCTGGGATGTTAATTCAAGTTCCCCATCAATTAATGCTCTGCTTAAATAAATTTACTAAGTTAATTTTTTTAGTTTAAATTAGTGAATGAAATCGTCCTTCAGCAGTTATTCTATATTTTACAAGATTTTATTCTATTTAGTATCCATCACGATAAGAAATTTATATTTCCAAAGTCGATTCTTCCATTGCCCGTAAGGAGCTTCTCAGCGCATAAAAAAAATAGCGAAGATTCATTCCGAGTTCTTTAATAATAGAGCTATGACCCATAAAACCACGGAAGGGCTAAGTCGACCTCAGTAGCACGTAGGTACATGTTTTGCGGTACATAGGCTTCGTCATACTATATGTGAGATAGTGGCTTCTCATTTACCAAAATACCTGCGTAGGATACACTTCAGGTATTATACATCGTCATGCGCTGTAGTATCGTAGTTCAACACTTCCTCCAGTCGGGTACACAGACGTAAAGATCTTAAGTATACACTAGTTTTAAGTCCATAAACAATAAAATTTTCAAATCCACTTTGGCCATATATATATATATATGTGTGTGTGGAAAAGGCACCAACCGTTTTTCTATCCAGATAGTTTTGAAGTCACTTAGGTAATATGGGCCGTATCGGGTTCGTCTCCTATTAATTGAAAACAGGTTCGATAGCAGTAGATATGCCATAATTGTTAGAATGTCTTTACTCGGGTTTAATATATACAACGTCAGAAAAAACTTGGATTTTTGAAAATTTCGCTATGTTTTACAGTTTTATTGCAATATAGCCACAAATTCAATCTCATAAAAAAAAAAAAACTAATTCTGTTACGTTTAAGATGTGTCATCGAAAAGAACGGCCCAAAATTGCTTTTATCCTACGAAGTTTATCGTAGTGGTCGACCAACTATGGAAAAAAAAAGTTAGTGAAGTTATTAAGAAAGCTGAGCAAGACCGACCCATAAGCAGTCATCAAGTAATCTAAAATCATCCAAAAAGGTATAATTGCAAGAAAGCTCGATGTTTGGATACGACACCGAGTTGATTACGCGAAATAATTTACTTTATTGTACCGATACCGATGGAATTGACCATTTCTGAAATAGTTGATCATGAGTAATGTAAAGGGAATCAGATCGTGAAGATTCTTCAGAATATGCTCCACAATGAGGCAAAACTCGGACTGGGGCCTACGAAGGTAATGTTATGTGCTTGGTGAAATTAGATAAAAAAAAAAAACTGTGCATTACTGCTGTTGTGTGGCAAAACGATTGATTCGGATCTCTACTGTCAACGACTATCGAGACTGCAACAAGCCATTGAAAAAAAAAAGTCGGCCACAACTAGTGAACAGAAAGAGCGCGGTGTATCACCATAGCAGTCTTAGGCTTACATACATAGTACCAAAAACAGAGACGACTTAGAGACTTTAATCCATTTTTCACCTTCAGATGCAAAAATCCAATTTTGCTATTATGAATTTGTGGTGTCGCCAGATAAATGGCAGAAGTTCATCGATTAAAATAAAGCGTATTTAGTTTAGTAAAAAGATTTTCGGTTGTAAAAAAATTCTCGCTTCTATTTTGAAATCAACACTTATACAACAACCCAATATACATTGGGCATTGATTTTTGAATTCATGTACATGTAATTATAGTACCCTTGGCCGTAGGAAGAAGGTTCCATTATAAATGCTGCACCAGTGTCGGGTCGGGTCGGGTCGGGTAGCTATTTGCGGCGGAAGGCAAATAAAAAGTATCAAAATGCTCTTTTCAATTACCAGATATAGCCAACGTGGCGTTCGAACTCAATATTTGTGGGCCAAGCGTATCCATGGTTCATATAAAGTACATTTTTAAAATTGATGATACTTAGCTTTGACCCAACGAGCGATTAGAATCGAGGAGAGGTACTAGATATAAATCGATACTGGTAACTGGTTTTTTTTTTTTTTTTGGCTATTATTATGGATATTTTGGCTTTGGCCAGCCTTGATGCTTAACACCGTTTTATTTACACAATCTAATCAATCATTTATCGAAATGTTCAGCTCGTCTGACAATAGCTTTCCGTAACACTAAGCTTAGACTGTGAAATAAATCAAATATATTACCGGAACACATTAATTTTCTTAGAAACAACTTGTTCCCGAGGTCTTTGAGAGTACGGGATAATATTCCAATAACTCGTATCTGAGAAATAATAAGTTTCAGTAGTTGAATCGGCTCACTTAGTGTATGCTTTGGATTCTGTATAGGCATATGCTATCAGGTAATGCATCACGCCCGCGAACTGCGCAGAATGTTACGATGATAAAAGCTAGAAATAATCTAGAGAAGAACATTGAATTACTTGTCTCTGTTTAATGGATCTTCTTTTCATATTTAGAGCAGTACTTTGATGATTACTTATGAGAAGGTTGGAACCGTTAAGCAAGCAGCTTAAATTATAAAAAGATATACTTTTCGGTAGTTTTTTTTTTGTAACACACAAAATAATTACACCTTGGCTTGCCTTGTTATAGATGTCGGCTATCTTTGTTGCTTAGTTCGATTTGTGTCAAGTGTTGTCCGGAACGACCGTTTTAATACTATACATAATATATGCAAAGCATACTCGTCTCGTTTTATACCGCGTAAATTCGTATTAGTAGAGCAGAAACCAACGTAACGCGAAATTTTCAAATTGAATGGTACCTATAGGTTACTTATAGTTGCACAACTATACATCTAAGATTAGGACACGTAAACATCCATTAGGTTGGAACATAATTTCCTTTTTCACTTAACAAAATTTGCAAATTTGAGTTTTGGGAATTGATTTATTAAGTGTTCGTTTTCTGCCAGGAGCTTTCGGGTCTACTATTAAGGGGTTCGTCCAGCCAATTACCCCCCTCCCCTTCACTCGTAATATATATGATTACGAATCTCTTTGCCCGTCATGGCGACAAGTGGTAATTCATAAGCGACTGATGTACGATTTCGCAGGGCAGCGCAAGTCAATTTTTTTTAGAATAGAAATCTGACCTAACTTTCGGCTTGGTCATGTCGTCTGCAACTACCCACTCCTTTCTCTGCCTTACATAATCATGGAAACAGCATTTCTTGACACCAGTGACGATTCTATGTGGAGCTCCTGCTACCTTCGCTGTATCATGACCGATCCCGTGCAAGGCGTTGGAAGCCAACGTAAAGCCGTTTTTCCCCATCGGCCTGTAACGCACCCAGGCTTCTGATGTCTAACAAAACTCCAATACACACAAGATTCCGAATACCAGACGAGTGTTCGCAGCTCCTTTTTTGGCCAATTAATCCGAGATCCTCAACAAGCTCACGTGGCCGGGATGGCGTACATCATTCAGATTTGTTATTCCGGTTTTAAACTCAGCAAACCCTTGCGAGCAGTCGCCTTAATTTAAAAATGTTTGACACGAATAGTCAAAAAAGCTTTTCTGTCATCACGGTAATGATCGGATTTCAATATCTGCCACTGGCCAGCTCTGAATTGTACCGCAGTAACGTATGCTGCTCGTTGGCACATTTTTAGTGGCGACGAGCGTCCACAGAAATGCAAATTTGTTTGGCACTTTTTGGCGCAAGCCTTGCACAGGCATGCACACAGGACGCTAGCAAACATTGACAACTAATTTTTTTTTTCCATTTGAATTCATATCTGCTAAGCTTGAATAAAAAACCTTATTTGTTGTCCCTGTTTTGGTGCAAGCTTTTTCAATATTTCCATTGCGGTTGTCACCGTGCAGTAGTTCCCCGTAATACAGGGCGTCATTTTAGCCACTCGATTATCTTACTGTATTTGTTCTGCTAGAAATTCAACTCCATTATGTTTGGAATTTTCTTCAGTTATTCAATAATCCTGCTCAAACACTATCCACCGTGAAGATACTGGTGTGAAGAAATCGTGTTCCTCCCACAGAAAATTCTACAACCGCATCGTAGTTATTTGGATCCGCCTGCACAATCCGCGCCAGTCTCTTCGGTTATTCCATAACTGCTATTGCAAATGAACCGTTACACTGCTACTACGCATTATTGAAGCAATACTGAACCTTAAGCTTGCTGGCTACCTAAACTTTCGATACTTCGTGTAGATGCTAGACCGTTTGTGAAACCAAACACATAAGCTTTAGTAGCCTTTGTCCATCATATTCGATTAAAAAAATAATTTATTTTTCGAAAAATGTACTATGTTACCTGTTGTTCACATCGGAAAGAAAGGATTCAGCAAGCCTCTTCTACCCCCCATAGATATATGACTATGAGAAAGTGTTTATGTCGTATAGCCTGCTGTTTCTCAGATAGGTCGGTTACCATAACTTTTCCATGCCGAAGTAGACCTGTACGTAAAAAGAAAATACAATAGAATCGTTGTCACGATAGTCAAGTCATGCATAGACCAATATATATACACACAAACATTATACGCATACGTTTCCGAGGTGTGGAGTGAGACATTGAATTATTGTGATTTAGGTATGTTCATTTATCTGAGGAGTCAATCAAAGCCTAACAGCACAATTGTTTGTTGGGCCTTATTTGGGTCTTCGAGCACTTTTATGACATAGATATATATATATATATATATATATATATATTTTAAGCTAGATGGAGTACAACAAAAGCGATATTTGAGCTGAAACAAATCTATCACGTCAGGCATCTAGAACCTTAGCATGACAAAAGCCAAAATACTGTTACCGGCTCGTTTCTCACCTCTGCATAACTCGGGTACACTATGAAAGCTGCTAAGCTGAAAAATACTGATAAGCTGATTAAAACCAGATTTACTATCATTTTGTTTCTACATATTGAGATTTATAAAAATAAAGGTGGCGGGGACATTTATATCATTGAGGTGTATAAGGTTTTTAAAACGAATACGATAAAAACGCTGTAAAATTGTTATTGTGCTTTTACGCTAATTTCTTCTAAAAATACCACGGTTTTGAGAAAGTCATAAGGAGTTCTCAGTCGTGAGTGACATAGAAAACTTTACTTCAGCGTGTTACTAAACTGTCTTAATTAAGATCTGTTTAGAATTTTAGATACGTAGGCTTAAAAATACGAAATGCTTCTTAGGACTCGTGTTTCCGGCTTGAATCGCCGATAAAAAAGCGTTTAATATCCCTTATGAGTTTATGTCTCCATAACAACTAATATGAAGACCAATTAAATATAATTAGAGATTTCCCTTCGCCTTTTCTGCGTCTCGACCGTTGATTAGATACTTACTGAAGGTTCCACTGCCTAAATGTTATAGTTGCACTAAATGCTTTAATTATTTACGTGGAAAAGTCATCGTCCTCAGTAACATTGTTACCCAGATCCAGCATTTTCTAAAGATATTTGTGTGTAGAAGTTTCTTTGAAAACGCTTTACTTATTTCGATATAATGAGAGCTACCTATTTGCCCTCTGGAGTAGTCTTTAATCGCAAATGAGCCAGTTAGAATGCTGAAAAAAAGCTATGGTCAACTGCTAAGCTGCTTGAGAGGATCGAATCCGAAAGCGATAGTAGTGGTGTAGTAGTAACGCAAGCCTGTGTGTAACTAGTGAAGATGAGTAGGGCTTTTGACGATTAAAAACGACTCATCCATATAATTGCTCAGAAGCTGTTCAAAATGCATGAAGCGTTCAGCGGTACGGCAGGCGGCCTTATTTTTTATGAGGTTAGTGTAAAATGGCTCGTCGCAGTTACGAAATTGACAAGCTTTTCCCAAGTGATTTTACAGTTTGAGGCTGCCAGATGTGGCTTACAAAACATATGGGTCCCAACGCAAGCTGGGATCCAAAGACGGCTGTCCTCTTCCTTTCCTTCAAAAGAAAAACGATCGGGGGGGCCAAATGGAGTACTATGCCGCGTCTAGTGATGTAAAAGCGGGAGGCAGAAACGATTAGGCGCAAACTTTTAAATATCAACAACTGAAAACGTTTTGCAAACCATGCGCCTGAGCAGAAAAACATTTAGACACACCATGGCGAAAGCAATTGAAAAAAGGATAAATGCAGAGAGAGCTCGCCTAGAATAAACTAGAGAAAGAACCATTTAGGTTGATGTCTTCGCGCCCGACGTTAATTTTATCCGAAGAAAATGACCACCAAAATGGCAAAACGGTATTATGGTAAGATATGATATAGCTATTTTCACTACTATAATACTGTATACCTTAGTTTCGTTTAAATATTTTTTTTTGTTGTAGCGTGTTTAAACCTAGACAAAGTTATATTAATAAAATATTCGATGTATGCGATAATGATACACTGTCTGCGGAACCAGTGCGCAAACAAAGGCCGTTTAACGTTTATAACAAACTGTTATAATGGTCTTATAGAGAATTCCCTTCTCAATCTATGAATCATGTTGAGCTGTGAAAAATCTCCCAAGTTAGCCAATTTAAAGAACAATACATTTTACCGACGAGTGAATTCATAATTATGCAATTACAATGTTTTCCACTGTTCCGTGCTTTAATGATAATTCCCTACCTAAACATAAGTTTGGCAGATCCTTCAAATTAACGCAGGCCGAAGCTCTGTGTCGACCTATCTCACTTCCTTGTTCAAAAATCACTATATGATACAATAAGCGACTTATCGATATATATAATTTCAGTAAGCAGCGTATAAAGAAAAGCCACACCAACAAAAGGTGGCATCTATAGAACGTGGTACATGCACCTTTGTCACATCAACAGTTTTTTTTTTTTTTTAAATAATATATGCCGGAATGTCAATCTTCAATAACCTTCTTACATTGCCATTGAGACAATGCTCTTATGTAGACCACGCATTTCCTTATTTATATCACGTAACATTGTACGGCCTTAAAAACAGTTGGAACTCCTTTCTGACTTTAAAGCAACGTTTTTAGAACGTATTTAATAATACTCGTTGCAATAATGTATTAGGAAAAAAGCAGTGTGCCAGTCCGCTGCTCAATAGTAGCAAGGCAACTATGTTGGACCTGCTTTTTTAGTAATGGCCTTCGAGATAGGTATGAGAGAGAGAGAGAGAGAGAGAGAGAGAGATGATAGCGTAGCTATTTTTGCCCAGAGGGCGTGCAGACAATCTTCAAGCGGATAATGAAACGACCCGGGGCCTCCTCAGTGAAGTGCTCGACCTTGATCTCACATATTATTTCAATTAAGGCAAGTCTACCTGTTAAGAGTCACTCCCGACTCGTGCGCCTTAGCCTGCGATACTTTGCCATGGGCTTTATAAGTGAGTCACTTCAACCACTCAACGGCCTTTCAATTCTGGTTTACAAACGAGAGGACCCTAACAAAGGTCTCACAATTCTCATATTTGAACATCAGAAAGTCACTAGTTTTAACTCAGATCTTAAAAATTACAATATTCTCCCTGACGTCATCGGGGATGTCGATTATTGGGGTCTACCTTTACATTGTTGGATGCTACCTAAGGACATGCCTGACCGATAGGAACATCCACAAGGTTAAGCTTATCCTTCCAATTCGGCAGGCTTGCTGAAAGAGTACTAGCTGTTGAAAAACTACAACCTTTCGTTCTTTCGAAGAATTATCGCACGCGCGCTAGCAATACTTTTTAATACAAAATTATCACTGGTAAAGACGACACTACACTCCGTACCTATGCTCCCACAAAAAGGGCGGATTAAACGTAGGTAGTGCTTATCAGCTGTTATATATCGTCTCTCGCATGTTTACCCGTCTTGCTAGATACAGTCATGCGACCCGATGTACATCGTAAATGGTTTGCCATTAAGCGAGGTATCTGGAACAAGACCAAGACATATAGTCGTGATTATAGATGACGCATCCGAAAATCTAGGAGACTTGCAGTAGAAGCACCAAACAATACCGAAAAAATCCGCTCTCGTAGCAATGAGGTAGGTCATAAAGACTTAACATGACGATCCACCCCTTTAGGAAAATTCCTCAGATGACTGTACTGCTTTGCGTTGCTTCTTTGGGATAACTCCTTGAGCATTATTTATATATAAACGGCTTTTGGCCACAGCGCCTCACTGGATGCAACTGGTAAGTATAGCGAATCCGGACTATCGATAGTCCCAAATGCTCTCTACAGCTGTTCGTACGCGCGAACCGTTGCAGCAATCACCTGCGGTTGACCTTCCCCACGTTTTATTTAGTAACATTCTATTTTTATCTGATTCAGTTGTGCTGAATTATAGACTTCCACGTACAAACGAGTCTATCGAACGTTTTTAAAAGGTTCATACTAAAACTATGCAGCTGCTTACAAGAGAAGGCATCGGGTTTGGCTTTGAGAAGACTTTTTCTCTTTGTGACCAAATATACAAGTATTCTAATTACGTTTTCTAGATGGCTCCGTCTTTCGAAAGTCGCTTGTTTGCTTTGTGGGAAACACTGGAGGCCTTCAACGCATTTTTAAGGTGGTCTCGCGGGAACAAACAAAAATGGCCATTGTCAAGTGATGTTTTATTGAGGTTTACTGAATCGACCTCATCAAGAGAGGATTTACAAGCATCATACGATGCAACTCTGCTGGGTTTTACATTTTCTGCAAACTTCGCGGCTTGTATATCGGCGTTTCAGTGACTCTTGTTGATGCCATTCTGGTTGTTATTGGTGACCCATGTTTATAGCTAGCTAAATAGAGAAATTTGTTTCTGCATGAAAAGAACAAACATTTCCATAATCTTATCAAAATCAACATAACATTGTAACTATGTAAACTTACAGTTATATTACTGAACTTATTCGTCGACGCGTAGATGTGGATGTGATTGGAATTCTGCATCGGTATAAGGTTTAATAAAACGCAATGCGTTTCTATCAGCAGACATGATATAGCTTGGTCAACGAAGATTCGGTTAGAACACATGGCTGCACAAAAGGTACAAATATCGATTTTATATTAAAGCTTCTCAAAACGTTTGCGGGCAGGTTCCGCGGAGAGAACGATGCAACCCTGTCACGTTACGCAAAAGCTAACTACCAAGTTACGCGAGAAACTCTACACGAAACGGCAGCTGTATCGTGCTACGAATGGATGGACATTAAGTTATAGCCCTATTCGATATTTTACCTTTACATCTCACTGCACTGAGTACGTTTGTGATTATAATATTTTTATAAATATATTTTATTTTCCTATGGAATACATCATGAGCGTGCTGAGTTACGTCTGATCGTTCTTTTCTTCTCTTGAAGTTGTAAATATGCAAAAAATTTATAAAGCAATCGTTTGTAGGGTACCCGCTGGAACAAATGGGTTTAATCTAATTATTGTTCTTTGGTCAGTGACGCTAGGATGTTCAGCATCCATAGCTTGCTAGCGTTATCTTTGTAACGCCATATATTAGCATATGATAAATAAAGGCACGCAGGTAGAAATATCACAAATTACCTTATGCGTTTCAAATATGCAGTTTCAGAGAGAAATAGAGATAACTAACAGGAAAATCGCATTGAAGTGCTAAGGTCCTCGGCATGAAAGTTACCGCTTTGGCACTGAATAGAAAACGTTATTCTTTTTTTAATTTTCGTGACGATAAGTTATCATGTTATGTATCCCCTGTCACCGTTCACGACTTGTTCCCATCCTTCTACCGTATGACACATGCCGTATCGCTAGAAGCTATCGAGTATCGCCTCGAAGAAGTTTGCTAACCGCGTTTTGAATTGTTGATCCACGTCGAAGGTAAGGCCACGAAGAGGATATACTCAGTGAACGGGAAAAACGAAAATTTGTCGACCCAAGGTCCCGAGAATATAGAGCGTGCAATAAAGTTTCTCATTTGAAGTTCAGGTGGGCGCTTTGATGATGTTTACCGTATGTGGCTTCGCGTCTCCATGGAGCAGGATGGGTTAACTTCGTTTGTCAGGTCTCTTCTCTTGAATAGCCTCGTGAACTCCTTGCAACTAGGTCGTTTAAACATGCCGATTTCGTGCATAAGTCGTAGGAAGCAATTGCCGGCTCCCGCAGTTCTGCATGAAGGCCAGGTGGAATTTCGGTCCTGGCTTCTATTCTGAAGCGACCTGTCCCAATCCCTGATTCATGCTGATGTGTGGACGCCACTCCTCACCACCAGTGACAATTCCAGCTCTTTGAAGCTGGATACCGGAAGAGGTACTGAGAAACAACGTTAAGCCGTAATACTTTTTTAAATTTAGTTGAATTTAGTTTGGATTTAGCCCAAACGTCAGGTTCCTCTGTAAACCCAAAGAACGTGAAATGGTTAACGTAATTATAGGTAACCTTTTGCTAATTCTCAAGTGCCTTCCGTCATCAAAATCTAGAGCGAGGGCCCCTTCTAGGTCCTGCATATCTTTTCTAAACTCGTGAGCAGTTTCGGGTTTTTTCAGCAGAACTTTGACTTCAAAAAGATGCATAGGACAATGTTTAAAATGCAGTTTTCGTTCAGCTAGAAAATTCTCTCTAGGAGGTTAATAGGAGGATCTCTAGTTGAGATCACTCCGAACACAATATCAAGCCTTAGATTCTTTTATTCTACATTTACGAATAGAACTGATGTACATAAAAGGGTACGCATGTGAAAAGATACTCAGCCCCACTGTATTGGCTGTTTCTACCGTGTGAGAATAAAAACTTTATTACGTGGGCAACGTTATCTGCTTTGAGTATTTCTAATGCGTGCATCTAGTTAAAGCCGATAACATCCATTCATCTGCGAAAATAAACGTTGATTTGACCTTTATCGATACTGTCGTGATTTTAGCTACGATATCACTACATAAAAACAGCCTAAATCTATTTAGGTCAACTCTTTTCTGCAGAGATGAAAATTTGTGTGAATTGAATATTTTGCACTGACCTATTTAAGGGTTAATTTAATATTGTCTTTGATCCTGACACATACATTTGCCATGATGCGGCAAATGTATGTGTCAGGATCGGCATGAAGGGCATTCATATGCAGCGAAAATTAAAAACTTATACTGATATCATTCATTGCACAACTGACCCAATGGTAGAAATAAAGAAAATTTCTATATTATGTTTCTATCTCTGTCACACCGCAATGCGGTTATGCCTCATTGCTACCGGTACACACTATAATGTTTTGTCACTACAGCAACTTATGTTACACAGACAGATTTTCTAAATAGAATACATCTGCCCATGAAAAGCAACGTTAGTTTGCAATTCGAATGACGTTCTGTTAGCAGAAAGAAAAAACAGTAGACAGAAAATCATAAACAATGTCTTTATAATTGGCCGAATATGTTCGACACTTTCCAATAAGAAGCTGTACAAATTCATGGGTTTAAAATATCGTCATGACAAAGGTAGTGCACCACCGCGAAAACAAATGTCAAACGACAGCTCTTGCAAAATGACTAATTTTTCATTTATAACACGTTTTCTATGTAAGCGTATCATTGATCTCATCATGAATTTCACGCGTAGATCTGGTCAATATTTAGCGAATTCTGATTCAGTCATTGAACTCCTAGTGAATGTTTGTTAATATCGTCAAGGAGAAACCTTGAAGGGCTAGAGAAAAGTCTTGAGTTTCATCTAGCACGCTAGAGTACAATGTAGATGGAACGCATTGTTGTTATTGTTAATTATCGTTCATTCTATTTTTAATATTTTTTTTTATTTTTTAATAAAAAACACAAACATTATGTATGGACCGAACCAGCATTAGGCGTTAAGGCCTTTGACGGACTAAGAAAAGTCGGATTTTCGGGAAGATAGATTTGAGCTCCACTAGCTATTAAATTGAATAGAGAACTATTATCAAACTCAACGTAAGATTTATTTAACCGCCTATATTCACAACAGTAGTAACGATATTTTTGTGATTGATTAGTCTCTTTCTGGGATCGCAAGATTATCTACATGAATTGTGTGCTTCTGGAATTAGAGGCTCTATACCCATCGCACCTGATTTCTATCCAAATTACCATGCAAGCCCAGAAAGCATCGTTTGACCATAGATCTATTGGTTCATCCGCTAATCGTCTGTCCGGTCGTTTACTCGCTGCTCACGAGTGACCAGCGACAATGAAACTATGTGCGTGCTAAACCGCATGAAGTCTTTATGTCGTCATTACTTGATCGTACTGCTGAGCCCGTATAATTGTGACCATGACTAACGTGTTTTGATGAAGGCAGACGTGTGCTATAGATCGAAATTACCTGGGTCGCATGACTAAATCTTGTTTTGCGCTCACAAAGAACGCATCAGGACGCACAAGGAGGCGCCAGGAAGAGCCAGTTTAGGGTAGTGCAGATCTATTCAGAGATACGGCAGACAGATTCGATATCCGCAACGGTGCAATGATAAAGATATCACTTCACACAAGCACAACGTTCGCAGTACTTTCTCTATTTGCCGTGGATCCATAGAAAACAAGCAGAATCGCTGATAAAGAAGCTCTGCCCAAAGTTAAATTAAGTCGAACGAGTTCAGAGCGAGTTCTTTTTTTGCGGCGCAGAGACTGTTTAGTCAAAACAAGATGCCATCTGAGACTTATTATGTATTGTAATCGGATGAGGTATGCACTGAGTGACATCAAAGCAAAGAAGAGTTTACGGAGCATGGCTAGCCAGATCAATTCACATACCGCTGGCATATTGCATCTTGCCCTTTTTCTATAGCCCTTCATCGCGTCGTAAGGTTTGGAGTCGTTTGGAGGTTTGGCGATTTAGGAAGCCTGAAGAACTTATTGGGCCATAATCTAGCACCCCCACCCCCCACCCGCCCCCCGGCGGCGTTGTAAAAATTTAGAAATTAGGTGTAAGTAATGTATTTCTGTGATAGGTATCCAAGTTTGGCAGATAGCAGAAAAGTTGGTTGCATTCCTTAAATTGAAATGGTCAAGAAAATCTAATAGCGTTTCTGTATTTGCCTTATTAGACAATTCTCACCATGATCACTTTAGGTGTCTTTTCGATAAACGTCCTTACTGACTCTGCTCTCAAATGAACTTATTTTCTATGTTGTAGTAACTATGATACTATTACTATTACTACCATTGTTAGTACCGCTATTTATCATTTCGCCGTCATAGTCTTCCGTGATTATTATTATAATTCTTCTGCCGTGTTATTAAAGTGGTCGTTATTTTTTCGTCAACGTCAAGCCTATTGATATTATGGTAAGAGTTTACAGGTGTCTTCTGCATTACAACGCTTTTATTTATTAAATTATTTCCACACTCTAATTTATAATTTACTTTATATCTATCGGCACTTGAAAATATGTCAAACCTAACTTGAAAGCAGCGTTTACTACTGATACATATAGCATTTGACAATGCGTCTCAAACGACGGACTAGTGCCGCCCTGACTGGTCTTGTTTCTGGGGGGGGGGGGGGGGGGTTGATACCAAATCCTAAAGCGTCACTGCCCTGCCTCGTTCATGCACGTTTATCGTTAATTGAGCTTTCGGCGGCCGGTTTATACACGTACGAGCTGGTAGTTGACCCGTTTAGCTTCTCTTTTTCTGCTGGCATTGTGATATGACTCTATAGCCTGTGTTGTTTACTAATTCAATCGACAATTACCAAAAACCCTCTAAACTAATATTTGGTAGGTTCGCTAGTGTCTATAAGAAAGCTTCGTATGACAACTAGATCTTTTCCTACATGTTACTTGCTCAGTGGATTTTGCATGTCGTATTGCTCTTTATATGCATTTTGGGCATCCAGTGCTGCACTTGCTTTTGAACTTCGTAAGCTGGTCGCCATATTGTATTCTGGTACGCGTCAATTATCATTCGTTGTTGTTGGAAAATTGTTGTTCTTTAGGATTAAAACATGTAAAACCTCAAACGAGAAATTGCCCGTAGTATTGTTTGGTACTCGGTTAATGTGAACCTTAACTTCAGGCAATTTAGATGCCTAATCGTTATGGTTTAATTGTGCGTAACATATCTGAGGCACTCTTGCCACCTCATTGTTGACGCGCTCACACTGGCCGTTACTCTGCCAATGCTATCTGAAAATTAGAATATCTATCACCCCGTGTTTACAAGCGGATTCACAGAACTGCTTAGATATAAATGCAACTCTGCGGTCTGAGACTATCGCATCAGGCGCTCTATAACGAAGTATGTTTCAGAGATCCAACCACCGCTGCTGTGCTTTTCCAACTAACTGCTTTCGAAAAACAAACTTATACAGCTTATTGCCGACAACAATGATATGTCTATTTCGTTCCGACTTAGGGAGTGATCCCAGATGATTAATAAACAGTTTTTAAGAATGGTCAGTACGGTGTTTCTCAGCGTACTAGCTATCTTCCTGACGCACGAATCTCCTTCCTACGGGATTACCATAGACTACCAATTGACTCTGCAGTCTGAGTCTTATAGAACTCCCAGACTACAGTGTCAATGGGTCAATATGTGTGCATGTTTCGTCGTTATGCCTGGTCGATGTTGGATCCATAACGTGAACTCAATCTATCGCGTATCGACTGGCTCGACTTGAGAGTTGTTGTAGTGCCCATGTATGTAGTGCCTGCGCCTGCTTCAGCGGCAGTTTTCAGCTAATTACATGTATACCAACCACTTTGATGCCTTTAATTCAATTGCACTAGCGTCAGAATGCAGTTCTATTGGCCTGCCTGTCTGCTCTGAACGTTACAAGCGCTTAGAAGGGCACCTCTCATTTTTGAAGGCTTCTCTGCATTTCACGTTTCATACAAATCTTGCCAATTTTTCTTACTAAACCGCTTAGCGGCGGTGCAACTGTAGCATATTTCTTTACAAATATGCTAAAAAAAGTTCTAAATCCAACAAGTCTTTTCAGCTTGTTTCCGGGTGCAGATCTCAGCTTTCCGGCCAAACTTAGAAAGACGAACACTTAAGAATTCCACGGTCTTTATCATAAATGACACTTCCTAAACAAACTGCAAACAGTCGAGCTTCGGCTAATGCTCTCAGTATGCTTTATATATTTCCAGCTGCTTGTCGGATCCCTCCCTATTAAATCATCGAGCAATAGGAATGCTATACCTTCGCCAACTTGTCCCTTCAGACGTGCAATAGTTCTCTGGAGTTTGTTGAGACCATTGGCAAATTCCATCATCAATGCACTTGAGGTTAATGGACGCTCTCCTATTATAAACACAGCCTTTTCTAGTGTTTTGGGCGCCATCGGTATCTGAAAACAGCCCTAAACAAAATCCAATGTAGATCGCCACTCTTTTCATACATCGTCTATCAGCGGCACCGAAGAATGGAACTGAAGACTCCGTAAGCTCAGCTTCCGGTACTCTATGGCCATACGATATTTTTTCTAGCCAAAGCAACAAAGCTGGCATATGACACTCTGAGGGTCGAATCACCCCAGATAATTGAACGTTAGGCTTGCCGCTTCAAAAAAAGTTATAATGCACATGGTTTGGGCAAAGTAAGACGACTGTCTGGTAGATCACTGATGTCAAATTCGAAGAACAGAACAAGTCTTAGTGCAACGACTCGTAAAAACATCTAGGTATTAGCAATGCAGATTTAATTCGGATTTCTACCGGCACATCTATCGATCACCTATTGCATTGTAACTGTGCACTATCCTAATAGAGCACTACAGCCATTAACATCATGAATTATGCTTACTTTCACAGACTCTAATGTCATTTCAACTTCTTCAGCAGTAGTTTACAGTATTGACGTTAATCCGTTTACTGCTTCTCTATTTAACTTCACCTGTAACAGCGGGGCTGCTGCTGTCGCTTCTCATGCCATTGACTTTGGTATAGTCAGCCTCCAGTCTCGCCATATGGGCTAGTTGTGTAGCCGTACAGACAATATGACGTAACCGGCGGCAACGTAAATCGCGTTCGATTGATGTACTGTGGCTGTCCTTACCGATCTGGTACGTTTGCTTGTGCCATATCATTGCTAACTCTTGGAGCGGTCGCTGATTGCTTAGCGCGAGTGCGCGGAACTATGCTCTGACGTGGTTCAGTACTATTTTCTTGTAAGTTCGCATATAGACTTATAAGGACGTATACAGAAACCATCCTGTCGAAGATTTTTGTTCACACATCGGATTGGCTATTCCGCCCGTTACGTTAAGAACGTCGTGCATAAATATGCTCCAACTTCTGGCAATTAGATGTTGCAACTGCTCTTCTAAGCTTATCGTCCTTTCGATATCTTGAATCGACGCGAAGTAATCAATACTACGTTCATACATCAAGAATCATCGTCCGGTCGGGAAGAACCGGTCGTAATTCTCGTACTGCTTGATCTTCTATAACTCATTATCCACGCTCAATTACAAAGTGATAGCTTTCTTATACATACATAGTTTTCGAGCAACTCGCTAGAGCTGATCAAGGAGTAAGATTCGTACATGCCGCTATCACGTGAATGCCGATATAAATTTATTTTTCCATTTATCGTACGCCTT
The DNA here is from genome assembly GCF_002443255.2 of Varroa destructor. Lineage (NCBI taxonomy): Eukaryota > Metazoa > Arthropoda > Arachnida > Mesostigmata > Varroidae > Varroa > Varroa destructor. Next base: position 74,265,721 of record NW_019211454.1, read on the forward strand.
CTTCTTTGGACCATGACCAAGATGCCGCAAACGCGCTCCATTAACTATCTTGCCTATAACAGGCTAATTCACTTGCAATTCCGTCCGCTGACCGAATCCATTCTTCCGATGACAAATCGCAGTTGCTTGAAAGTGCTTAGAACTTCATCGGCATCTCGTACAGGCGTACTCGTTCTCTAACCGTATGCCATTTTATCCACGCTCTTCTCGACATTGCCTCTCGACAAAGGTCTTCTTATAAAACGGCTGACCAGGTCCAGTAAGTATCGATCAGACATCACTTCGGTTTGTCTGTTGAATTAAATCAGGACAGAGGTCAAAAAACAAACAATAGGGCAACTGATTTTCTTAAATCTGGTACTTTCCTTATATTAGTCATCTAATTGTTCCCTTCGCCCACTGCACTTAACACCAGTCCGTGAAGAGGATGCTCTGTTGAATAGAAACAAGGTCGTTTACAAGAAAGAATACAAAAACAAATGTTTTAACCAAATTAAACATAACTAGTCATCGAAGAAATCAGATAACGGAAGGTGAGAATTGGTAATGGGAAAAACGACGAAAGTTCTTATATAAAACCAAGTATATTGTTGGCAAAGAATCTCCCATTGTATATTAAATACAATAAATTGAATCTTGACAAACAAGAAATTTAATAATCGGAAAAATCGACACTGCAGGAGACCGTGTCATTTACCAGCTGCTGGGAAGTCGGCCAAGGAGTAACTCGAGAGCATAAAAAACCTTTCCCATAGCAACTGGATCAACAGATTCCTCTTCTACTGAAAACTGTATTTGGCTTGCGTTGATGAATAATAATAAATAAAAAAAAAAAAAAAAGAAAAGAAGCAGTGCAACAGAATGCACTTGTGCTCAAAGGGTTCTTGCTGATTTAAGGGTTGAGCAATATTATCCTTATATTTACTAGACTACTCTAAGATTACTTAGCACCCAGTTAATACGTTTCGACTAATGCTCTAGACTCGTTTGTTTTTTGAAGAACTAGCCTGACAATATATACGTCTACTTTTTTCTTAGGGGAACCTTAGGAGCAAGAGCACGGAACATCTCAGCCAGAGTAATCCACTGTGCTCAAAAAAGCTTTATTTCAATGTATAGCTAGTTATAGTTTGTTCATAACTTCTATCTGACATTTCCAGCTGCGGCTGTATTTAAAAAGGCCGACCTGTGGTTTTGAGAGCTGGTACGCCAATACCCCCTACTTTGACCGGCGATGGTCGGGATCACTACATACGGATAGATTCGGCCGGGTTTCTCCGAAGTGGTTCAGATCTCGCGCTGCTATCAAAGGTCATTGTAAATCCTATGAGTTACGGCTAACTCGTGCGTCAAGTGCAAACACCTAATTTTTTTCCGTGTAACGAGATTTTTTTCACGATAATCGGTCTAACTGGGCACTCGGTTGCCTATTCCGTGTGAGTGGCGAGTTTATTTATGGTTCTGAGTAAATGATTTTCAAAATGCATTACCTAAATAATAAGAGTCTCTTTCGCGGCTTTTCGTGAAGGTAGTAACAAGTCATAAAGGTTTTAGCCGACTCGAAAATAATTATACTATTTGATATCTGGCAGGCGGAAGTCTGGGATGTTAATGATCGCATAACTTGTCTATTAGTTTTACTGGAGTCTAAACGATCTCTTCAATTAGTAAGAATAGTTTGACCGACCATGACATGGCGAAAACGGTTAGTGTCATCAAGCCGCTAAGAAATGAATTTGCAGTATATTTGAAGAAAGGATCCATGTAGAACTACATATGTTATGCCAGTAATTTAAGGATGGCTTTCCTCTATTAACCTTCGGGCATATTCTCTGCAATATATTATAAAGCACTAACATGTAAAAAGTTTCCATTGTAGCAAGTTCAGGAATGATAGGCAGGGATTGCCTGTGCATAGATTTTTTGCTTACGAACTCAAAAATTCCAATCTGATTCCATTTATATCACATAATTCGTGCCCAAGCAGCATAATATATATATATATATATATATATATATATATATATATATATATATATACTAGAAGAAGAGAGAGAGATTGGCGGGATAAAGGTCTTTTGACACCTGGCGGATCTTCATGCCACATCTACTAAAATATACGGATATAGACAAAGCATAACAATAAAAAGCGGATGCACCACATTTGTACCAAGGAAACCCTAATTTGATTTATATACTATCCCTATAACACTACAGTATAATGTAGCATTAATATACATCTAAAGTGCAGTATCTACAGTAATACAAAGCCTGGTATGACTATTTAGATGGTTTTGTTGACCAAATCAGTATAGGTAATTTATGTATAGTTTTATAGCCTGTTTCCCGTTTTTAAACATATGCTTGCGCAGAGTCCTTTGTCTCTTCAAATTTTCTTAGCACATTTGCCTTATGTAGTGAACCATTTCGTCCTAGGTTGATGTTTTTCACCGGAAAACCTTATCTTTAAAGACACTTTAGAAGAAAAACTTGAAGATTGGAAAGTTATGGCTACCATTTCACTGGACTTCACTCGATTCATCCCGTCTGTTCGGTAACTAGATGCCCAGAAATTTACGGACTGTCAGTGTGTAGTATGGTGACACTCCGCCCTATTGAAAAAAGTCACCACTCCTGTATTGTTACCTTGAATGTGGTAGAACAATTACTTATACTATACAAAAATACAACTCGTCCATAAAAGTTGTGGAAAAGACAGGGTCGATCATCTCTTCTACCCAAACACTTAGTCTGGGTTAATATAGCCACTGTTTTAAAATCAAGTGCGGATTTTCTCTTGTAGAATGGGTCAGTTGTATCGGTTTGCAGAACTTAAGTATCTAAAATGAACCTCATTAAGCCACATCACATTGACAAGTATGCCATTAACGTACCTTTGTTCACTCAAGCTTTTAACGTTCTTTCATTCTCCCGTATTGTACGGTTGCGAGGATCTTTTTGGATGTATCTAGCTTACTATAAGCTCTGACCATGTTTCTTGCCATAGCTTTTAATAGCTGCCTGACTTACTAGCATTTGTTTTTGTCATGCGCAGTCGTTGTCGGTGTGGCATTACTCGAAACATCACAGGCAAATTTGATGACTTAAAACTTGTCATATATGGCATAGATTATGTTCCTTTTCGACAGCGTAGCTCCGAAATATTAAATTCGCTGTTACCGGACCTTCTCAACGTTTCCCGTTCGTCGTTGGCTAAAATCATGTTGAAATATTAGATGTACAAAACTTATCATGATGATCAACACTCAATGCCTTACTTGTTACTCCACGTAAGTTACACCATTATAGAGTTCTGTAACCTTATAAGAACTTATCACGGGAGCTTTTGAGGAAGAAATGTTAAAATGGCAACAACTGTTTGTGCCGGTGCAAAATTGCGCAAAAAATTGTCAACGACTATAGATTGGTGCTTGCCACTTTAGTTTCCCTATAAGCTCAAGGCCATCTTCTCTTGACGTTTATACTTCGTGCGACACATGGGAAACGCAATAAGCATAGACATCAAGTGAGTGGCGCAGAGTGACAACTGCCGGTTGTCGTGTGGAGCATTTCTGGGCTTCCACAGCTTTAAAATCCTCTCTTTAAAAAGCGTAAAGGAAGTCTAAAAACCTAAAATAAAGTGCTCTGCAGGTATGAGCTATTTATGTATGTAAATTTTTCGTCCTAAATAGCTAGTAACTCTAAAAGTACGGTTGTTCCATCGAAGTAGGAGATCACGCAATTCAATGCAAATGCAATAAGCAGTTGTGAGTTAGCTAGATAAGATGATGAAAGACTGGTTAAATATACTACCATATTCCACTGTGATATCATGCTCTGTGTCCCACTAGGGTATTCCACTGTTCAACGTTTCATCAAGTTTGAAAACAATAAATACACAGAAGCGATGTAAAGTCTACGTTTGTCGAAGTACCTATGAATACCCGAAAACGATTGTATTCCCCGTCGCAGTTCGAAGAAAGCCCGAAGGAATCGCGGCTGTGCAGTGTGAGTGTATTGAAATATGCAACGAATACACGCAGGGATATGTTTTGTTTGGAGTGTAGCAACGTTGCACGTGCGGTTTATAAGGCAAGCGATGAAGCTGATCCGACACCCGACCCAACAGGTAACTAGCGTTGTAGGATATACTCAGTACATAAATCAGACTGACCAACAGAACAGTTTGCGTGTACGTGTGCCCTGGAGAATGAACTAACCATCCTCATGATGTTCTTATTTCATCAAGGAATAAATCTGGAAAAGCGAGTGGTGAGCTAAAAAGCGAAACATAAACATCCAGCTCCGGTGACGGTGACTGACCATGAAGTGCGAGGTATCACCGAGAGCACTTCGGACGGACTAACCTTTCTTCCGCTGTGAAAAAAGCTCCGGTGATAAGCGACAGCATTGTACTGCTTCTCGGCCCTGCGTCGTGAGAGTTTCTTCCTAAGAAAACCTTAATGACTATTCGTGCCGAAAATTGACGTTGTGTGAAGCAGATAAGTGTATTAGCAGCACCGATTGGCCAGTTACGGTGTTTCTACAAAATGGTTATCATGAATGCATGGAGTATAACAAGGACAGATATCAGCAGGGTCTTACAGAGACGTTAATCCCCTCGCGTCCTAACTGCTCTTCGTTTCTATCGTGGGCCAGGACTGCAAAGCAGCAAAGGATATTAATGCCAAAAAAAGCCAGTCAAAAGATCTAGGATCTTCAGCCGTCCCACATCGGAGCGCCCAATCGTCGAAGGTGGACGGCACAGCTGTAAAGGTGAGGTAGCAGAACAAACTGCCTAGATCTTTGTTAGAAGGATAAAGTCTTAGGCGTGAAAATCCTCACAACGGAGCCGGGCAAGAGCCAAAAGATGTTTATCCAAGGGCGCTTGATGGGCAAGACGCGCAGGAGCTTAAATAACAAACCTAACTAGCTCAACCGGACTCTTAGAGCTGAACGTTTAAGCAGCCGAGTCAGCTTCAAAAGGACGAGTTACCATTAAATGAAGTAATTGGTAAAGAATCGCTGCTGAGAAAGTCAACACCAACAGTTGGACTGCAGCGAATGGGTTCCATCTGCTTCAACGGTTGAGGACTCTGCGAAATAGCACTGACGACTGGTGAGCCGGTCCTTGTATGCGACATTGTGAATCACCGCAATCGCTCCTGAGGTCGATCGCGGAGCTTGCTGCGAGGCTGGACCTTGAAGAAACGCTAACATCCTTGTGCTAATAGAGGTTTGGGCAACTAGCCCTTTTAACTTACCGCGTTCTTATTCAACGCGCTGCCTTGCAATGATGACCAACAGATCAGGCGCCCCAGTTCAAGCGTCTCCATCTTCTGTAACCATAGTATAATCGATCTAACACCATGCCTAGTTGAAAATAAGGTTATTGCTGATAACCTTAACGCCCGCCTCGACCAGCCAAACTCGAGCCGCGCTACGGCCTTTCTGAACACGCTCGCAGACTTAGGTGATTGAATGGTCAATTCCACCTCGACACCAACGTTCCTAGACTATGCAGAAAATCAGTTATCGATATATTTGTAAGGAACATAACCAACGGTAGGGCAAAGTTTCAGAATGAACACCATTCCTTGTCAAGGGGCGCAGGCATTCGTGCTCACATGCCGATGACGACAGACCTAACTGTCCGAGCTGTACCTGCGCCCAGTGTTAAACGTTAAAATCTGTCGCGACACCAAGATGTAGACAAGCTTCTGGAATGTATCCACGATTTTTTCCCTGTATCTGACGTGGTGAATGTCAAAATTTATGCGTAGTATTTGGTTGAAATTCTCTAGTCTACAGTATAAACTTCCCGTGCCCCTGCAAGTATAGGTTGTGGTTCAAATATACTTGCGGCCTTGCCCGAGCGGTCCAGATGGCCTTCAGGCTTATAGCCAGGATATAGCCCGTTTTTACCTTTTAGCCTCCATTTTTAAGGCCATTTGTCGAAAAGCGTTACATTAAGCAACAATTATATTTCTGAGGATCCGTTTGATCGCCGATGCAGAACATCAACCGTACAAACAACTAACGCGTCACGCTGATTCAGCAATTTGCTCGATTAATTTTTCGTCCCTAATAAATTGCTCCTGGGAGTTGTTTGCGCTAAGCGACACGATGTCATGCGCCATGCCCTTTTTGTCGCATTGTGGGAAGAGAGAACCTCTACACGGCATGTTGCCCCTTAACAAGTCCCCAATACGGGAACTAAGGCCTTGAAAGTCTACGTAATAAGAAGCAGGTTGAGATACTTTGTCACTTAAGACACTTCGTTTCTTGTTGGAAGCCAGCCGTTTAATAAAATGCCGAACGGCGATACCGGACGTGAAACACGAAACATAGAGGTCCAGGTAGCGTCTGCAACGAGCATGACAAATGCGCCGTCATTCTGACACTGTACTGGACGGAAGTATTTAATAAATGTTTGCAAACTAGCACGCTTCTAGCTCAATGGAGAGATGATGATCCTTAGAGGAAAGAGCGACTCAATTGCGCCCTCGTCATAGGAGGAAATAGTGAAGTTTTTGTTATAAGCTGCTCTCGAGCTTGCTGAGTAAAACTGAACAGCTACTTAGAAAGTGTACACGCCCTCCTGATGGAGCAATATGGATTTTGGCAAATATGTCTCACATAAAGCACTGCAGGATTTTGATGGTCGATGCCAAGAGAGCACTGGCCATGCCGCGCTATCCGCTGTAAGCAGTGTTCGTCGAGCTCAAAGCAGCCCCCGGGTTGGCGTCCAAGGAGATATACCCTTATATATACCCACGCCGGCTGAGGTGAGTGTCGCTATGAACGTGCTTAACTTCCTTGTAGCGACTCTACAAAGAGCACAAAATGACGACAGAGTGGCTGAATTTCCGCCCTTTACACAGGCAATCGGCCTGACTCAGGAAGACAACTTAAGCTCGCTCTTACTCTGTACCTTATTGGAGGGCCTATCTGACTAAAGACAAGGGAAGAATTTACCAGTCGAAGTCACCCTATGTGTGAACCTTTTAGTGATCCTACAGGTTCCGAGTGCAGCAAGTTCTAGCCCGGCTACGCGTCGCGTTAACAGGTTTGGGTTTAACCGTCGATTTGACCAAGGCGAAGGCAATGAAGTTCAAAAGGGAAGGCAGGACAGTGGCCACTTGTATTTTTGCCATGTGGTCTTTCGCCTATGTAAACTACTCGGGGTTGTTGTTTTCTCTTCGAACGGCAGAACTTGTATTGTTCATTTCACTAAGAGATGCAAGAAGGCAGTGTTGGCTGAATGGCAATCAAATTGTTTCATCGCATGTCTCTCGCAACTGCTTTAACCTGTTTAACCGCAAAGTAGGTCCAATAACCACGTATGAGGTACGCGTTATTTGGAAAGACTTGATAGCAAAAAACCTCGAACAAATAAATCGTATCAAAGGCTCTTCCCTCGAAAGAGCACTGGACATAGTGGCTTGAAATCGCCTCGTGTACCTTCTAGCCAATTCATCACTGCTGTTTGAAGACTTATGTTATCGCTTTGAGCTCCTACCAATGGAAGTTTTCAGGACGAATACAAAAAAATAAGAGCAAAAATTCGCGTATATTTATGGGGACTCATTTGCTCCGGGTTTAATAAGGGTCAACGAATGGGGAAACAAATCATACAAAGAGACATATAGTCGTTCGCTCTGGCGTGCATGATTTCTATCATAGACCCTGCAGGAAGCCAGGTTTCTATGAGCCTAACGACACTTGTAGCAACTCCGGATGCGAAAGAAGTGGTAATAAATAATATGCTACTTATCGCTACTTAGTACTCAGTGTCAGAAATTTTATAAACTCCCATATGGGCTAAACTGTTTGAAAATGGTTCAATATACCCTCGACGACATTGGCCTACTCTGTTCTTAACGCATATTTTGAGAAATTTTTGACTACTACCAGTATAGATGATGAAATAAAATTTGGTGTATCATTAGCTGCATTAGAGGAAAATAAACATAGTATTACGGTGCCTACTTTACATATACGTTGCACAGTTAAGTCCGCTCCTTAATGCTATAACTGGTATATCTGATACTATTTTAATCCGTATGAAATGAAGACCCTGCATACATATATATATATATATATATATATATATATATATATATATATAAAGTAAGAAATGGTCAAAAACCAACGAAAGGTTTTTATTTTTTCTCATTCCAAAACAATGTTAAAACAACATTTTGTTATATGGCTCGCCGCCATCTTCCTGGTCACACGATAATCCTATCACTATAGGACTTCTGTGACCTTTAGGCAAAACAATTGTGACAATGAATTTTTGCATTCATTAGCTGAAAATAAATTAACATTAATAATATATCTTTCAATAGATTAACTGTGCAAGATTCAGGCCACGCCGATAATGCATTAACATTTCCATTCAATATGTGTCAGTTGCTTAAGATCTAGGTGGTGGAAGATAGCGCCCCTTCTATTCAATAGTTTTAGTCGATTTTTTTAACGGTTTATTGCAATTTTGTTCCTTGCTAACAGTAGAGGTCCAACTTAACCATTTTACAAAGCGGCAGCTGTCCATAATGTATGATTCCAATCCCATTGGTAATATTTATTTGTGTACAAGAAACCATTGCTCAATTTCATTAGGTCGTAGAGTTTCTCATTTAATTCGTATCGTGCCTAAACATCGAGTTTCTTTCTATAACCAGCTTTCTTTGAACAGTTTCAGTTGTCTACGGGTACGTTATCCTTGGTATGCTCAACTTTCGCACTAATTTCATACGAGACTAAAAATGTTGTATATCCAAATGTTTTCGATGAAGGCGGCAGAACCGACTTTGAACCGTTCTGGCATTTTTTTATGAACTTATATAGCACTTGTGCCTTCATCATAATGAAATTATTTTTCATCTATTTTTCAAACCACCCTATTATAAGCTTGAATTTTTTAGCACATCTAATATAGCCATCTAGCTAAGGAAAAAACGTTAATACTTTTTTCGACCACCGAGTATATACAGATTGAAAATATAACAGCTTGTTGCTAGGGTTTTTACATCCTTACCGCATGCAAATAAGTAGCCATTTAGTATTTATTCTTTTGTCTGTTACAATATACATGTATAGTATTTATCTACCGGGCTATGCCTCGTTACATACGGTGTTCCCTCGTATTCACCGTCAGATATCGACTTCGGAACGTAGCGAGCCTATAACTATTAATGTAAGGCCACTTGATGCACGATAGCAGCTCCTTGGACAGTCTCAACGCCAGCCGTTCAATCCTCGCGCCATTTAGAATTCCTTCCACGTGACTTTCCTTTTTTGAATGGAGTTTTTACGCAGCTCTGAAGTTGTTGATGTGCACACCAGCGCAGTCCCGTGCCATTGCGTCCCCGCATCCGAGAAGCTCCCGAAAAGTAGTTTAAACGAGCTCATGCTCGTAGTGTTACAGCCACTAGAGATAAAAACAACAAAAGCGAACGGCGTTTTTTCGGCACCAGGGAACCGAGATTATCAGTGACCGTCCGTACTATCGCCTTAGCCAGGCGTTGCGTTCAAGTGTTCCCAGAGTGTCAGTTATGATTCTAATTGAGGCATTCCGCCACCTTGCGTAAGCCGCGTGGTCCTTACAATGGCGTCGAAGACACCGAGGAAGCGCTACGTAGCTTGAAGGGGTAGGCATCAGTCGAAGACAGACAACATGTTAGCTGGCGGTCACAGCCTTTATATCCTATCCGCGACCGCTCTACCAAATATTCATTATTGATTTCTTGGTCGCTACATTCAACCACCGCTACCGGCATGTCCTCCGTGTAACTGCACCCTTATCAATTTTGTGTGTTAATGCTCTGCGCATTTGCCGTGACGCTTCCCGACTAGCAAGCTCTCTGCTAGTTATGCATTGTCACCACAGACCTCCAGCACTCCTGGCGCCTTAGCACTCTTGTAGTGGGCCCCCGGCACCCTTCGTGAAATCTTTACAGTCCGGACTTGGCATCTTTGGACGTTATATTGTTGCTTGCATGTCGTATAGCTCCTGTCTGGTCCCACAAACGCTAGTTTATCGTGCTGAGCACCTTTCCGTGTCTTGCTTCAGCGTCGGCATCCACGCAGACTACGACTTGACACCTATTGACTTTTGCGACACGAGTGGCCCGCATTTCAGGAGCTGCCTGGGCGACAACCAACCTGTCTCTGGCCGCGATCTAGCCGGTGGCTTTCGAATTCCCGGTCTCGTTTCTCGCTCTTCGCAGTCGAATAGGAATCGGCTGGACAAGTGAAATTTCGTTAAGCATAGAACTATACATACATAACTTCTTACCGGAAATTTAGACGACGCACCATGAGATATGTCTGATTGTATCAGCTGAGATATATATATATATATAAAGCAACTGAGGTTCCAATAAGGTAATCTTACAGATCTTTTGATTTTAAATTTCTGATGCATGTCTTTCAACGACGTTCTAGATTAACAACAATTGTGAGCTTATGTAGTGCTAACGAAATGGAGAAGTCAATTATGTGTTCGTAAAAGGGTTACCAGGCTGAACAATGTAGGTTTAGAAAAAAAACTGGGTGCACATTGAGATTTTGCTTGTAAGTTCTGTAGTAAGCCAGTGAACTGAAGCCAGTGAATAGTGTATTCAGATAAGTCCGCTAAAACGCTTTTTCAATAGCCACATCTGAGAACCACAATAACCTATTATTTTTGGGTGTCATTTCCTCGTTGCCAGTTGTGACAACGAGGAAATGAGCCATACACCTGTCCATCAAACTCAAAATTGTTATTCAATTTAATTGTCATTTGCTTTATCAATATCTTTAATTCTTTTCCGAAGCTGTTTGTAAATTCTGCTCGCTTCAGATAATTTAAGACTACATTTTTTATAACAGGCGCCAGCCGGAAGATGTTGGCAGGGGTAGCTTCGTTTGGATTTGCCTTAATGAGTTTCGCAAATTTCTAAAGAATCCGACCAAGTTAATTACGACTTATTATCAGTATATAAATCACCACTATTTTAATATAAAATAATAATAATTTAATATTACGATTACAGTTATCGATATTCTATAATATATAATACGTGAAGTATACGCCACACGTACGACGCGACACATTGTTAGAAATTTTGTTCAATGAATATAGAATCAAATAGAAATCTACCTTAATATTAAAGTATATTCTCGGATAATAAGGTGTCTCAACTAAAATAGGCCGTCAGTATATGATATTGGTTGGCTGTCTCATCATCCTAGCGGACATATTGTTTACACGATACTTCTCAAGATTCCATGTTTTTTTACTTGTACATTAACTTTTTGATTTGTTTATTCTTACATTGATGAATCCGTTGGTCCGGTTAACATATTTGATCATCTGCCCATTTTATCAGCCTGCGATCGTAGTTCTTATACAGCTATAGACGACGTACATCAATTATGACCAATCGTACAATGTAGTGCAGATTCGCGGAGGAACCTTTCATGGTATAGTCACCGTGGCACATAATAACAACCAATTACCCACTTATTGGATTGGGCAAAATATGGCTGTCTTTTAACAAATCATTTCAACCTCTTTTTAAACCTAGAACAAACATCTGCTACATTTGTTTTTCGGCTAAAGTACAGTTTAGTTGGAAACCGATATAAATATTTTGTTTTATCTTTGTCATTGAAAAACCTCACCGATGGTGTTTTATGAGAGTACTCTGTCTTCGGGTGTATTTTCGCGGTCCTAAAGTTAGCGATAAGTGTGAACGGCCAAAACTATTAAGTTGTAATTTGTGGTTTTCTTTATCGCAAATTTTCAAAAATCTAAAGCAGATTACATTGTAGAGATTTGTTTCAGGGTTAGCTGAATCTTCTACGCTATTCTATGGGAACTCTGCGTCATTTCATACAGAGCGCCATTGATGAATTGTTGTTTGTTGAAGACCTTTTCTAGATCCAACGATTGAGGGGACGAAAGACATCATACATCGAGTCGAGTACATTAGCTTGTATACTCTGATTCCCGATTTAGCTTGTAGATTTTCTATGGGGAATTTCATAACGAACGAACTATTTGTTCTGTTTACGCACGGATAAATATGGTCAGCTAGATTGGCAGGCCTCGGCTGCATCTCAGCGTCATTGACAGCTAGTAAAATACTCCGAACTTTGTGACAACGCGTCCCATCATGGGTCATGTACCTAAGGTAGCGTCTCACTCTCGACAACTTCAGCGTATTCTTGCTCCAAGTTTCAAGTCTCAAGTTCAAATAGATCATCTCAGTGTCTTTTGCAGAAATCATAGACTACATCATAACTTTTGATGCATGTTTAATTTTCGGGAGGACGCAGTTTTCGAAAAATCGTCCGTCAACGAAGGCATGACGGGGGTTTCCTCGATAATTTTATGTCAATAAGAATAATAACGTCAGGTTCGTTTAAAGGGCGGACCTCTCCACAGTTCTCAGCGGCCAAATTTCTGGGCTGGTTTGTACAATGAAGACGTGCTCGTTTCATTCAAGCCTTCAGCTGAGGTTTTTTGGTGGTTCACTATTCTTGGGCCCAGCCTTTTTGAGTCGGTGGCAAAGCGAAATTATCGATACAGGGGGTCCATGGTCTTTTTGCTTTAGAAGACATTATACAAAACGAACCTATATCTTTTTAGAGTTCATAAATAATCATACGATTTCTAATACATATTTTTTTTTTATTCTCCTTAGCTGCTGTACGTGATGACAGTGGGAAGCTTTGTCTCAGTTTCTCGGCCGTATACTGGGAAAGGTGAAACATTTTAGTAGTTCTGCGTTGCGTACCTTTGCTTGAACAAAGCGGTCTGTTAATCAGTGTTTTCAGCTTTATGATAACATCTGTTTCTCCTTCCACTTCGAATCGTTACGTACGAAAATAGGCAAAATCACCCAAAAACACTTGGGGCAGTCAAGCTAATTTGACCACCATTTAGTTCTCCAGCGCAGACAACGATTCTTTTAGATGGCTAGATAGAACGCGCCAATTATACCAATAGCATCAAATATTACCATATAATATAGAAATCCAGTCACCGTCTGCGGTCACCAAAGTACGATACGTCCGTTTTACAGACCGCATTCTTTGTCAACAGTTTGAAGAGTTTGTCAAAAATCTTTATCGGCATGCTGGGCAGCAGTGTAATGTTAGATAATGCCGTTTCGTTTAATTTGTCAAAACGTATCTCGCTTTGATAAGCGCAATCGGTGTTGAGAGCTAAAGCTGATTGATCAGCTTCGACTGCACAGTGTATCTACATACATAGTGACTTGCTTTGACGCTCGATTAGTTATAGCTATGTTTTTAAGTTTAAAATAGAAAATAGTATGAAAACGAACATATGAGCGACGTAAAATATTATATACATTATAAGATTGCTCTGATTACTAATAATTCTTATAGGATCGAAACGTGTTACATTGAATATTGAGTATACAATGCTATACAAGGTGGATCAAAACGCATTTTGTACTATTTCAGTATTAGAAATTACACTGGTCCCTGACGGAGTTGTGCGCAAAAGTATCTATGCTCATCATACGTACAACTAGGTTAAGGTAGAAGGTTGCTAAAATCAATCAAATTAATGAATTTACCTGTGAAATGTATCAATGAATAATGGCATCAAAAAAATATGCCATGCGGTAGCTAAAAGACCACGATAAACGCTACGGTCACTTATTGAGGTGAAAAGCATCTTAATTTACTATAATTATATTCAATGAAAACTATAACAGGCAAATTTAATATCTGATTGATGCACATCTGCTCCTTGAGCATCGTTGTGAAAATTGCTAGATTACTAATACTTTCGTTTGAGTTACCCCAGCTATTTTTCTCGAAACATCAATAAACGCGCAGCCTTTCTTTCCAAAATATGATATAATAAACTCAGTTCGAGCATATAATAACAAATATTACGAGAGCAATTCGTAATTATAGCAAACCTTCTTTTACAGTTTGCTAAGAGGTTCGAAGAAACCTCTCAGCGCAAGGGCGAAGGAATTCGCTCCTAACCCGCTTAAGGGCCATCACGTTATAGAAATAAATTGGACTAAAGTATGCCAGTAGTCCTGTTGATCGGGTTCACCCGTGCAGTAAATATGTGTTAAAAATTTTCGTAATTAAAAAAAAAACTGCCGAAGACCGCTGGTCTTATGTTGGTGGCGACCGCTGATGATAGTATACACAGGCAGGCAAAAAAAAGGGACGGCGTAGAATTAATATACGAGAAATAAACGAAGCTTTTAATTAAGGGACTTGGTAGTAATAGATTAAAATCAGGTATCTTGGTATACCACAACTAATCAAGTATGCTGCTAATTATTATGTCTAAGAATGGAACGCTATTGTAGGGTAAACTAACAAACCCAATGAACAATAATATTCCCCAACTATAGCTTCTTTGGTTCATATATGTATAATCTTTGTAATGCGAAATTACGGCACCCGTTTTTGAGCAATACGGCAAACTAAGCGACAGATCTAAAAGAGGAAATGATCACATTTCAAAATCTCTCTACCGCGAAGGTCAAATCTGTAAGTTGAAATTCCCAACACATATGTCGGTCGATAGTTATAGTTCATGGCGCCAAGCAACGCGCAGTCACAGTGACAGGTTTCTATGCAGAGTTGTCACCGGCGACTAAAAGCGGTGTTCCCTGATCGATGTAAAGTAGAGAAAAAATGGATAGCCCCGTAGACTAGATGTAAGATCAGAGTCAAGACAGATCTGATCTGTGTTTACTGACACTGGAAGAATTTCATATGTTAAAAAATGTTTGCAAAAAAACAATACGGTCAAAAGGGATCTATACCCGGTCCGGTCACGTTGAACCAAATGGGCGATCCCGATGTCAAGCCAAAAGCACCCTTCTCCGCGCCGATGCTAGGCAGCACCTGGAAAATATTGTAAAAGCTGCCCTGCAGCAGCTGATTTGATACGGGTTGTTTTTTGCTCCCACCATATACTTCGAACCTCGCTCCTATCAATAACATTTCCAATCACTGATGAGTGAAATCAGTCATTGTACATATGCCAGCGGAAACAGCCTCAAAGTGTGATTTAACGAGCTCTTCAACACCAGACCTAAAAATTTCTGGAAAAAAAGGAATAAAAAAATTGATTTACAAATAAGAGAGGATTATGGAGAGCGATGACAACTACATAAAAGATTAACTTGTTGCTAAAAATGAGTTAAATTAAAAAATTAAGTAAAAAAATGACACCGTCAATGTTTCAACTTAACAGTTGATCTTCGCTTATACACCATGTTTAAACTAGCAGAAAGATACGTGATTGTTTAATGCATCTAATTCCAGAAACTGAAGATTATGATCGCAAAGCCTATAGACCTAATCCATCCGTGATGTGAACCTTTGTTTCATAATATTCAATTTCCGTATAATCACCACCAACTGCATCGCGATCGATTCTAGAACAGTTCCGTACCATAGGCTAAACAATATATGCCGCGCTGTTTTCCCTTCTTTACAGCTATTGTCCTTTTGTAGTTTCCGCTTCAATGTTCTTCAAAGCATCATACATTCTCAAAAGACATTCTTCTACTCGATAAACTCTGTCCAACGATTTTCGTCGTCTCTGTTCTTTGCATTTGTTTCTAGAACAGAAAATTACTTCCTCACTCAAAAAGAGGGATTTACTGTTAGGATTTATTTGGTAAAGAGGGTATGAAGTACCCCAGATTTCAGCGATACGTGCTACTTTAGTGGTTTTAAGTGTGTATGAGATGTGCCAAAAACGCCTTGTTATCGGACCTCTTTCTTTCCTTTCCCCTTTAAGGTGCGGACAAAAAAAAAAAAGAATATAGAACACATATCGTTAAAGATGTTGTCTACTGGTGCTTCCGTGTATTCTAAGAACTTCAGCACTTTTTAGCTGATACTTTCAAGCTGCTTTCGTTCTATAATAACCTTTAGAAGCTCAAAGACATTACTACTACGTTAAGATGTTCTTGGGAACAGACTCCGCACACAGGATTTATCTCAAATAGAAGCAGTGTATGTCCGAGGAGTGACTCAGTCCTTTGCAAGAGCTCATCTAGTGATATCGAGATTTTTGGGAATTGAAGCGTACTATTTCCATTGCAAAATGTAACGTAATGACGACGGAACTCTGCTGTGCTATACACATGATCTGAATGCTTTTGCAAAATGTCAAATACTATATTTTTCTTGGGACTAATAAATTAGAAGTATATCAAACTTGTTGTTAATTAATAGATGTATGGATAAATTCAGCAACTGAAGAAGGCCATTAAAAAGATAAGATGCAGGAAATATATTATCTTCATCTTGAAGGCCGCTTGTTTTTGGTGGATCGAAAGAAAGCTGTAATCATCAATCAGAACTATTAAATAGTACGCATATGTACCTGACAGATGTTCCCATGAAACAGAAGTACACGCGAAACTACCATAGTTTTTAGCGCGAAGGACATCAGTTGTTAGGTAGGAGAATTTGTATGCATCCCACAATGATCAAGTTCTAATCTAGTATCAAATTTGATCTTCTAATAGTTCATCAAGTCCGTCGAGAGATCGTGTAGAAAAACGTACTTTTTTATGGCTCCAGGTTTTGGAAATGCAGACAATATGAACTGGGCCTGCGGTTCCACGAAGCTCTAAGGAATCACAAGTGCAACATCGAATGATATGGGCGAAAGTATTCACAAGATATTTTAGTTATTTGATAAAATTATTTTCGAGTAATTTTAGTTATCGCTGGTAAGAACAGGCCTTAACTAAGGAAATCGTATACGTCTTGATCTTTATTGAACTCAGTGACTGCAGTCTTTAGTGGCCGTTAACGTTGTTCAATACTTGATTTTCAACTGTTCAACGCTTCGATATGCAATTCCAGCATTGACTTAGATACCTGTTAGGGCAGCGGCTTTAATACAAGCAATTTGAAGGAGCAGTGCACGAAAGACAATTGTCTCTGCTCTAATTTTTACCAGACTCGAACCTAGACCACTCCTGTGATGCCGCGACTAGTAGGTTAACACATTTCCACTGTAAGGTTACGTGGACACATTTACAACCCCTACGATTCGCGGAAGGGTTTCGGATAGTCAATGAGAGACGAAGAATGATGAACGTTGGCATCTTGTGGTTAGACTCTGTTTATATTCATTCAAAGTTTACCTACGTCAAGGTCTCTTAAATGACTGTGTTCACATTTAATATTGATACTCCTATCAAGATTGGTCACAAATACCTCGCGCAAATGGTACCGCTTTTGTAAAAAGCCTCACCGATACCAAGAAGATTGCGAAAAAAAAAAAAATCATACAGTTTTTTTCCACTGGTTAAAGTATGGGTACAATTTTTTTTCTTTAATGCCGATCCTTAAAACATAATTGAAAAGCGATCAATGACAATTTAAAAAAGATTTCAACAGAGAGTACTGTAAATTCCTCTATTTTAAATAAGAGGCCGTAATACTGAGAGCTTGCAAAGCTTTTTCAGACTGTAATTGTGCTGCTTATCGAATAGTCCTTCTACACTTGTGTCAATGTTGTGGGATACCGATCAGCTTGCCGTGTTCAGCACCGGTGCTATGGGCCACATTGTTCATGCTAAAAGCGGCATCGTTTACAAAATATTCTGTAATCGTCTTATTGTGCTAAACATTGACCTGATGATTACACTTGGAGCAAGGCTGCTGGTTTATAAGAATCCCACCATTTTACAACTAAGAGCTTTCTTATGCCATAATCGCCGACCCTATCGACGCCCTTGTGTTTTCCGAATAGTAAAAGTATGTTAGTAATTTTGGCTAGACGCATATTCGGGACCTAATAACAATGAGTAAGTAAAAGAAAACGTAGACGGCCTGAATTACTAAATAAGAATTCTAGAAGCTTGTAGAAGCGCATCTTGCTTGGCTAGCGGAAAAGTGAGCCTTATGAGTGCCCGTTTACACACATGTGCATGTATATACTTCTTGGGAATACCCGCTAATAACATTTTTTTACTACGATAAACCACATTGGATGTAACCTTGATATGACATTTGTAATCCGTGGAGGTACCGCAAGCGATACTTCTCTAAACACAGGGACACTGTGGGAAAATCCTGTGTAACAGATATTTCGCTTACGAAAATGGCTTTCGGCCATGGAATCTGCTTTTTAAGGCTATCACAGTAATTGCAAAAAGATCAGATGCGGTCTTTGATTCCGCAAGAAACTGCCTATTTTGCATAAAAAACAAATAGAGCCAATTATCAGCATCGCAAGCCTCAGCTAGATAGAATTAAACAACTATCTACTTAGATAAGCTCCCACCCCGTCTGGCTTCATGTCCTCGTTAAGCAAACACACTTTCGTCTATTGTAAACTTTATCGGGAATAACGGCAAGGGGATTAGCGATTTTATGTGTTAATATTTTCTGTCTGGCTTCATGCTGTTCCCGTGTCTTTACCGACGCTTGTCTCTATGACACAAGTATACATCGTAGTTCGAGCCCACTTGATTTCGGGCCAGTTGTGCTGTATACTTGTAACTGTCGCGCAGCAGTTGCTTATAGTGGTCACCATTGTCCTCTACGTACCTCAAGCACGGATCGCCTTCCTAAACGCTTGATAGTAAACAATACGCTGGTTAGTGCTGCGTAGTGCTAGACTCCCGCGCGTCTTACAACCAACTGGCTTACGTTAAAATGTCGTTTCGACGAGAGAACATCAGCGCCTCACCGTAAAAGTAGGTAAGATCCCATCTCGAGATGATTAATCCTGTTGCGATATCTTGTGTTAATTGCGACACCTTTCAGTCAATCTTGGGTGTCATTTTAGCCGAACGTATTCCATGAACGTATGACACTTTTCAAGATTCTATCTACCTTCTGCTCACTGGAACATGAGACAGACTAGATAGAAACCCCTCGACCTAAATTTTTCAATGACTGTTACCAACTGGTCAGCAGCTAATTTGTTGAGCATTTACACGTTCGGATTCGACACGAAACGTGGCTTTATTTAATATTAGAAACGTTAGCAGACGTCGACTTTAGGGATCAGACTGCTTTCTTCGGTAATATCTTTTAAGATATTTTTTATTGTTGAACATATCTATGGACTCGTTTTTGTCGGTCTACTTCTCGGGTTAACCAGTCACAACTGACGTGTATATTCCGAGACGCGGTTCATTGTCGCGAGAAACTCTATGAGTACTATTGTGATATATTAATTTGTATTCATTTCGCCGCAATCTAGATCTCCTTTTGGGGTTCTAGCTGCTATTTCACACTCAAATGCAATATTTCGGTACATATAAATTTCCAGACGTGCGCTACCATGGACAGCCGCCGTCCAAACTATTTTTTCTGCACTTTTTCCTCTTAAGGTAGCTACATGAGCTTTCAATGTTTTCAAACACCGACTAGAAAGCAAAGTTGACATTGTTAAACGAAAAAGCTTATAGGCTAGACATTTGCATTCATTTCAATGGGAACCTTGGTAGAAATTTAATAGAATTTTGTAGCATGTAATATGCTGAAGGGTTCAACCGAATGAATCAAAATAGTAGCGAGAGTAATTAGAGAGTTAGTTAGGAGGTTATGTATTTAATTAGTCGTATACGTATGTTTATTAGCATTTCATTGTTAACATTACTTCAAAGCTGCCCTTTTAGGTCCTTATTGTGCAGTGCCCTTCTGAATCCTAACGATATTCTCTTGATTTTGACAGAGGAGTTCTACATTAAGACTGATCGAACTGAGCCTTAATGTGATTTGGGTATGTCAACTTTGAGGGCAAGCGCCCAGAAACTATCTATTTTCATCATCTTGCACTGTACGTATCACTTCGTGAGTGATTTGTTAGTGACTTCGTGAGGTTATATTTTTGTAACAACTTGATCTCCTAATTTAAATGCAAATTAGTGATAGATCCCTAGAATATTTCAGTAAAAGGGGAACTTATGCTGGTGATAGTAAATACCTAAAATACGACCTGTTTCGTCAAAAAGTAGCAAAGTTAAAATAGATTTTTTTTTTAATTACAAATACCTTTCTGAGCGGCATATGCCTAATCCGTATTTATGTAGGAGAAGGTTATTGGTCGTTTCTAACGTATAAAAATGTACCAATTGATATTTCACCTTTAAACTAACTAGAACGCGCTGGGTAAGTCATGGGCTGAAAAAATCTGAATCGGTATGTTATCGACATTGATCAAGATCAACAATCTTGTAGTTGCTTCGAGAAATTAGAAAGAAGATCTACCGTCTTGCATTAACCGAATTTAGTTCATATCTGATATTTAGCGGTTGGTGTACTTCCGTACCGTTATGAGTATACAATACAGGTATAGTTAACACTTCACTGTATTGCCTTTAGCGATGATATGAGACGAATGAGTGGTAAAGTATAGATAATTTTAGATTCTGTATACGAGAAAATAATTAGCTGTACATACAGATTTCCTTATTAAAATCATATGTTGACACCATCGTTGGTTGTCGCTGATTAGATTAAGTATAATCAAGTGAATGGTTATATTGATACGACTTTAATTTGGACGCCGTGTGCCATCATGTTTGCTTTTGAAGCAAAGACACGAATATGTTTCGTTTGCTGGACTTAAGAGATCGCAATGGGCTTCGCGGACGATGGTTTACCGATTTGGTGCTGTCCAGAGACCCTAGCGTGTACCGCAGCTGCCAGACACGCTATGGTGGACGGTAGATAGACGGCTGTGGCAGACGTCTGTCTATTTTTCAAGCCATTAAGTTGATATTTGCATAGTTGAAACGGTACGGTCGGGTTCCTACTTACCCGGAAAAAGTGCAAGAAGCCGTTTCTAAACAGAACAGAAAGCATAGAAATGAAGCAGGCTCATGCCGCACCAGACAAAGCGCTCGGGACCTAGCATTTGAAGGCTAAAAATATTTGATGGACACTTAGCGTCCTTTGGCCATCAAGGGCTGACGTACATAACAGTGACGTAACCAAATTGAGATAATAACAATGAGTCACACTCTTCAGAGAAATTATATCGCTATTGGTGTCGTCAGTGTTTCTTCAGTCAGTAGTTCTGGACCACTTTTTTGTCTACTTTAATAAACGAAAAGAACGTTACGAAACGTTCTTTATTAACTATTTTTTAATTTTACATTTTCATTAGGGGTAATAAACTGGCTGTCAAATTTTAATAACACTAGATATGACATAATGAATTTCCATAACTTCGACCTCGCGGTCGCCGACAAGGTTTTTACGAGAAACAGTTTCCAGTTAGCAGAATTCAAGTTGGCAGGCCGCATCATATCCTAATGTTTGTTCCTCCATCCTCATTGGATCCTAGCGCCCTTTTGATACTATCCTGAAAGTGCAAGAATTATTTTATTTCACCATGACTGTAAATTTTAGTGAGC
The DNA here is from genome assembly GCF_002443255.2 of Varroa destructor. Lineage (NCBI taxonomy): Eukaryota > Metazoa > Arthropoda > Arachnida > Mesostigmata > Varroidae > Varroa > Varroa destructor. Next base: position 74,287,128 of record NW_019211454.1, read on the forward strand.
CGGTTTCTTTGTTGAGAAATTAGCAGCACTTATAATATGTGTCCTTTAGAAGAAACAATTACATTTTTTTTTTCGCAAGCGTAGATTCGAATTAGTGGCGACGCCATAACATCATCATCTAGACGTACTGACATCACAGAAGGTCAAGCTTTGGCTCTACACCCTAACCGGCGCGTCGAAACTTTTCCTTGCCACAGTTCCTTCCGCACGTTTTTGTTATTGTGCCTACCGAGTTTGCATCAATTTCATTTTGTGTCAATTGTAGCTGGTAGCGATGATGGTGGTCGTATTCGGTTTTGTCTGGCTTGCAAATGCGTCGTAATAGGCGCAGTGTTTCCTCATATAGTTTACCTTCCTCACTGCCTGCTGTAGGCGATCCTGGAGTAACAGCAGCAGCAGCAGGAACCGCGAGGCTAGCCACAGCGGAGAACGATGGCGTCCAAAACGACTACGAGACACGAAACGAAACGATTTGAAACGGTAAATAATTCAAAATGACGTCCACCAGTACAATGGCAACAGTAGCAGCAGTGGCAGAGGAAAGGGATAGGCTTGAGAAAGGTGAAGTGGCGGCCCACGACGACGGTAATAGCCGCGGTAGCAGCGAGACCTAGGGAAGGACACTAGCAAGTGAAGAAGGCAAAGAGAGCTTTTTTCAAACAGTGATACAAGTGAGCGCCACTTAGGTACGTCTGTAGGGTAGCGACTCACTGATGGACCTTTTCAGGGCTGTGTGTGCCTGTGTGTTTGCTGGGTGGACATATGGTAACTACCTTCCGACGACTCCTAGTGATAAAGTTGGTTAAAGGGAATCGTGCTGTGCCTGTGCACCTGGATGTAAACATGTGTCTGAAAGACTGGCTGTGTATGTGTGAGAAAACGAGTCCTGAACAAAAAGGACTCCGTTCGAAAACAGGAATATTTGAGTGTTGCTCCATTTGTTGCCTCCTGGATGTTCTGCAACCGTCATTTTATTCTTCCCTAGGGATGGTATTCGAGGGAAACAGCAACAAACGCAGCCCCATCACTAACGGAATCAGCAACACGATAAGAAATATAAAGGCACTGAAAAGTAAAGACGCCACTTTTTGTTTTTGATGTCGCTTCTTCCCTTCTGGCGCATTATCGATGAAGTTTGCGAGCGACTAATTCGTACAGGATCCAGCAGTGTTTGTACCTGAATGAAATTGGAAGATGGAATTCCATGCTCTACTTCGTCACATTCCGTTATGCTTGAGCGAAAATGTCTATAGAGGAAGTTTAGCAGTAATAACAACTGGCAAAAAGGTCTGGGTTCTTGAAAACAGATCATAAATAGACTTGATACACCATCATATATGCACAGGTGCAATGATAGCAGGCACTACCGATTTGGAGCCCTGTGTGTGAAATCGCTCAATCTGGATATGCGTGCAAGCAGTAGAACATTTCGATAATTTTTAAAAACTGCAATTTTATTGATTTAACCAAATGCTTCGAACAGGTCCTAGGCCATTCTACGAACTAAAAGCAAAACGCAATTATGTTTCGCTTAACTCTTTACCTTGGGCCTTATGAACTTACTTATATAAAAAATTATGTTATAATTTTTAGATATGCAGCTGTTTACATACGCAGGGCCGCTTTGAATCGGATGAATTACTATCAATCTATTGTTTGCGTTTTATCAAATTTTAACGGAAACTTGCGGAACTAATCCACAACGGGTGAGCGAAAACTTCGATGTATTTTGCTCGCTTCTTTCGTACATACATTTCTAGAAAAACATAGAAAACGAAAACACATCTGCTTCTCTTGGCTCTGAGGTTACGACAGTAACCCATTTTTACATCGAGCTGTAATTTGTGATAGAAAATTTACCTTCTGTTATAATTACAGACGGTCGCATAAATGGGTGAATGCAATCAAATCGGCGGTACGTCACCCTACAGTTGCGACAGCTTATAATGTCCGTTTGGAAGTTTATGGCAAGCTTTATTCACTACAGCCACATGAGACTGCTAATTGTATTGGAAGGGACGATAAAAACAACTTGGCGTTAAGCCGATTTGTGAGTAGTGCGTAGAAATAGACAGTTGTTGCCCTTCGACAGGACTTCACCTGATACAGCAAGAATCGCATTGATAGAATACAGGGGTCACATAGAATAGTTTTTGTCATGCACCGCACTCACAAGTAACCGTTTAAAAAATATCGACAATTTCATGATAGAAAAATGATCTATATTTCAACACGATGTCAAGGCCGTCTTTCAAGACTTGACTCTTGTGCGCCAGACTTTTACAGCAGTGGGATAAATAAGTTACCGCCCAAATGCCAGAGGGTCATAGATAACAATTAGACCGACCCGCGGCCATCACCCCGCGCCTTTCTGTTCTTAATTTAATTAATTTGATTCACTAATATTGTATTCAAATTAACGTAAACTATCAGATATACTAACAGTTGTTCCGTTGTAATTACTCTGTCTTATCTAACTCATTACCTCTTTGCAGTTTTTTCATCAGGTCCTTCTATATATTCATCAGGAGGCCCAACTAACTCCAGAGTTGTTTCGCTTATGATGTGTAGATTTTTACTGCATTGCGTGACTACAAGTTTTCTGTAGTCTTGACTGCTATTTCCGGGACGCATATAGATCAGGTCGGCCATTGGCCGGATCCTGACCGACCAGTCTTCGGCCGACGTTACTGAAACCTAAACTGAAAGAGTCGGCCAGCCTATTGATTTCTTCAATTGCCTTTTAGTTTTATTAAATAAAAATCACCAAAGTTTACTTCTAGATTTTCTTTCACTATACCGATTAAAATGTGTTACCGATTCTCCCAAAAATACCTGAAGCGCGCTTTCGCTCTATTTTTACATAAGCAAACCGGTACCACGTAAAGGAATTCAAAAATACCCATTTTAGATGTAGATATATGTGTAATATTGTTATGCGGCTTATCGAGACTTATTGATTGATAGCAAAAAATCTTCCTACTACCACGTGGGACACTACGTAGAGTTTTCATTCCTCAAACGGCATTTTCGACCCGAAAACTGGAAATTAAATATAGGAGCAGGTACTGGCATCAGGAACGACGCTCACCATGCAGACCGGAATGGTCGACTTCGATTTGGTAATGTTTTACACATTAAAAATCCCATTAGAAGAGAACTGACTTCAGCCCCTAAAAATGTTCTGTAAAAAAACAACTTAAAAGGGCCAAAGTTCTTCAAAGAAAAAAGCAGGAGTTTTCTAAAATCAACATTACGCTCCGTGGGATGAAACAAAAACAAGCTCTCTCGAAAAAATATTTATCTAATCAGCCCCATCTGCCTATAAAAGTCTAGCGAGCCGCTAAAAATCAGCCTAATCAGTTCGAATCCGACAAACAGAGAGACGTAAAGTTTTTGTAGTGTACTGGTGGTGTGTATTTCGATTCGGAATTAAAAAAAAAGTATACTTGAGGAAAAGTTGGGCGAATTAGGATTTACTTTATTATGTTTCATACTGAAGAACTGAATGTATATATATAAAGAGGATGATAGGCCTACATGGGCCAGGGGTGTGCTTAACGCAACGGTTGAAGACAACCAGCAGCACATCGGGAGAGAACGAGTTATATCAATATATTTGTCAGAGGCTTCGTCAAATTACGTGCCCTAAATGGGCTCATTACGATTCATTTGTTTTCGAGAAAATAGCTGGTTGTTCAGCCTCGCGAGGTATACTTATATGGGTCATAGGTAGAATTATTAATGATTTCGTGCCAAGAAGTTAGTCATCAGCAAAGCTAAATGGAAAATGCGTTTCTCCCTAGATAAGGGTATCTCTACAACATAGAGACGACACCTTGTAATAATTTAATGCCATGTTGGGCAAATAAATATAGTGGTTTTTCTATTAAAAGGACACATTCTGCACGCTGCGGAACCGGGTTTTGAATGACTCAAATGCTAGTACGTGTACGGCCTGTGCGCTGTTTAGGAAGTGAGGAAAAACAGTGAAAATGAGAGAACCATTTCTAAGGCCAGCTTAGCCGCACTGAAATGCTTATAACTATGCGAGATTGTGGTATAAATTATTCATCATGATCAACTTCTATCCATGATCGTGATTAGTCGTAGTGTGGCACATATATGACACGCCGTTGGCAATATATATAACATATACAATATACACATTAAGCTGGCTTGTTCTTCAAAAGCATACTTTCTTTTTGATATTAGCATCGACGGCAGTAGTTTCCTATAAAGTTGGAACGCATCAGTGGCCAATATAACTTCCAGACTATATAATTAAACTCAAGGTTATGACGTTTGTAGAACGGCAATTGCCATCAATTTGCTTTGGGAAAGGTGAAATTGCGGTAAAAAAATTAACACTGTTCAATAGAGTCTCACCTTCTGAAATTTGCTTGAAATTAACTAATACAAACTACATTAAATTTCTGCAAGACTTCAGAAAATTTGATAGTATTAAAGTTTTGTAGCAACGTTTTTTTTTCCCTATGTCTGCCTTTCAGGTCATTGATGGTAGATGACCACCAAATCTTGTTTATAAATGATCGTGCTATATATGCGATATGCAATAGTTACTCGATAAAAAATTCGTCACCAAATTGGGGTGACTACTTTTTCTATTAACTGTATAATAATACTTAAGAAAACGTACAGCTTTACGAAGCCATGCACAACCGCAGAAATACCTGATGAACTTGAATAGCCGGTGGATCGCAAATGTTAGTTCTTGAGTATGATTTTGTACGTACACAAATGATAGGGGTTCGTAAATGCATCTATTCTTTGCAAAAAATTAAAGGCGTATAATATTGATTTTAGTACTTGCTATCTTCTATATATTTTGATGCTAAAACAAAATCGATATGGCAATATTAATGTCATCGTGTTCCATTTTCGTAAAATGTAAGCCGCGCGCTAGCAAATCTTCCGACCGATCGATCTATGTCTGCAATTTCATAAAAAAAAAAAATTTCAGGTTTTTTGTTTTTAAATGTGCACCTCCAGATATTTCAAAGGTTATGAATGCCGTTCTGCGTTTTGGCTTGAATGAATAAATTCGAAACGAGGCCGCGTTTCTGGCGTTATACACTCCAGTGCATGTCCAAACAGCGATCTGATCTGATCTGATCTGTGTGGCATTGCAAACAGGGGCTGCTGTATGTTCCTGAAGACAACACGGACTTTCCACTAATGGAGCCAATGAGGACTATACTACAAGAGGTAACTACTAGTAATGATGAGAGATCATTACTAGTAGCATATCACAATCAGACGACACTAGTAGTATAGGGTCACGATCTTAGCCTATGGTCTTCTCGGCAACAATTAGCAGTCTGCCAAAGGTTATTATGGTCCGACGTGCATAGGTTGATGTACTGCTCCGTGCAGACAGCTCGCTGAGTTTTTATCAGAAGCTACTTTTATTTCCGACGAAAGTGCAGTTAACGTGTGCGTAACTTCACTTGAATTCGAAACGTGCATACGAAGGAAGGCAATGCAATTTTGCAGACGTGTGCGTGCGTGCATGCGTGCGTGTGGGTGTGTGTGTGTTGCTATGTATACGTTAGGACTAGACGTCAGAAAGCTGGCTTGCGTATATATCTTGTTTTGAGTGATACTAGCGTTTAATGAAAGGTTCTTTGGAGAAGATATCGTGCAGATGCGTAAGAAATTGTTAATGGCAGCAACGTCTACGCTGCTGTTTCGACTGTGTAATAGGCCCTGCTTTGATATCCAGATCATGATGGTCTAATCGAACCTGTTTTCCATTCCTGTTCGTTGTTTCCCATTAAAACATTGCGGAATGTAACTTTTTGTCCTAATTCATGTACAACAAGGCTAATAATTATGATAACGTTATAATACTTAACGAATAAGTAGGGCGTAGCGCATCCTTAAGGTTTAATAGATAAGAGTAACGGTATCCTCCAGTTTTCCACATATACTGGCAGCAAAAACGATATCTCACTACGGTCTCATGCGACACGCTAGCGGTTTAATAATCTCCATCTGAGCTGATGTCCTGGACTGTCGACATTATAGAACAATACTCATTCGATAGGAGACCACAGGGCTGCCTGCCATTTCTTCAATTTATTCAGTATATTCAGCAATTGGCTTAGAAGTGCACAGGAGTGCCTAACACAAATGAGCGACACTCAGTCCTAGCCGATCTAGCGAACATTATCAATCAAACAAATTTTACGATTCGTACAAGATTCCCCATTCGTATCGAACTAGTTCTGTGTTAGAGATATCTTGACTGAGAAAGGCAGTCAATTAAAACTACGGCAATTACTAATTTCCAATGTCTGAGGCGACGCTCCACTGCGGTACCGTAAAACTCAAAACATCTAGAAAACATAGATCAATATAACTTGATAAATGATCACAGTGATTTATTTAAGCGTCATTATGACCCCGAGTTTTTCTACATACTTTCACATAAGATGTGGACATTGCAGGTTGCTGCGGTTACTGTATAATCGCAGGCTGGACTAATTCAAGCATTGTACAAACAGCTAGGTACGAATGATGTCGCTCTACCTACAGGTGGGATATAATATAACTAACATGAAAGCTTTTACCTAGAATTTAACCTGGCTAATTACATAAATAGACACTATTATCGCCTGTTCATAGTTCTGTAGGCGTGCAACGTATATGAACCTATTGTATTTTGATTTTGCTATAGGTCCATACAGAGTAAAAATTGAGACTGGATTTTCTGCGAATCCCAACTACTTAAACATGTAAAAATAATAGCCGGTTGTTGTGCTTAACGTACGCCCGGTTTTTACCCCAAAACCTCGAATCAGCAATATCCTGTAAAAAATTTAAAACTTTTGTTGTGTCTACATGGGACTGTACTATTAGCGGAGCGACGATTTCAAATCGAAGTTAAACTTGAAGTTTATATTAGTCACAACGCATTTGGCATTCGAAATGTGCGTCTCTAGGTATTTTCTATGCTGAACGAAGTTAGGGTTTCCTCAACAATAGTCCAGACTTCTTTAACAAATGTGCTAACAATATCATATTATATACATAATAGAGATGTAAATTTAGGACTTTTGAAGACTCAAAAGGCTTTTGCCTACCTTGTATATAACATTACCATGTACGTGCATAAAAGGCAGTGCACGTTGCAACAGTTGAGAGGCTTATTGTACAAGCAGACAAATAGAATAAGGCGGTTTTTAGGTAGGCGGGAGGGGTGTGCCGTTTGAGGTAGATAGGTGGCGAAGTAGAGCGGTATGACGTCCAATTAATAAAAGATGAGCGTTTCGTTGAAATGCAGAAGCTGAGAAAGGTGGTCGCTGTAGGCGTGGACTCCCGCCCGCGTAAGAATCCTAAAAAAAGGGGTCATTATAATGATGTTTTGAGTAGATGGTACACAGGCCAGTGATAGTTGTCTAGCATAGCACTGATGATAGGGCGCACAAATGGAACGAGGCATAATTACAAATAAAAAACGGTATAAAGTAAAGCGAAACGCAAACCGGATGACCGGACGAAGGGTTGTGCTAATGAAAACGCAGACAAAGTGCGGTAGGTAGTCACATCCGCATTTATAATAAATGGCCTGACAACGGTGTTGGATCGTATAATGCAGTGCTATTGTGCGATTCATAACTGCACCGTATTATTGCATGATATACCGTTATACATGATAACCGTATAACAAGACAACCTTAAGCTCTCAGCAGCTTCATATTTTGTGGATAAAAAACTAACCCTGTTTAAAAACAGAATAGATTAAGATCGCATTGAGTGATCTAAAGCGTAAAGGCGTCCCTGGTCATATTCCACATGAAGATGGAAGAAGCTTCAACTCACCGGCAAATAGAAGGCCGAAGCGATTGTACAACACAATGATTAAAATCGGCATATTGCTTACTTTAATCATCGTTATCTAAGACCGCTTTTCTAAATTCTCTTCATATTGAACAGTCGCACGTGTTGGGTCAGCCGTTTGTTTGTTTTCTTTAATTTCGAAACTGGTTTTTAGGACATCTTCGAAAATCTAATTAGTAAGGGACAGCTTAAACTATATTTTGGAGCTCTGATTTGGTACGAGCTTTAAAAATGTGTATCCATAATGAGTACCGCGCAAGATCATTTTGGGAACGCGATCGATTTACATTTTAAATTTCGGATTGAAATATGAACGTTCTGAAGAAGCATGTAACTGAAGCTTTTCGCGAACATCCGTCATAGTTAATAGCCGACCATTAAATGTCTTCCGATTGACTAGGAAGAAGAGAAGTGATTTTGTAATCTCATTTTCTAAGAATAGGAGAGAGCCCTGACCCATTTACCGGCAATGGAGAGATGACAGACGACTGCTTCAATGAAAATCGAATTGAGAGAATTGAACTTTCTTGTGATTGAATAATTGTTAAACATCGACAAAAGCTGCTCTAATTCATGCAGTGTGCTGCTCCCCTATAGCAGAGTGACTTCCGACTGACTGCTAATGGAGGAACTACGAATGTATAAAAATAAGCAGATTTACCTGTTATTCTTACTACAACGAAATAAAGTTAATGTATAATAATGTTTAGTAATATATGCTGCAAAGTTTAAATCTTTAATCGTATAATAAATTAATTAGAATAATAAAAAATAGAAATTAATAAAGAATAATAAAAATAGTTATGGTGCTTACTTAGTTGCTAGCTTTTTCATTAGTTCACGTACGAAACGCAGCCACAGTCATTGAACAAAAAGAAAAAAACAAAAAAAACAAAGTTATCTACTCGTGAGGAATTTACAAGTTTGTGGCTGCGAAGTTGTCCGGAGTCAATTATCACGTTCTCTAAGCACGTGATACAATTCATTCTAAATAGAGCCGTATTCCGTAAACAGCAACACTGTCTAAAACTTAGCTATGTAACAATTGACTTAACAGACCTTGCTCGTTGGGTTAACATGTATTGTCAATGGTCTTTGGCAAATGGGTCTTAACATTATTTGCATCCACTCGCACTACGCCGGACGTTATTTTGCGATTTGAAAGCTACACGCTCTTTCTGTTGTCACAGTTCCTACACATGGATAACCCGACATGGAAAACCTATTTCTAGCATCACCTATTTCATACTTTGTATTCAAATATACTGCTGTGAAAAATACGAGCATTTAATTCCGTCGCCCAAACTGCCAACCCATTCAATGTGTGCCTTCTTTAAAACAACTATTCTGACATGACAAGCATTATCGAGGCGTGGTAAATACTAACGCTGGGATTTTTCTATAAATTTCAGAACTGAACACCAGCGATACACAGTGAATGTGTGTTGAGGCACGGAGCATCAATGGTACTTATTTTCTTAATATCTTAAAATTACTAATTTGCTTTTTTGTTGCTGAAAGAACCTAACTACTTCGAGGAACACCTTGCGCCTAAACTCCGGCTCTTGTCTCGGCCGCTCGGCAGTTCGCTCGAACGTTCCGAGTATTCGAACTATTATATAAATCTATTATATATATTGGACTAAATATCTCCCAAAATACAAACTGTGCATATTTATACTGATAGTTGTACAAATGTCTAGTTTATTATCGAGGCGTCGTCACAACACAGTTATACGGGCCGTACGGTAAGAGAAACATGATTGATAACCTCACCCACTTCGCTAATTTACGTTACAGACAATGGATTTTATATGTACATAAGCAAGCATTACTCGTTTATCTCAATACGTGCTGGCCTGAGCGGCATATTTATCATGTCTATTACTCGGGAGGCTCTATTGCAGTTCGAAAGTTGTACGTTGTTAGAATTTCTCACCCCAGAATCGCGTTACAGTCAAATATTAGGACAATGTTGCAACCGCGCTTTCTATTATTTTCAAACAAAATGTTAACGGTTAAGTAACTTACCTTTTATAGCAAACACAAAGTACTCTAGCTGTTTTTATAGGCGAAGCAAGTACCAGTTCTTTTTAGAACGAGCTCTATTAGTAGTAGTTATACTAACCGTACAGCGTTTAGGTTTATATGGCAGGAACTGGTCACCGGTTAGGCCGATCGAATAGCTCTTATAAGACAATTTCCAACGCTTTCCAAAACTCTCGGCATTTGCGACCGCGTCAATAAATTGTATAGCTGGAGCCATACAGATTGCAGATACTTGCTTAGTTGTTAGGTTTATTGCAAACTGTTACGGCTTTGACGCCTTCCTACGATACCGAGCAACTTTGCGTAAAGTGATAAGCAGAAAGGTCGCTTGGGACGCTTCTTGCGTCTCGAATACACTCTACACCGTAACGCCGAAATAGGATTTTCCTTGCGTCAATGAGTGCTTTCAAATGATATAGAACGAGAGAGGAAGTGCAGTGACAATAAACACTTTTATTTGCTCATACAGTCAGAGATTGTAATCGCATTTTATAGGATAGAGAGTTATGTTTTCCATATGTATTGCAAGGTCCAATTTTCTCTGCTTCACCATCCTCTATTTTTCTTCAATGACGATAGTGTGCCAGCTTTAAACTAAGACTTTACCATAATGTAAGCCTTTCAATTTGAGATTAAATAATATAAATAGTAATGATAAATAGATATCGTTTTTTTTTAGGGTAACGTACATTTCCCCGACTTGTACGTTTGTAAAGTGGTTTAACTTGTAACTTAATAAGTAGAAAGCTAATGCGCGATTGGGCGTACGGTAGTAAACAATTATACTGCTCAAAAGCCGATAGATACTCATAAAATCAATGCCAGTTCCCTAAGCCGCGGCACCGAACAGACTCTAATATCACAATATTGGATTTGTTAAAATTAGTTGCGAAGCTGGTTTCACAACGATTATGCCTTCGTGAACACTCGATACATATGCTAATGTTAATTTATTAGCTAAACATGTACTCTGATCTTCGTTGAAAATCGATTTAAGAGAACAATGGTACACTAGCTGCTCGACGCTCTGGCAGAGCAGGTCAAAAAAATGTTCAGAATCATGAAGGGTGCGCTGCTCATACACAGATTATTATTACATTACTTAAAAGTGGGCTCGTTAAATCTCAAGGAGAACTTCAGTTGTTTAGCTTACCTTCAATCTCTCTCGAAAAATAACAATTCAGTCAGCTACTTATTTTATTGGTTTAACGTCAAGAGCAGCCCTTGTCTTAGCTAAATAATCCTTTTTTTTCGTATCTACGCCCAACGCTTTCGTTAGCAATTGGCTGAACAAACCTGCCGAAAAGCTTTTTTAAATTCCCCAACCGAAATAACACACCTTAATCGTAAGTTTGCAAAGATACCCCCCCCCCCCCCCACCCCTTGAACACCCCACGAAGAAAAGCATCGGTTATACGAAAAAGGTCTAATACTATAATTCGCTGAAAAAAATAACGTAATTATATCTGATTTCTGTGTATCGCTTGAACGTTTAAGCCGATATTTGCAACTTAACGTTAAAAATAGCGACCGTTACTAAGGCAAATTGGGTGTGCACTAAACACAGCATACGTAAATACGAACCAGTATAGGAACAATGGGAAACGAAGTAATCAACTAAGTTGCTTTGAGCACAGTGTGCTTAGAGAATGTCTGTGCTTGGCAATTTCGACGAAAATTCTCTCAAGCTGAAATCCCTTCAGGATGTAAATTTGTTTTGTGGATACTGAATGGTTTTTCATTGTTATAGTAAAATACTAGCGAATGTGTTATGAGTAGATACGTATTTTTTTAGAAAGTGGCTGAAATAGTTTTCCGAACCGATGAAGTACCTACAGGAAGTCATATCTATTTACGATCCGTTCGCTTTTTTAATATAAGGACGAAACCAATATTCTCAAAGACTTTAATGAAAAATAAACCATAGCGCTTGAATGAATGAATTTAGAACGCACTTAACAATATATGCTCGGTGTTTCGTAAAATGAAATTAACAGGTCAATTGGATGTAACTAATTTTCTAAATGATCGTCTCAAAGGTTCATGAATATACTTTAGTTTAGGCTTTCTACCCAATATATGGAGGACATACAGATGCACAGGGCCACTAGGGTAAACCACTAGGTAAAATCACAGTCAAGGTAAAAAGGTGAGAACTATGTAGATTATATATGCTCAGTGAATACGCGCAGATAATAGCCATTATAATGAGTTCACTATTCCTCATTGATGACTTCATAATAGTAATCACTCGGGCTCACACAGACTAACGTCGATTTTTAGTCAAAGGCGCAGTCTTGCACGTTAATATTGTTTGCCTACGCGTGTAATTATTTAATCCTATACATATTACAGCTTTATAGAAGAACATTAAGGCCAATCTCGCCACTGAAAGGTATAACAGTTTAGCGCAGACGGATGGTCGAGCATTTTCGTATATGTTATTGCATCTACTATATAATTTGAAACTACTTATTTTTATGGTTATTTAATGCAGTTATTTAATGAGCGTAAATTGTATTACGTTGCGAAGTCGCGTGAGAACGGCTGAGAAAGCATATTATTTTTATTGTATGTAGTGATAGTCAGCCTTCCTCTTCGCTGCACTACAACAACTTCAACCTCAATTTCAATCATGACCTTCCAAAAATATATACTTCGATAATAAAAATATATACTACATAGACAAGAACCTATAATAATTTATGATCTTTCGTGAATAAGATTACGCGACAAAAAATGTTGACCGTAGGCGCCAGAAAACCAACCGTCAGTGAATTCGAGCTTGTAAAATAGTATATGTACTAATTACAGTTATGTATTGTTTTCGGGATTATCATATTTGATTTTTAATCGCTCTTCGACAGGAGAAGATCGTTTTAAATCTAGCCATTATAGAAGCGAGATTTTCCTGTAGTGGTATGCCTTGGTGTCTTTTAATCTGCCCAGCATCGGAAATCCTCTCTATTATTTCCGAGGCTGCAAATAATGTATAGAGATCTTAGTAAATTGAAAACATGATGTTTGCATATAGAGTTTGTAACATAAATATTTTTGCCGTACTAATGCTGCTCGCCAAGCACTTCACCGCTGAGCTGTGACCTATCTTACATCATCCTCGACTCCCGTAAGCTACAATGTTTAGCTTCCTCCACGAGCATAAGTTCTACCGAAGTTCATTTGTCTTTAGTCAGACAAACGTCACATCGACAATCAAATATCTAAAATGATACTGTATGAACAATGCCTGCAATATAAGCTCTTGATTTATTAACGGAAGTGTAACTTAAACGGGTTTTCTCATAAAAAATAATAATGTTACCTTGCGAAAAAGCATTTTCTATTACAATTACTAGTAACAGCTAAAAATATTAACACCTTCCTTCAAATAACTATCATTTATTGACATGCTTAAAAATTTCCCTTTGAATTATTGTACTGAATTGTGTGACCGTACCTCATGAAGGAAGGAACTCCAATTAAAAGTAAGCGGCAACCAGGACCGCGTCTACTGGATCCGTTAGCAACAAAGAAAATCTTGCGCCAGTTAAGCTACATCTCCTACAGAATTATGCCCTTTAACATTTTTCCTTTCAATTCAGAAGTTGTTTCAGGACCGTCTCGCTAGCCTTTTCGGATCCGCTATCTCTAGTCTGCTTAGCGCCAAAAACTTGGATTCATTTTAGCAGGGCTACTAAAACAATAAGCGCAAAAGACGCATACCCTGAAACAAATCATAAAAAATGAAAAAAAATATTTTTAGCTGTCTTGCACGAACAGTCGAATTGAAAGACATTATATATTTACTAGGAGTCATCATGGCCTTTCTTTTATTTCGCAGTGAGCCTAATGGCGCTAAAGTTATTGAATCGCGTTTGACGAACAGTCAGTGTTATGCACGCAGAGCATACATTGAGAATAAGCGGCCCGTAACCTGCTCAGAGTTCCTTGGTTTTATTGGCCTATTGAGTTTACCTGCTGTGATTTTGTCTCGCGGAACATAGCTTACAGCCGAGATTTGCCGGCATTAAAAGCTTCAGCTTCTCATTCTTATCGTTGGATCAGAGAACAAGAAGCTCAGCAATCCAGCGAAAATTCTTCCACATCGAAGACCTGGAGTAGCGTTAGATAAGGTTAAAAGTGATGATGTAGCGATTACTAAGCCATGCACAGCAACTGAGTGTACAATTATTAGCTAGACTGGTTATTGAAAAGACCCAAACAGAGGGTTTAATGGTCTAACATGTAGATTGATAATGTTCATAACATCTGGGATTTCAGAAATAGAATATTTTCTTATGCTTCTGAAATTTTGAAAAAACTCTTTTCACAGCTGGCATCATCGTAGCCAGTAGAAAGTTTGGTCAAATAGAGAAAAACAAAGGGCGTTACACTGAACCTCGAAAAACTTTAACACCATAGATCCATAGAATTGCTTTGCAATTCTCACGATTATTCAGTTTATTGGTTCTGTGATGCCATTCTTATTCCTCACTTCTTCTGCTTTCGATGCGTCAAAAGTACAATCGTTCTGTACGGCTCGGCGCAAGGACATGAAAAAATTCAGAATAGGACAAGGATGCTCAGAGCGAAAAAAAAAAGCAGTATATATGCTGGTATAAACTTCGAGCACTCTTCGTTCACCCTCGTTTATTGAAATATGTTATCTTGCTGTACATTACTATTGAGTTACTGTAAGTCAAAAGAAATGTTTATGTGTTTGCTTTCGGTCAAGGCTATGTTGAAGGCAGAGCGAAAATCTGGAGGACACTAATAGAATAGATCAGATTTTGGTGATGTCGCCGAAATTGTTTAAGCAAGGTCTTCGGGGCCACCCAATGAGACATCGAAGTCAGCATCCTAAACAATTGGGCACTTAGAAAACAAGGGGCAGCGCTGCACCAACGAAACGAGAAATTTGTACCGACTAATAAAAATGGGTTTTCTCCTTTGTTAATGCTGTGCCGATCTTGCAATGTTCATTAAATTTCGTACAAACATTGTCGATATACAGATCCATTACTTCCACGTATTGGTAAACGGTTCGCTGTTCTTTTTCTCAGAAAGACAGTTAACGTTTTCTTAACGGCTCAAAAAATAAATAATCCGTTTGCTCGGCGTAAATGCAGACCTAAGCGACTTGACCGAGTAGAATTAGATAGCATAATTCAACTGTTTTGACGTTGGGTGGTAGAGAGCATGACACAATATTTCTTCCGAAGACACCTAATCTTTGGCTAGTCAAGTATAATTCGAATTCAACTACTAATATTTGCGCTGGCTAAAGGCTATAGTAGTATACCACTCAGTCACGCTTAGCCAACATGATAAACATTATTGTACCCCTTAATCTGTAATCTGCTTGAAGATTGGTCCCCTCCGCTTTTCGGAGGCACTGATGCAGAGAGGTTTCATCGTTTAAAAAAATGAATAAAGCACATTATGTACTTATAGTCTACGGTCTAGCTTTAATAGTTATTATGGCCATATGGTTCTTTAGTTTTAAACTTTCTATACACACGGATCCGCATTCTGCGAAAAATATATCTTTATTCAGGTAATTTTCCTCGTACAAGTTGGTTAAGTCAACGAAAATAGGTTTTGAAGTTGGCTAACTTATTCGCGGGTCTACCTTGAGTAGGTTTCGTTACTTGAGCTGCATGGGCGCTATTCTATAATGTAAATGGTCTTCTTTGCTCTTTAGTGGATTAAGGTATAAATGCAATTTTTCCTTGAAAGCGACGTATATTTTTCTTACAAGTTGCTTAGAATACAGACGTTAATATGTAACGTTTTGGTACTGCTCCAAGCGACATTAAAGAGGCCCCGATAGAATATGTCGTGCCGAGCGGACTAATTTACGGTCGATTAAGGGTACTTTTTTATGGGCTTAGCCCGCAGAAACCGATGTAGGTAGCACTCGGCTGGAGTTTCATCAATACGGATAAGAACGTAAAGCTACGTGAGGCCACCACCACGCCCTGTCGAGTCACTGCTGATCGCCAAGCTCTCGAGACCAATAATATTGGCGGTTTTGTCCTCCCAAGCAACTGATTGTATGATCCCCCGAACCCCTCATGCCCTTCGCAGTCAACTTTGATTATTGATGATTCTATTACCGAACCCTAACCATCCAGCCCATGCTGTCCTCACAGCTATATTTACCACTGTCCCTCGTGTGATCTTGCACAGCCCACCACCATGTAGAAAACACTCTCTCGACGCCCTTCTACTGCTATTGCCCCGGGGAACAGGTTACATCTCTTATAGACCTCAACAACTGACCGAATCCAATATTCAGTAGCACAATCAGTTTCTCGCCCATTCGTTTACTCTCTTATCTGTTGTAACGCAGCGGTACACATATGGTGGTTTGCCTGGCTGCTTACCTTTGGCACAATAAACACATTTAGCAACCGATGAAAAAGTAGTACCGAACGCAGCAAAAGTATTTGCGTCCCTTTTTGTATTCGTGAAACTGCAGACACTAGTAGGACGAAAATGTTCTTCACGTGCATAAAATGTATACGAGAACGAAAGAAATAAATAAGCAGAGAAAAACACCACTAGCGGCAAAAAAATATTTAGTTGTTTTGTAATAACTACCTTTTGCAGACTTATTGATCGAAATTATATTAGCCTAGTATCTAACGATCATAATCTATTTCTTCTTTTGCCTGTTTATTATCTCCATCCTTGTTTTATTTCCAACCCAATCTTAATAGCTAGCGCCATGTCTTACGGTCCTAGGCCGCAACCATGCAGACAGAGGCAAGAAAAGGCCACACCTACAAGGGTGTATATATGTGTATACATATTGCGCCTGTGTAGCGCAATTTCGATGGTAATTCTTACCGAATCTTCTTATTTCGTCTTATTTCTTATTTCGCCGAATCTTCTTGTGCCTTTGCCCTTTTCCTAGCTTTTTGTGGAGCAAGCAGGGTCAACAGGATAGAGAATATAATGGCTGGATAAGAAAAGTCGACGACTAACAGTTGTAGAACGATACCTAGCTAGCTGGGACCCCAGAATGGGTCAAGAAGAACGGCTAATGGGATCAGCTTCTTTCATTCGGGGAATTGTGTCTCTGTGCGGTATAGAAGTGTAGCACATTTGGATCTAAAATCCAGGGAAATGGGGCCGTTGAAAGATGCTACGACAGAGGTCTTCACTGAAGGGAAGAGGCTCTTTGAGTTGGTAGGGGCCATTCCATCATGCAGCAATGACTACCCGTTTCTCTATCTCCAGTGATTTCCTGCTCATCTTGTATCAGTTAGCCCATCCCATTCTTACCTACAATATTTGACTTGGCTGCGTCACAGCAGATGATATAATGACTAAAGGGAAAGGTACTGCAACATATTATAGACGGCGATAATATGGTCGCATAGAAGAAACGTTTCGTTGCCTCTTTATCTATTTCAGATTCAATATCGGCGTTTTCATCGCGGATCCATCACTTCTAAGAAATGAGAAAATAACCGCGTTCATCGTAAGAGATTTATAAGAGAGACAACTAGCCCCAGTGAGATGGGACACGATAGTATTCTAGCTTATTGAAGCGAGGCGTGTGAAGTTCGTGTTTGGGGCTAAGTTAAGAGTCTTTTCTAGCGGAAATTTTGAACTTGACTCAATTTCACGCAGTTATTTCTACTCGAATTTGACATAACAATTGATTCTACATACGGATCCGCAATGGGGTCAAAACATTCATTTTTTACCTCTTTCGAGAAAAAACGAATTTGAATACCAATTGTGAAATTTTGCATTTTTTCCAACCATTTCCAACCCAAGTGATACGTAATACATGCTTTCCGCTCTAAAGCGGCTACGTAGAACCTATTTGATCTATTGGTTTGATTTGATTGGAAAAAATGCAACTCAGATCTCTCAACGAGCAGATAGTGCTTTACATTAAATGTTATCAGATAGATGTTTTCTTACGAAACTAGAGCACCGAGAGATTGTACCGTTTTTTAGTTAACTTTTAAATATGTACAAGGAACTATGTATACTGCAGCGTATATTTACATCATATATGTATATATCTATGTAAAAATCCATAAAAAAAATTAATGTGACATCGATTAAAAGAATACGCTTTCCGTTTGAGTTGACTATGTACTTCGAAAGTGTGCTCCGTATTGCGTTTCTAACTGTTGTATATATTTCTTTAATGACCTACTGATAAACCTATACCCGTGTGTTTCGGTAATCAAGTAATCCCTTCTGGTAATCAATGTGTTGAATTTATTTTTGCCACAGATGTGTGAAAACTATGGAAGAGAGATGAGTGCGCATAGTTAAAGTCGTATTCAAGTTCTAATTGAAACGTAAGTATGCAATTCTTCGTATTTTTGATTTTGTGCTTTCGTATTAATATTAGCCGGCTGTTCGTTATGCCGTACTGCCGAAAGACGGTAAAATCATTATAGCGTTAATTAGGAAAAGGCTAGGATAATAAAGTGCTAGAGGCAAAAAGCGTGTTTGCCCCCAGTCCAGATATAGCAACCACTCTGGTAGTCCAGTAATGAATTTGCTGATGCAGTGCGCGGAGGATTGCCACCAACCAATTAATACACATAGTGTACTAAAAAAAATGTCAAAACAGATGCCCTTTATAGAGAGTATAAAGGTAATTATTACACAGGCTGTTCCTAACGAGCGTACTTTTTTTTCTTATCTATGCATACTCTTCCATTGGACACTGTATTGTAGTGATGTTATGCGCGCAACCATTGAAACACATAGACTAGGTAAGAGATTAGCTTATGCCTCAACTTTACAAGCAATTATTTCGTACTTTGAAGTTGTTCACTGGTTCATACATACACTTATCGTATTTTCAAATAACATTCAACTGCCCAACACTTACGTAACCAGCTCCTTTCTTATTGTAGCGCTGCTATCGCCGATGAACTTCTCGTCTATAATTTCGATGCAAATAAAAGGTGCCCCCAAGACGTTAACTTGAATCAAGCTACAAACGACGATCTTCAATATTTATCTATATTTACGAGATGCATAGTGCTAGGCATAGGTGGAGAAGCGACAAGTAGATGCTTTATACTATTTTTTTCACAGAAACGTCACTACGTACGGGTGGAATACCACTACTCAGCTTTGATACTGTTCTTTGATCGGCCTGGTTTGAAGAGTCATTCAGAATATGGGTCGCATTCAAAAACATCAAAATTAAAAATAACTATGAAGCATGCATCAAACGTATACAGTTTACTTCTTAGCCTAGTCAACCGATCTAATTTAAGAGAGAAAGATTTAAAACTACAAACTCTTTTCTTTGTCAATTGTTGTCTCGTGTGCCTGAAGCATTACTAATAGAATCTCACAAAATCGAATTTTCCGTAATGGAAAACTCGCAGCTTCGCCTAAATTCTAATAAACACATTGAATCAATCGTATAAGCGACTCGATCATTTTGGGCCGTACGGAAAGCCTAGAACATAGAATATTTGTTGCTTGAGTATATGGGCTAATTTTTAATTCCTTCTCAGTTTTTCAGTACCTTTCTGAGCGTTTCTAAAACAACTGTTCTAAGAAATATATAATCTTTAAATCAGGTTAGTTTTCTGCTCTGAACACAGGGCAGGGAGAAGATGTTGGCGCTGACAAAAATCCGTTCTTGCAAACTATCCTAAACTGACTTAAGCCTTAGAGACGAAGAGAACAAACAAGGTTTCTTTAGAATGGCTTTCAAGTTAACTACTCCAGCTGGTAGTCGCAATGTTTAAGCGCTTCCTTAAAAAATTATTTCCGTTACCTTAATGCTAGCTGAGGCAGCAGCGAGCTTGGTGTTATCAGCGTGCTCTGGATAAGTCGTGTGTTCGAATACGAGCATTTGAGTAAAAGGATCTTTATCACAGAGAATATATCTCCATAATGAGGAGTTAAAATGATAAATATACCAGTATTATCAGAGAGACACACATTTAGAGATTGTGCGACACGGCGTACACCTCACGACTTCCGTACTAATGTCCGAAGAGATTAGAAGAAGAAGAAGAAGAAGAAGTTATGAGAAACCTTATGTCGAGGTTCGTCCAAAAGACGGAAAAAAGTAACTCAAGAGTACCAAATTCTCTATTCGGCAGAGCAGAACAAAGGGTTCGGCACTTATTGTTGTTTTTCTTAACTAAATAACAAGTGTTTATACAGTATATATTTAGAGTAGCTAGTGGCTGAGGTGGCTACCCAATCAGTAATTCAGTAGCATTTAGATCTGTCGTTGATTGGTTTTAAGAGCGGAATCAACGTTATATGTAGGTGTTTCAAGGATAACGCTAATATGAAAGCTATAATAATAGATGCTCTACGAGGACGACAACAGTTTCATTTTCAAAAACATCTATAAACCCATACATTGTATACCGAAACTGAAATAGATTAGATACACAGATACTCATACTAAATACATTGATAAAATAATCTGCTTAGCGCTACTTGTTATATAGTATATACTACTTTCTCATGCAAAACACCTGTAACGAAAAGGTTTAATCGGAAAAAAAAAACGAGTTTCAATCTCACTCTCGCTACCTTTACTCAGCCGGCCATGAATAACCTGTGATAATAACAAATGACGTCAACGATAAGCCATAAGCTCGTATTATGAAGCGTGCCGGCTTGTCTTCGTCTCTATTTGATATAAACGCTCTGGGCGAAGCACTCTCAATGATTCCATTACGCTCATTTTTTTTTAGCTATAATTAAAGTAGGTTTTATTCGACTTAATGCTGCTCTACTATCAGGACTGCAGAGCATCACTGCGTATTATGATCCTTTGTAATATTTTGGACTCTCTGATAGAGTCATAAACGATCTGTTTAGCGTCTTTCATTATAATTGTGCCAAAAAAGTAAGACTCTGCTAATTATAGGGTAAACAAATTTGTACAGATTCACCTTGAATTAAGGGACCACTAGGTAGGCTTGAAGTAAAAAAAAAGTTGATGGACTTTAAACAGATGACAGTTATTCAAATTGAGCCGCGACTGACCGCCTAGTATCGTTCCTGTTTCGTAGACAGCAGTTTTCTTGTTAAGCTTGCCAAGTTGTTAAATAGGCTGATTTTAACATGTGCCACCCCTGTTCCTTGCGACTTCTTATATTGGTAAAGGGTGACCAGAGGAACGAGATGTTCTCGACGGATATGGCCCCTCGGTTCAGTGTGCTTAAGGCAGACACAGCGGTAGGCGGGCCTGTATTCACAGTCATACAAGAGATGGATGAAAACGGGAATGCTCTTTCAAAGAGGGCTGCGGTGGCAGTTACATGACCCGGAATGCATTTCCAAGTAAGATCGGGAACCTGTTTGATGAAACCTTTACTTCGCAAGCCGGTTTTATTAAATGCGGCATTTTTCTTCTTGATTCCTGCCTTCTGACGACACATGGCGTCACAACCAACAACAGGAACAGCGCGTCTCCGTGTAAACTCTCAAATTCTATAATACTTTAGAATGTCAACGAAACGCCCTTTTTCGCTACGGTCCAGCGGTAAGAAGCAACAGCTTGGCATTGATCCGTCGTGACACAAGATCACAGTCGCGGCAAGTGAGAGACGACGACGTCCGGATTAGTGTGAAAGGATCTTGCGCAGAAATTTTCTAAGTTTTTGAACAAATGCTCTAAAAACACGATGGTCTGATAGCCTGTGTAGATGTGGCCTATCATAAATGCCTGCTGAACAGGAACTTGGTAAAGGCACTTCCGTAAAAGCAGTTTCTATAGCTCTTGAAGAGACTGTGGTTGCAAAAGACAGTTTTATGGTTATTGGACTGTACAAGACGTAAGTAGCCGCTAGTTCCTGCTGATTGGGTTCACTGACCATACCACTGCTAACAAAAACGCGTCACAGGAGAAGATGCGCACAAGATGGACTATTCACCAGGTGAATTAGTGGGTTTTTTGTCCCGCGCTGCTTACGATTTCAGAAAGTTGGCTAAAAGTCGTTTAAAGGTGCGGATCAGGCGATAACGATGAAAATGTGTCATCGCTGCAGGCTTTTAGGGCCGTTCTTAAAAAATGCAACGGGCAGCGGGCTACTACTATAACGGTGGCAGGGTGAATCATTCTGCAAACTCCATACACTGCGATAGCTTCCATATTTTACAGTGAAAGCGGAGGAGCAGCTTCTTCGTGGGTGGAGAGAAACGAGATTTCAGTGACACTGGCTACTAGCAGAAAATCTTTACACTTATCAACTTTAATAGCAACCATAGCGAGCTTTTTTCATAATCTGCTTTGCGAAAGACAAAGCCGATTTCGTAATGGTAAAGCAATTGAACGTCGGCCCGCGGAAAGACGGGTAGTTTGCATGGAATTTGGCAGTGACAATGCTCTGATCATCGTTGGAGACCTCAAATGGCCGTTTCATCAGCCTTACTGTTAAATGAAGAGAAAGGGGTGGCCTAGAAAAGCACTAATAATTTAAAGAAAAAAAACATATATCAAGCTGTGAAATACGTTGAACTTACAGCCAAAAAAATACAGTTCAGCCATGAATTTGAGTATAGATAGTAAAGTTTCTACCTATTTTTCCAAATTCGACTTTACGAGCGTGGCATCACAGGTTTACCGGTCTGCTTTGCTTTATTATATAACACCTTTCCCAATCGAGTACAAATACTTATGTTCGATATCCAAAACGGATGTATATGTCCCTGCATACGACTATACCAATGTGATCTTTCATCTTAATTTAGCGTAAACGTTGACAGGATCATATAACCTTTAATAAGTACTATATAAAAAAAGTAAATCTGGGTAATTTTGAGGCCATTTAACCGGATATAAATAAAATATTTAGAAGCCGTTTTCGTTAAAATAAAAGGTGCTGATTATCTTATTTCTTCACGCCCGAAGCTACACAATTATGATTTGCCTATGTTTACCCGACTGATTTGTTTTGAGGCTCGTTTTAACAATAAGAAATTGTAATTTAGAAAGGTTTTTACTACTTTCAACCATATTTTCTCAATTCTCAGGAAAGTTTACAGACTACCGTTCTAATAGATGACACCCACGTTTTAGATTTATTGGCCTACTTACGTTGTTATATGGTATAAAAACTCAAATATTTCTGCAATAACTGGATTAGCAATAAGCAAAATAGGTCTGTCTGACAGAATAAAATCGAGGAAGCTAGAGGTGTGGAACAGAGTGTTTTGGCCAAAGTATAACCACCTTTTCGACAAGCGCTCAAAACAATTTTTTAATTATTATCTTTATTGTCACAACAGAAGGGTTCCTTTGTTTTTTTCTTTTTAATACAAGACTTTTTAGATACTTTTCTATAAAGTATACGTGGTTCGTCAATAATCATCAACCGAGTGTGTCTTTCTTATTTAGGAATAGGCCGTATACCAACGTTTACAACGATGGTTGGGTTCATGATCCACCCAAACTTATCTTTCGTCATGCAGGTAAATCTGACCGATTTCGATTAATATGCCAAACATTTTCTCGATTTCCTCTAATAGAAAATAGTGGCTTATGGCCCACAAAAGTTGTCATAAGGGTCGTAGAGGGCGTTGCAGCTCGTCTAAATCGGGCCTGATCATGAAACTTAGTCTCCGATCCTAAAAGGAAGGCACAAGGGTTTTAAACTATATGTTGATTAGAACCAGGAACCTATTCTCGCCGCCTAAAATCTATTTTCAGGCGCAAGTTATAAAAAAACAATTAAATGAATGTTGCGTGATAATTGAACACCAACTATGGAACCACGTTCAAAGAAAGAAGGAGCGTTAAGCTATACTTGGATGAAGCCAAGGCATATTTACAACAGCATTATTCTCCTTGAGACTAAATATACTATTCATTTTTTTCTAAACACGTCCATGGCATACAATTCAGAAGCTCTCTATGATATGTATATGTATGTATGTATGTACAAGCTGTCGCAAAAACGTATATACACGCTGACTCATTATAACTTTAGTTTTTTTTTTTTATTTACGTATCACTTATAACAGGAATAAGAGGAATTTATTAGGATATTTAAAAATTGCCATTTTGTTTCAATACATTGCTGCGAACATTGAGCTATTTACTCAGAAACATCAACAAATGATCACAACATCGGTTTTCTGAGCCGTACTTTATCTCTAAATAGTGCCCTCATGACAAAAATCAATTGGCGTCAGATTTGAAGAAGTATTCTGTGGCACCTCTTCATTTAATCCATCTATTTAAAAGATTCCCATCACGATATACTGTTACGTCATGCCGATAGCGTGTAGACGCTCCGTGCTGTTCGCCATGTGCATCAAAGTCCTTCCGAACGCGTAAAATAAAACTGTTTTTTGCAATAACCTTGTAATTTCATTGGCAGCTATCATTGTACTTAGCAAGAAAAATCTAATAACACTTAGTGTATATAAACGTTTTTAGATAACTTGCATGTAAATGAAAACATATACAAGTGCTCCATACATGGTATACTTTGTCGCGTAGCGCTCGGGAAGTTGAACTAGAGTTGATCTAGCTTAATACCGTATTCTCTATAATAGCTGAGAATCTCAACTGGTACGATCAATTTAGATTTAGAACATTTGGCTTTTAAGACATGCCATGCATGATAACATGCCAAAACTATATGCACGTATTTATGTGTCCTACGTAGTTTATCTGTTGTATCTCCCGGTTTCGAGGTTGACGTTCGTACGAACACAAAATTGAATGTAGAAAAAAATTATGTTCGATTTATTGAAAATGCACGTAGACGTGAATAGATCGATATTAGCTTATAGCTCCATTCGACTCATGGTCTGTTTATGTAACTGTGAGCAATACGTGTTGCATTCTACATCATCAACTAGTACACTTTAAAGTTCGTACTAAGTAACTGTTAACCCATAGCCCCCACCTGTAATCCAAACTATAATATATACATCTTTTTATAGCGTTAAGCGTTTCACGTAATGGCCTATTTTTAATCCACTTGTTTTTAGTTTTTAGGCTCCCGATGGCAGGAGGACTAGCGGAAGTATACTTAAACCTATAAAAAAATCCCGACAGGGCTTTTTCATATGGTGGATCGAGTTGCATCCCTGATCCTCTATATCAACAATCTATTTCTTCGATATGCGTGCTCTCGAAACGTAACCGTTTGCAGATGATCGCTTTCATTTTAGGCCTGTTTGGATGTACTCTAACAAGCTTAATTCAACATGCGACCTCGTCATCGTTGGCAAAGGAATTACAGGATGCCTGATAGCAAAATGTCTCTCGCATGAAAACTTCAGCGTTCTCCTTTTTAATGGTCTGGGAGCATACCCAATGTGCTCCTTGGAGTATCTCTTTTTTCATCTGCTAATTACGGCGACCCACCGATTTTCAATAGAGCGATACTAAAGTCGAGACATCCTATCGGGAAAACAACAAAATGACCCAAAATTGTGGAACCGATTTTGGATACCCTAGGCACCTAATGCCCAAACGTGATACTGAAATAAATCAGAAAATTATGTTTGCAGAGGAAAATTCAATGACCGACCAATTCAACATGAGAATGCTAGTGTTTTGTGGTGTGGCCATAAGAATAAAATTCACCTCAGCTATCCTAATATATGAGAATAATCTACTACTAAATACACTCGAAGGTTTGAAATCAGAGGTGCAACTGCAGTAATAACAGGTCATAACAAAGGCGATACAAGGAGCCCTTTACAGGCAACAGGAACTGAGGTGTATGAGATGAGGGATAAGAACTTATTTAAGATATCTGTGTAAGTTAACCTAGTTGTAACCGTGGGTGCTGTAAGATCGTTTCAGTGGCTAGTACTTTTTGGCGAGAGTCTAAAAAAATTATATTGAAATTCCATATTACTTCAATAGCTGTCTGTAAAAAACTTAGCCAGAAAAGCCATGATCATTACGAGATCATGATCTGCGGCGGTATGTTCTCCCCGCGGAGCCAAAGGGTTCTCAACGCTAGCCTGAAAAAGTATTCTCCAGTTTGCCCTTTTCCGATCTGAACTACCCAAAGCGCCAGATGGTACAAGGCTCTTCAAAGTCACTATTAATCGAACAACTTTCAAAATAAAGAGACCTGCACACCTTATTTTCTTGTTAATTTTACAACAGATTGGATTAAACACTCAGCTAAAAAGCATTTCTATTGTTTGGGCTTCACGTTTACTGTTATGGTGAACTACCGTTATAACATGAACAAGAGCAAAAGCGGAGTAATTGAATGCTATTCCGTCGATGATCCCTTCAAACTAAAGTACTGCCTTATGTTTACTTCAAGGCTCTAACATTTTGAGGGCTGAGATTAAATACCTCTTACGTCGGCCGACCCTCTGAAAGTGCGACAATCGATATAAACACGATAGTAAACTTGCGTAATATGCTTCTCTTCAAAGAGTTGTGCCAAACAATGTACTAGATACCTAACGAGAGCTTCGTGGAGGAAAGCGGAAGTTTAATAATCCTGAGCTGGACGAATGCAAAAACTTATCCGGTGAAAATTCATATGTATTCGGTGCGTGCCAAGCCGGACCATCTCTGAAGCTCGCATACGCCCGCTGCCTGCCGAGTGAAACCTTCATCACATTTATCAATTGCTTTAGTAAATGACGACTTTAATGCCGTTGGAGTCTAGAACTTTAGTCCGACAGATGGCTCTGTATTACCGTGTCCTACTTCAGGCCGCAATGGACACAGCTAGCTGCTGAAAAAAGTAAAACTACCACATATTGTGCAGCCAGTAGTCCGCGATAGAACCGAATTTCGAAATCGCGATAAACCTGGTGCTGATTAAGGGCTAAAGTTTTCAGATAAAATTAATGTTTTTACCCTTTTGAGGAATAGAACCTCTTTAGAATAATGTAAAATATTTAGCACTCATGTTGACGCCTTTTTTAAATCGGTTAATTTCGTTAATGCATAGCAGAGTTTAAAAATATGTAAAACAGTTTTTAACTTTTTTTAATTTTCTGGGGTATGCACACGGTGGTTTTCTTCCCATTCACTTAGACGATACTTAAATGACCATTAAAAGCAGACTTCAGATTGCCTGAAAAATTGATAGTGGTTTATGTGGTCGGGTTTCGCTCCTTCTTCAAACGCCCAGATACGATTGTGCTATTGCCTGGTAAGTTGAACTGTTCCAAGTGTTTCTTTCTCACAGTGTTTTTTTTTTTTTTTAAAATATTTATTGATGTGCTAGCCCGTTACTTTGTTTTTATCAGCCTGTCACAGGCGGTCTAACAGCTTATACAGCTTTGTTTTGTGGAGTGTGAGGCATTCTAAATCCGGTATGGAAAAATAGTATAGTAATGGGACTGGAATCCTGAAGGATATGGAAGCCAATCTGAGGCTTTCTGCAAGCTGTATATATAAGGTGATAATTGAAAAACAAAAAGGACGCGTTTACAAGTGTGCATATCAATAGTGAAATTAGAAAAGATTATTAACGATTCACTATTATGGGTTGAGCCAATATGTTCAGATAAGTATAGACTTCAGTGAGCGCTGTAGAAACTGAAACGTATTGTTTTATGATGCAATTGTTGTTAGATAGCTAGACAGAGTTCTTAGGACATGCCTGTAATATTTATCAATCTTGACTGTCGTAATATTAAGCTTTAAGCATAAGTATGTTGGTCATTCAGTGCCAGCTTATAGTCATGGAACAACGGCTATGAACGAACAGAATCTCCTTTGAAGCAACTGTACGTTGAGCAAAAATATTATAACTCCAGTATATTTTGGATCATTTAACTTTTTTAACTTGAAAAAAAAATTAAGAAGATTGTAAGACGCCAGCGTAGATACAAGTTACGTCAGACACCCCCCCAGGACTGACCTTTCGCAACGCTCCATAAATACAGCCAAGCGCAAATCTTAGCTTATTACTGCGGCTTCGGTTAACGCCGTCGCATCGGTAAACACTGACATACCAAAAGTATAGCGGAGTATCTCAGACTTTTATAAACATTATATGAAAAACAGGTATATTATTAGGGACGTGTAGATGTTACTTATTAGACGTAACAAACAAAACGTAGAGATCGTAATTTTTGTGGACCCTCGTGCTTTACTTCCCTGTTTAGGATATTTTGTAGACAAGTTTTGTTTATGCTGAGATTTGAATCAGCGCTATGCCTGTTAGTTTTCATTACGGTGGCACAACCTTGAAATGCGTTTTACTCTTTCAAACCAAACACGCACGCGAAACAGCAACAACGGAACATGTACAAAAACGTCCCACAGCCATTTATTAAAATAATTTAACCATGATGACTTAGGTTACGCAAAGGCGATGCTGGTCCGTAGATATGGAATTAAAGTGCTGTGAGAACAAAAGGAAATTTTTATGAACTGTCAGTTATATAAACGAGGAAAGATGTGACAGTCTGCGCATAAAGTGTATTTTACAGAATTTGATGCATTATCTAAGTAATCACTAAACATGATCTAAATTTATGGATAAAAGTGCACCGCCTTTAAGAAGAGGATTAGATAAACCATATAACTTCAATTTTGCTTTTGCTCGCTGTCAAATCAATTTTAATGCGAAAATATTTGCTTTGTGGGGCAGCATAGAAACGTACATAAATTAAGAGATGGGTTTTCTGAAGGGGTGGCATTATAAACCTCAGAGCACATGGCTAGTAGGGAAAATTCGTGCTTTGTCCAAAATATGCGACAAATCGGAATGAATTACGAAAGAACCCATAATAAATATTATCAACAGTTCAAGTGAGAACTATCAGAGTCAAAGGGCAGATTTCAAACGTCCATGCTTAACGCCATCTGAACTCTCCAGGTACGCTTGTAGACCTTGTGTAAAAAAATCTATAAATCCTTACGAAGCCTGGGCACGCTTGAAAAGCGAATAAACTAGAAATTTTATATTCATATATTTAAAATTGGCCTTAACATTAACACCCACGCAAAAAAAAATTAGATAATCTGTGAAATTTTATTTCTAATGTACGTTATGCCATTATCTATTAAGGTTAGACTAAATACACCAAGAAGCCAACACCTAGATCGTATAATAAGGTTGCGCATTTTTTTTTACGTAACAGAGAATACTACACTTTTTATTCCTGTGACAGTAAATTATGTGTATCCCGTTATTGCTAACGACTTTGTTCTAGCTTTTTTAAATTACATACGTCGTCTCTTCAAAAAGTGTAAGGATTCGTCTCCAAAAGGCTTTGCGACTGCATTTTGAGCTGTTGGTCCTTGTCGAAAATGAGGTCATGAAAATGACTGCCCAGTAAACGAAAAATCCGAGATTGCACCTAAATCTTCCATTCAAATTGCAGAAAAGCAGCTTTGACGATATTTGCCACGTGTGGCTTCGCATTGACAGGATGGCCTGATCTCGTCTGTCGGATTCTCCTTCCCCAATAGCCTGGTTGAGTCGGCGCAACTGAAGCAAATAAACGCTTCGATCAACTATCTGGTTCGTAAAAGGCGATTCTAACTGAATCAAACTCTTTCAGTCCCATCAAACGCAAAGCATAATCTTTATGGATAAGGATCTGGTTAGACCCTAAACCTTGATTTCTGTCCTGAAACCTCCCATTACGATCTCTGATTAATGCTGACCTACGAACACCACGACCCATCACCGATAACGATTCTCCACAAAAATCAATCATTTTGGCCGTGTGATCCTTGATGCCGTACGAGATACTGGACTGCAACGTTAAGCCATAATTCACTTTTCGATTTAGGCAATTCATTTCAAGTTTCTGTGCAATCTTGAGGGACATGGCATGAGGTGCTTCATGACAATGCTATGTTTGCAGCCCATCTTTTCAGCTAATTCCTAATTGGCTTATCATTCGTCTTTTTTCGAAAGTCTCTACAAATGGTCGTTATCGAACTCAACGGTCAGCCAAAGTGGGAGACATATTCTGAATCTCGGCAAAAGACTATTGAATACAGCGATAGGGACACTACATTACACACAATTGTTTCAAGCTGTGTTAATAACGTTTTGGCCTCGAAGAACTGTATAATAATACAGGAGGTATCGAGAATGTATAGTCTTGCATTTAAAATATGTGTCTCTGAGGGTTTCTCAGGGGCTGATACTGCACTTGCAACATAGTATTGTTGCAACATCCTGATAGTGCAAGAAGAGAGCTTTCAATGGGTGTATCAGCAGTGAGCAACAAGCGCTGCAAGTAGAAAAAGGAAACCCTTAAAAAAGCGCCGCAATTCATAATCCAACCGGAGTATGTTATGATGTTTAACAGCTGCATTTTTCATTAAAGCATTTCCATCCATAAGTATTATTCTCTGTTTGTTATTCGTGTTTGTATGACAAACGAAATTCGAAATTGCGGAAGTTCCGAATCAACTGCGGCATGCAATACATAGAATGGGGCCCTAAAAAAGCTCGATTGACGAGCTGTGGTTCAAAAATTTTGCCAAACGGCAAAAATAGTAGACAGCGAATTTCTCGGCAGAAATGTTAGCATGAACTCGGACTATCATCTGCCTTAAGTGCACCAATGCGAGCTTCAATCTGCCCAATGTTTGTTTCGGCAAGCACAATCGCCTGAGATTGCCCCTTTATCATTGCACTCTTCATTTTGAATTCTTCTGAAAAGTTCCAAATGTACTCGTAGCTTCCTGTAGCTCATGGTTGAACGGTCTTTGCCGAGATGTGTGGACGTTTGCTTATTGGGGAATTTTAGAATCGACACCAGTACTCTTTCGAAATTTTGAACCCGTCTTCTACGGAATCATTGAGTTCTATGAGGAACGATTATTGGAAATCTTCCACCAATCGCCGTTCAAGGGCCTACTTATTACATCGCGACGAAGTTTAAATGCCTAGTAAGATGGAACGTTGCTTTCAGACTCTTTAAAAGCGCTTCGATAACCGCTGCTCGTTGAGGGATTTTGAATAAGGTGCCTTTGTACATTTTTTCCGTATAGCTAGGTATTTCTTAAAGCATTTCAGTTTTTCTATTTGCCCGTCAGCAAGTATATTAGGTCGTGCCTGCTACATCGAAGCGCGCTACTCCAGGTATATCGTTAGCATGGCGGCTGTGGTGTTCCATCGTATAAGATGGTCACAATTCAGGGCCTTTGTTAAGGTCTAAATCGCACAGATATCTTCTGGCAAGGCTGATTAATCTCTTTGTGATAGCTTCTATGATGATGCGCACATCGGAGATGTTAGCACCTAGCAATTGCTGCCCTTAATGAAGCGTGCTAGTAATAAGTGTATCTTTGAACACAAGATTTAGCCCATGGAGTGCGTCCTTTTCTTGAGTTAAGTCCATCAGTTGCGTTAAGGCCTCAATGACAGGAACCCGTCCCCATTTAAGGTTAAAATAAAAGTCAACAGTGTGTTGTGGTAACCCAGGGTGACCACAAAGGCTTCTTGTCGCTCCTCTGCGGTTCTTATTTCTGATAATTTTATTTGATTGAGGTTAACCAATTTCTTTGTCTACGGAGAGGAGACTGAGATTAGCAGCGCAGAGAGTCAGTAACTTAACAGCTTGCCCGCGACGAATTAACTTTGAGGTTCCGTGACACTTTTACCACAAACTTTAGGATATGAAAGCATCACCTAGATCACAAAACCGATTAGACAATTATATTTGGTTTTGAAAAGCGCAATTTGTGCGTATGTGCACTTTTTGCCCGACGTAAATAGTCTTTAAAATAATCGAGAAGGAGGTCGAAGTTCATGGTAAAATGATTATCGGAACTACGTTTGCACAACTTCTTGTCTGGATCGTGGTCACCTGGTCTGAACGAAAAGCTATGTCGGTTTGTGTAAGGTCCTATGATGTGATAGCATTTTATGAAATGGTCATTATAGAAAAGAAACACAGATGTGTCGTAAAATAACCTGTTGTGTCTAAGGCGACGATGGTGTTAAAAGTGCTGGTTTCAATAGGTGGCTGACTTATATTATTAAAACTTTTTTGTTTATAATGAATGAAAAAGTTTGTGCATATCTCAAAAATGGTATGGCAAATGAGACAATCGCGAAAAAATAAATAGTTTAGTGAATCTTTAATATGTAAGAAATTTGTATGTTTTTGTATATATGTGTATAGGATTGCTCCCCTAAAGCGGTCTACGATATTTTTTGCTGTTTTGTCCTAGAACTTTCTGAACTATATATTTCGGTAAATTAAAAGCGGTTTTCGAGGTATTATTTTTTTATTAGTTTGCATGCGAGCTTAGAACATCAACACAAAAGAACACACGGCTGAATTTCCAAGAATTAGTGCTTTTCACAGCGTTATCATGGATGTGTGATACTACATTTTCGTTGACAATTTGTAAAGTCGATGTGTAAGTTTTTCTACGAAACAATTTCACAACAGCATGTAATTTGCTTAACTGCAATTTTATTTAATGAAATTTCGATTAAAGCCATATGAAACTTTTCTGTAGGGCACGGTAAAGGTGGTCTTCGGTGGAAATCTGGCGGGGCAAATAGTGCAATGTACCACCTTCAGTCTGCCTGTGAATTCAGAATCCATTCACATAAATTGAAGCGCATAAAAATTGGGTCTGTTATCGTTTTGTTTCTAGGTTTAACCTTTCAATAAAGTGGGTCAAAAAATTCCAAGTAATTACGATTTGATGGCTTCTTAGTTAACATAAGTTCCTTCTCCTTTAATTTGCTTCTCGCCTTTTAAGCACCGTACTCGACATGCTTAATGAGAACCTTCTCAATAGAAGTGTCAGAAGTGAAGATTTTTTACGAAATGAACTATGTTGCACATGAACATAAATCTCTAGGATTTTTGACCACGTCTTTTATTTTTTCGTTGAAATTTCGGCAATGTCAAATATAATCACGGTGCCTAACACTGCGAGACGCACAGCGTAGAGCAGTGTGGAGTTGTTACTCTTCTAGCTAGTTTAGTCTCAAGCTTCTTAATCACCAACGCTCAGGTTAGTGTTAATGCCGAAAAAACTTGTACAGCCAACTTTAAGTCCTGCTGAACTATTATCACCGCCTCGATGAGCTAGTTTGTGGGTCGTGCCCTTTGTGGCGATTCACATTAGGTTTAAGCGCAATCTCATGCGAAAGTGCAGCCTCCAAGGCTATGCGCTGCTTCCTGATGGGGACGCACTTGCCAGTCGTGAGACAATACACAAGGCCCTAGGCCTTCAAAAACCCACTGTTGAAGTCAACCTTTGCACGGAGATATCGCATTGGCACTCTATTATTTCATGAATGCGCTTACGTTTAAAGGGAGCTTGCATATCCGCCTTCACCAAAGCCAAATGGGCATATAAATGGCTAAAAATGACAACAATGCTTCTATTTGATGGCGTTTTTGCTTCATGAAATACACGGACCTTGAATACGTTTTCGGAACTGTAAACGTTCCGTGTGGCGATGGTGTTTAAAAATCTTAGGAGCTAGAAACTCAGAAAGATGTAAATAGTATTAAAAATAAAATGCGTCCAGATGTAGCGTCTCATTGGACAAACTAAAAGACTAGTTCTTGGCAACACTGTATTTACCAATAGAAATACGACTCGTTGACAGGATGTCGAGCTGAAGTATCAATCTCAAAATTTGAAGTTGAAGTAGCTCTGCCAGAAGGGTACTCTGCTGCATTTTCGTTACCTCCGCTTGTCTCTTTGCACACTTTGTTCTAACTTCAACTTAAATGATTCCTTTTTAACCCTTTGTTACTACGCTTATGTCCTGTCGGTATTATGTCTGTAAGGGTACTGTCGTTAAACACTGCCTTATATACAAACTAGCATCTAAGTTGCCGTGCTAACAATCACAACTTAACATTTTATCTACTACAGCGATCGCGACGGGCTGTATCTGATTGGGATATTGCACGTGTGCACTCCTGTCCTACAAGACATCCTTCGACGGCCTTCCCAAAATACTTATTAGAATTTTTCTAGCAATTTCGGCACATTGACAAGCTAATGTATCACCTATACGAGTAAAATTAAGTTTGCAAACCAATAAATGACGGTGGTCGACGGAGACTGATGTTAAGTTCAGCGTTAATTGTTTTGAAATTAAAATAGTTAGATTTAACACAATTCGTTTAGTGTCCATTTTGAAAGAAAATTGCTATACGAGTGTAGCTTTGCATCAGCTTGTGCGCTGGTTTCGCAAACGCTGAAGAAAGGAATTGCTTGTAAGGGTGAATCAATGTTGAAAATCGGACGGCGAAACCATACTAGTCAACCTAGCACATGGCAGCAGCATAGATTAAACGCTAAAAGGCATACACAAAAATGCGTGGGCACATGGGCAAACGTTGCTTAACGGAAGGGCTATTGTTTCCTCGCGTAGTAAGCCTACTTATACTTCCGTTTTCTGTTTTCTGGGTGACCTAAAACGAACCATCGCAACGGCCAAGCTTTCCTCTACGCAGGACTGTGTCGCTGCATTTTTCCATACCTAAACATTGGTATTCGACCACACTTAATTGATATGAACATATACGTACGTATGCATATAAATAGATAAAATATTCATCTCACGTAAGGTAGGACACGGGAGCAAAATTATATAAACTTAAGAAAATAATAAATTTTCAACCTCGGGTTCACATGTTGGACTAATTAAAAACGTAGTTTAATAGCTGATTTAGATAGAAAGCGGCTACAAATTAAGCACTTTATTGCATTTGTCAAGTATTTTGTCTAATATTTTTATTTCACTATATAACCATACGTATGGTAAGTATGCTCATGATAACCAGTAAAATCCGGATTATCCAAGCAGATGTTTCTGCCTACGACATTATATCAGCTCAAGTCGATAGGCCACAAAAGTACACCTAATTTATCGGCACAAAAAAATTATTTTATCATGGTAAAACTGGCTGAATCATCTGCAAATGTGGGGCAACACAAGAGGAGCAACTATTGTCGAGAGTTCCTGCTCTTGACATAGTGCACTTTGGTTTCCCGAGGCCAATGGTTCAAAGTCGTGGATTTCGCTAAGCGGCTTCTGACGGATCTAAGGAAAATTGTATACGCCAGCTTTAAAAGTCCAGGTTGAGAAGAAGATTAAAAAGATTCTAAATCCTATCGAAAAAGCGCACGGTGTTATTTTCAATCGCCTGAAATCTTCGAAACACAAGTTGTCTGGACCAAAGCATGCCTATCGCATATAAGGCAGTTCATTAAAGCTTCTGGACTTTCGAAGTTTTGGCCTTTATTCATTTTCAGCTTTCTGACAACTCAAATTTAAGAAACTAGATCACACCGTATACTGCGTAACTCAAAGATACTTCAATAGGTCAACAACTTTGCGCTGCTAAAGGCCACGATCAAAACGTGGCCTACACATGCGAAGCAAACTAATAAAAATTTAGTTTATTGACAAAATTATCTATTTCTCTTTTTAAAGGACAAGATCGAAGGTATTATCTGTACAATCTGAAGCTGTTGAGGACGGTTGAACCGAACCAGATATTTTTCTTAGGAATGCTTGGTTGGTATAGACGAACGTATTTTATACAGTTTTATCTGGACTTTTATGTACGTTAACAGATAAAATTGTCTGCAGTATCGTGCGGAAATTTGTCCGAAAGTTAGATGTTTGATTGGAATATAGTTATCCGTACTGTTATAGACACTGATGTGACAGACCCCGTTCAAAAGTTCTTGTCGGATTAATTATTGGCTGCAAAACACAGAACAGCGTAAACGAGGGTAAACTGGCCCGGAGTATGAAACAGAGTGCTGGGTTTCAAACTTCGACTACCACGTGTTCCTGAGTTAAGTAGTAAAATACGCTACCACTGTACCATCCTGGGATTAGTTAGAGTCACAGGTTGTTCTAAAAGAAATTGTGATTATAACAAGTCCGCTAAGCGCTGCCCGATCGGGCAAAATACCGCTTTCTGGATTCCCGTCTGGAGACTCGTGTTGAATTATTAGAGTATACACAGAAGAAACGCCTTTGTGGTGCTCACGTCTGCTGCCAGCTCGAAATCGCTACGCAATAATAAGGAAGACTCGAAAAACGAAGCCAGGTAAAAAATAACGTCTCTATTTACGCTCAGTTCTATGAAAGTGCTCAGTTCTCAGTGAAAAAACGAATACGACATCGTAAATCATAGGGCTGTATGTGCGATTACCTCTTTCTTAAATATCTAACAATATTTTGCCGATTTAGAATTATTCCTTGAGCCTGTTTTGTTCATAAAACAGCTCGAGGCGTTAGTGCAATACGTTGCCCTACTCCTACGACCAAATATAAAAAGAAAATGCCATCACTTGATTCAGATTTTTATACCACTAGAACTGTTACTTACGAATAGTGTAAAGACATATAAATGTTGTTGTTAGACAGTTTGTCTAGGATTTTCGTCATCTATGGCACTGCGTCAGGCGGTTCCGACCATCCAATAAGATATGTATCTGCAGGTTCCGTATTAAATACTCCGGTAGCAGTATCTGTGATTATGCAATAATAATTTGTTTGCCTGCGAAACGTAGGGGCCTGTAGTGATCTAGTTCAAGAAGGCACATATAGAAACCTCATTTCGTGCGGAAAGCCAGTTTTCAGCAGCACCGAGCATGAAGCTTACAATATCTATTTTGTTTGCTTATTATTTTTTTTGGGCTGTTTTATTGAGAAGATTTGTACTAATATCTTGACACGTTATATCTTTGTTTTTATTGCACTTTTTTTGCAGTATTCAAAGCTACGAATGTGACAAATACCTTGTTAAAACATTATTAGTTTTAACTATTTACTTAATACTTTTTTAGAAATGTTTTAATAATTTCGTCCTGAAATCCTACCCGGAATGCTTATACCATTAGGCAGCGCCTTACACATACAGGTTGTTTGCATAAAAGCAATCAATCACACAGTATGGTCTGTTACAGTTGGTCACCGACAACAAACGTTAAGAAGTCATCATGGCGTGATAGCTCCAAGTTGTTTTTTGAACATAGATAAATCGAACTCCTTGCAAAAAGGCGATACTATCCAGCTTAGCGCTTCATTCATTGAAATTATAAAAAGCCTTTGCACAGATTTAAAGAGATGTTTTTGGACTGACTTTATGACACAAGTCGGGTTGAAGTAACTCTCGGGGCTTAGCCAAGCTCGAGAGCTTATCTACATCCTCGAGATGATAACTAACTCCGAACACCACTGCTTATGTAGGTAGATAACCTATGACACAGAGACAAATATAACCTCAGGACAGTGAAGGATACGTCACGAACAATCACTGTAACAGAATTGTTATTGTGGCAAAGAGCGTTTGATCAAATAAACAAGTCACCATGTTCAGGAGCCTGTAGTAGCACTTTCTGGTGATCTTTCGCGGCTTTTTTTTATTCTGATTGCATCGAACAAAGAAGATTTGTACAGCTGTTATAAACAAAACTGTTATAATCATTAAAATTTTGCTGAAAAATAAGAACACGATAGAGCTCAGCGTTACAAATGGGTCCTAGGTATAGCAGAATACCGTTTCAAACATCGCCGAGTACCTCTACATCCAGGAGCTGGTTTTAAGTGTCGAACATACGCATTTCATTTTCGATTTTCAAAATTGACAGATCGGTTTCGAAAACTACGAGTAAGAGAGATTAAATTCTTAGCTGTTTTTTTCAATTGTTACCATGATTCCTATTTCCCCAGGTTTGACGTATGCTCTAATGAACACAAACAAATCCCCCTTTAGAAAATTCTACATTCTCGGGTAATACTAAATAGTAATCCTTATCGGTTATTTTTAGCAAGCAGATCGAATCGCAGACGTTTCTAGGACGCGCTTGCCTGTATACCGTATGAAGGAGTCAAACAATGCGACACAGCATAATAATAAGCAGTGGTTCTCGGTACGTACAAATTCGA
Organism: Varroa destructor; assembly: GCF_002443255.2. NCBI lineage: Eukaryota > Metazoa > Arthropoda > Arachnida > Mesostigmata > Varroidae > Varroa > Varroa destructor. The sequence goes on from NW_019211454.1 coordinate 74,324,882, forward strand.
TTTCAAATCGTTTACCCTCAGCACTCCTTTTACGAAGAACTCCAGATTTTTAACCCCCCATTTGCCATATTTTCCTGGCGCACTTCTTCATTAAATTTAAGGGCGGATGTACTTACTGTGTTGGCATGAATGACCTCGTTTAGATATGCATTGCTGAAGTGTTATAAAAGTGGCTGCAAAACCGCGCAGAGGGGGGCACGCGGTGCAGACTTGGATTACACGTTCAATTCGTGCTTGCGCATTTCGGTTGACTTGGAGGCTTTGTCGAGCCATATAAATTGAGGGTGTTGTCTGGTAAGGCCGAGAAGATCGGCAGACGAACTAACGGATAGACTGCGCAGAGGGGTACTTAGCTTTACGTAGTGGTTTCAGCAGAGGGAGGGAGGGAGGGAGGGGAAAAGGCGACCGCGTCCTTCGGATCAACCTTGTCCCTTTGCTGTAGAACCTTCCCTTTCTCCCTAGAGCGACCCTTCTTTAACGTGCCAAGAACGCCCCTTACTCATTCTGCACTCTCCATCCTCCTTCGCAAGCCTGCCGCGCCTGGGCCTGCTTCGAAACACCGCAGAAGCAAAGGGTAGTGAAGAGGCAGCTCGAACAGTGGTGCTTGAGGAAAGCTGAGGACTGCCGTCAACGATACTGCTCATTGTGCGTGGATCAGCAAGCGAGCCGCGTGCTTCAGAATCGTCGTAGCTCTATGTAGTGGAAAAATATACAGTGTTCGATACCGACGACCTGTCGGTATTTTGTGAGTGCTTTCTGTGTGTGTCTGGCCAGGATACGACGCCATGTGAATTTAGAACCCGATAGCCTGGCAGCAGTGATGTGTGTATTATTGTGCTGTGTGCAGAACTAACTACTGACGTGTGTGGAATGTGGTAGACTTTAGAAAGTAGACATATTAACGGGAAGATGACTGTAAGCTGAGCCTTGCCGTGACGTGACGTGACGGTCGAGCAAATAGAGGTGGCACAAGAACGCCTTGCCATGAGGTGGCGTCGTCTCGACTCTGCCGTCGTGCTGCTGATTCTCACGTTAGAGGTCGCATGGACAGCCAAACGTGCGTAGTTTTACTTACACTGGAATCCAAAGTTGCTATCAAATGTCTATTGGACAAAACAGATTTCCTGTGTATGTTCTGATAAGGGAGACGGTGGGCTACCTGAGGGGGTCGAAATACGCGGATCGAATAAGATACGAAATACTGTGAAGTGCTCCCTTCAAAATAAATTGATCAACATTTTTATTCATAACTAAGGGCTTGAAAATACGATACCACAAGCGACATGGTATAATTTGCACTTATGGGTATTCAATCCTTACGTAAACAATTGTCCGCAAAGCTTTGTCGAGAATATCTTATAATCGAATGTATCGAACGTCTGCCTTTTTCGATATGAATGAATGCTACGAGAGCGTTGACACTAATTTCCAATGTCGCTGAGAGGTAGACAAGGTCTCTCCTAAAAACAGAATTTTTGTTGTAGGTTTTGCAATGAATCAATTTGGTGTTGCTATGACTATTTTCCAAATGACAAAGCTTCGCTGCGCAACGAGTCCTTAGTAAACGCACACTCGTTCCTCCTCAAAACGGTTATATTTGCTCTTTGATGCTTTTTTCACTCATCTCTTCTCACTTTCTTTTACGATATTCTTTAAGCGCATTATTTGACAAACGACTGGTGACAATAGACAGCTCTGTTTCTAATGAAAACGGCATCCAAGGGTAAAATTTGTCGGGCGCCGGCTACCATCGGGGCCGTGATGGCTACATGAAAGGACCTCTTAATACGCCAGGGACGCCACACCCGTCATCATCCTAACCAGCCGAAACGGAAGCTCAGGCTGACATGACAGATAGACAAACAAAGGGGAAGTAGCTTTGCGGGCAGCCACAACTCCTGTTTTTCCATCTTCTGGTCCTCCTATTTATCTTTAGATGTCTCTTTTCTTTTTTGTGGTAGCTTTTAGCCTACTCACTATTCATCCAGTAGCACGAAACCAGTAAAAGGGTTTGTACGCCATTCGCCTCACTTAACCACGCGCTGCGACATGCCAGAAAATGCACGGGGCATGATTGGACGGGCGTTCGCAGACCAAGCTTCAGACCCTACATCATCGCATGTCAGGCTCTCCTGGGAGTACATCGATATCTGAAAACAAGGGTTTCGCAGGGCAGACAGAAGAGTTCGGCAGGAGACATGCATGAAATAAAGGTTGCCTTTTTCCTCATCGCTGGTTGTCCTGCATGACTATCATATCATTCCAGTGCATCCAAGCGCAAGAGTATTTCACCCAGAGCCTAATTGTTGTTGTTGTTGTAGTTCATGGGTGCACCCGGATACGGACGGGAGTTTATTTGGTACGCATTACTCATAAAGCAAAGTACCACGGAAACAAAAAAAATCCCTCTAAATACAACAAAGGTCATATTGTATGCATATGTATGTATATATATATATATATATATATATATATATATATATATACTTACGTTGACTTCTGGTTGTCTGTTGCCACGTACTCAGGTAGCGAACCCATTGCAACTGTTTCTGTATAGCAACAACCTTTACCATTCTGAGTGTTTTAGATCTATTATAATACAAACAATTAAATACTTACAACCACGGCTAATGTTTGTATGACGGTTGTGCTTATTTATTATATAGAAATAAACAAGCACAACCGTCTTAGACGGCTGTCAGACACACGGTTATCAGTATCTTTCTGAACCGTGCGGTATTCTCGGCATCGGTCTCGAAGAGGGATATCAAACCCATTACTAATAAAAATTGGACATGCAAAAAGTGCTCTTATGCTTTATTTTAAATTTGACTGAAATTTTCGGAGTGGTTTGTAGCCTTATTATTTCATATCAGAAAATATGTACACCAGCGTTTATCCAGTGCCAAAGGTCGATCTGCAGAAAACCGTTCATCAAAACCATTTTGGACAGAAAAACTGGTCGAAAATCAGTATGAACCGCAACAACTTCAAGGGTTTCTCCATCCGCTATTGTTGGAGTATCTAAATTCAACAGGCAATGAGAGGTCACTTTAGTCACCGCAACTTAACGACGTGACTGTATGAGGCGGTTGCGCAATAATATCGATTCTCAACGCGAAGAGGCGCGAGAAATGTTAAAAGTGGAAATTGTTCATCTCATTAATTTAAGGCTATAGTCATCCCTGTTAGGAACGCCGATGCGATATCAAAGTTGCCAAATTTCTACTAGTCAGACAACTATCAATAACAAAAAAACAATATTTTTACTGTCACACAGTGAGGGTAGCAGGGAGTGAGCCCGAAAAAAGGGCTTTGTTGTAGCGCCGCTCAAGTGTGAAGCCACTGACGAGCTGACCGGAAAACAGCGGTGCGTCTTGATGAGATCAACCGAGGCCTGTGCCGTCCTTTGTCAACGCGCAGCAGAAATCACTTTCGGAAACACAGTTTAATACACAGCTAGTACCTTACTATAACTACACAAGGATATTCTCTATCTTGAATGAAAGCTAAACCACGTTGGGTCTAGAGAGATCATTCGTCACAGATGCTAAGATTCTTATGCGCATCTGACGACTTTCCAAATTTTTTTTTTTTGGTAGCTACACTGTTTGTAAACAAAACACTGCATTTTATTTACACAGTTAATACAGTTTTATGAAACGGGAGTTATATATAGCATTCATCCTTCGAGTGTAAAAGTACCATTGACATGTCGCTTTATAACTATTCATGTTGCTACAACATTCCTTTTAGCTATTTTTGTTCTCGATAATTCTGAACAATTTTTCAACCATACGCGGTTACGTTTCCTTCGTCATTTGATCAATAAGCTAAAAACGATCTCTCCGAAATAATGGTAATATCCCCTACTAATATGCTGATCATCCTCAACTTGAGTCTATAGGTCGAAGTTTTAATAATTTCTACAAATGTACTCCACAAAACGACAGGCCAAGTTTAGTATTTGATAATCTACAAATATATCTGTATCTTAGATCGTCTCTAATGCTTTTAATATCACAGCACACTTTGTGTTTCAGTGTATATTGATCTGATCGCCGGTCGGATTTATTTGGCAAATTCATCAAAGCGCCGCGACCGTAGAGTGGATCATAAGCTTAGAATCAACCGTCGGATTCAATGGCTAACGGAGTTTTAGTGTTTTTCAAATTGTGTGAGCTTGTAATATTAGCTGACGTAAAACCCACGTTTCAGTTTCTCTTCGTAATGTATTCAAATTGGTCTTTTCCGTGCCGCAGGCACTATTAGTTATGGCGGGAGTATTAGTGCTGAAAACTTCGGTTATCGTAATGGAAGAAAGTAGCAAAGATAGATTCTGCTTAGTAAGTGCTTTTTAACTTTGCGTGGCACTTCAATAAACTATAGAACTTCATAGGCAGGTATAGCACTGGAACCTTTGAGTCTGCAAGTTTTAAAATAAAAGGAAGGATTCTATAATAATAACAAAATTTTGTGACTGATACTTATTGAGCAAATATTTTCTTTTTTTTATTACTATCCATTAGGTCGGAACACATTTATCCAGTTCCACAAGAAGGCTCAAATACTAATATAGATGAATTTTCATGAGCCTTAGCGATGGTTTCTTTTGCAACGTGATAATAGTTATCAATAAAATCTAATTCAAAAAACAGATTATAAAAAAAATTATAGACGCCTTGTTTAATCTGTCTGGCTATTTTTATGCACAAATGGCCAAGCTTTCATATGGGTATCCATAGCAACTTAGTAAATTTAGTGCCAGAAATCATGGAAATTGCGCGTGTCTACGATCATCTCCACTATGTTCATAAAGACCCATTTATAATTTCAATAAATCGTTGAAACACAGGAACTATGTTAGTGTATATAACGTTGATTCTCGTACTTTCAAAACCGCATCATGAAGACCTAAAGTAAATTTTATTTCGGATGTATGAACCATCTATGAACCTCCCAGATTGCTCGTCGATTTTCAAATAAGCACTTAAAAAACTTATTTGGGAGAATTTTTAAAGGTAAAGAAAAGCAATTCACTGAATCCTCCTATTTCGAACAATTGAATTTACAGTATGAAAACCGTCCTAATATTTATGATCTTTTATATGCTGTAGCCTGCCGTATATTCAAGCAGAAAATTGAATTTTCAAAATATGCTCTTTGTGTGAATTCGCTCAACCGGTAGTTGCACATAAGAAAGGTTGATTTTGTTAATATACGTTTTGTTATTAATCGAGGTGGTGGACTATGCTATTCTCCTGCGGTATTTGGTTCGAACTGTTTTCTACCCCATTTTTCTCACTATCGAAAAAATTAAATTTTGAAAATTATTTGTGAGCGATTACTATGTAAGAACCTTTTGTATAAGCAAAGGAAGTCCTCTTCTCAATACGTGATGATCAAATACGTTGAAACATGTTAATGAGTTTGGACTAAGCTGAAATTTTTAGAATTTGCTTTTTACGAGTGGCTTATCATATGTGAACAAATATCTACCCTGAATTTCCCGGTCATTATCGGTTATTTCGTTAATAACAAATATCAACAGGTGGAACACCTGACCTCTTATAGTGTCTATTCCTCAAAGTAAACGTCTCACTTAAGCGAAACTAGCCTTTGAGAACATTAAACAAATCAACACCATGTAGGCTACATGTGATCCTTTTGCTTTTGGTCCCATTATAGACTGCCTCTGGTAGAGTTCTGAACGCGCACCTAACAACCTTCGTGGTAGTGTTCAAAGCGGTTCCAGAACCGGATATAATGGAGTGCTCTGCACCGGAGGTCGGCTACGAAAAAAGTTTTGATACCCAACAGAACGCTTTTCATGACACAGGACTTGTGCTGGTGTTATCGTTCGACATGCATCAGATGAAGACACTTCAAGCATTTGTCGCGTGTCTATGCTGTTAGCCTTACCTTATAATAAAACCTGCTGTTTCCCTTAGATCGAAAGGTAAATGTTGAGGAATAATCCTGATTAAGATTGTCGTATGGAGCGTTTGAGGAAGGCATTACCTAAAACATCTAATTCTTTGTCTTAGACAGGGCTATTGGCATGCTTCCGTAAATTGAAAGCTCATCGTGAGATTTTGCTGTAAGTCTATAGAGCATTCTTGCAGCAGGGCATATACATACACTCTGAGATGCTACGTACTCCATGACCGCCTCTAGGCGTCTATAACTATACAAAACGATGCGATTTGATCAATAATTAGTTAACTTAAAGTGTATTGCTTGTCTCTTTAGCTTCACAAACTCGAGTAACTTTTTTTTTGAATTTTTTTATTACATTTAAACAACTAGCTTCTTCTACATTCTACTTGTAATCTTATCGCAATCATAGTAAACTGTTATATTAATTTAACATATTATTCTTGCTGTGTGAATATTTATAGAATGAATGTTACCAAGATACACATTCATTCTATAAATATGTAAAAAATATATATAAGTACTGTATATGTCAAAAGACCCTTGAGGTAACGTTTTGTATTATAGATGTTGACTCCTCCTTATAGCCATCATCTGTTTTCCCTAATTTATGACAAAAATATATTACACTATCGTTTTTGCATCTTATTAAATAACTGAACGTCGGAGGTTAGTTTGATTCAGAATGTACGTTTGCACTTAAGTTAGCATAACGTAGCGCCAGTTTGTGTTTGATCACTTTTGATATAACTACCTACTGATAGAAATTTATAAAATGAGAATGTCAAGTTACTCATAAATCGGATCTAGATATGACCAGATATTCCCATAATGTCACCATCAGGTTTGTGTTTTTTTTTTCGAGATAACTGCTATTCCCTTTGATCACAACTTTATCTCAAGGCTTTTTTCGCTATACTTAAATATACATTTTTACCTACTTATACATAAATACACAATGCGATATGAAACAATTTCGTTTCAATATGCTGCATGCAATAGATTCAGTTATACTTTACCAGGCTACTGAGAAGCTCTCTTTCGTAGGCTAGAATGAACTTTTGTCTTGTAGATAGGTTCGTATCAATTTTCCCTGCGGTCTTTTTCAACAACGATTTCAACAATCTGGATTTTTGTTACGGATAATATAAGAGAATAATGTTCTATAATGATTTTGAGGTGAGCATATGGTGCCGACTTAACTAGCTTATGTTTCTTACGACCCATACGGCAACAAAAAAGGCCCCTGTTTTTAGAATATTTGAAGCTGTTTCAGAGGTGGCCTCGGTTGATACTGGTAATAAGAGATTTCTTATATCACCTAGCAAATATTTCTCAAAATCTAAGATGCTCCGACTAGGCCTTCTTTCAAGGCCTTGACTTTTATTTAATGTGTAAAGTAGAATTTGTCAAAAAAGAACGGTAGGAAATTGATTAAATAAGCTCCATATTTTAATGCTTTGTATACTTCAGTAATCAATTTAAATCGAAACAAAAATGAAAAATAGTACATGAAATATGACAGTACTTAGCAGTGTGCTTGGTCGATGCTTTTTAGCTATCATTTAGCCCGAAGGCATACCTTCTTCTACGCTATATATATATATATATTATATGTGTACAAAAATACAACTGGATTCTCTGAACTACATTAAATAGGTGTTTAAAAATTTTGAAATTAATGCGCTTGGTTAGAAGCGCTGCTCGATAAAGGTACTGCAGCGCATGACGCCGACCAATACCTAAAACATATCCCACCACATCTCAAGCAGATACCCATACCTCCCGGGGGTCGAGAACAATTTCGTATACCCAAACCCATTAGTATTGTTCAAAATGCTTTGTGTATAATGTATTCTGTAAAAACTCGACCGTTCGTAAGCAATACAACGCTTACATATTTGAGGCTGATCACGTATATTAAGGTTATTTTGTCTATGCGAAGCGTGTCGGTAGCAGCCCACTGCGGAGTTTCATAAGCCTTGCCTTGTTCTTATTAATCACCAGTGCCCTCTCGTCCATGCGTAACGAAAGTCTTGCCAGAGCTTACTAGACATGAAGCCGAATATTTTCAAAGATGACATGATCGTCGGCACAAAACAGCGTTCTTAAGTGCCCCGCTGGGTTTCGAACGAACGGGTATATAATTCAGCAAAAGAACGAAAAGTAGTGAACCCAGTTTATAACCCTTTACTTTAAGCCAGCCGATTAGATTCTCAAATATTTTCTCTAATTAATTGACTGTCAAGTTCGATAATAAAGTTTGTCGTAAGGCGGTATCTAATGCTCCGATTCAGCTTCGGTTACGTAAAATGCATCCAAAAGTCTGTTCGTCGTTATTATTTTGAAGTTCAGCTTTTGCGTCTGGAATTCATGTCCGAAATTTAATAGGGCTAAACTTGAAGATAAGATGAACTTAAACGCCGAGAGCACTGAGACGACTGCAGTGCTTGTTGATTCCAGCATAAGTATTGCTTCATAGTGGCTTTTTCTTATAAGTAAAAAAGAAGGCCTCTCTTGGGGCTTACGAAAAAGGAAAAGGGATTTGGACCAAAATCTCGAAAAGGAAGCTGAATTTACTAATAGACGCGGCAGCTTACGTGCACGGCATTGGCACCTTTCTAATAAGTATATGGGAGCTAAACCGCAAATTCAGGTTCTAGTTTTCGCATATGGAAGTTGTCTTATCTAAAGCGCATTACTATTTTTTTTTTATTTAATTTAGCTGGACAAGGAGTATCGAAATAAAGTAGTGACTTTGATAAATACAGTAAAGGTTAAAGGTTTATAGTAAAAGGACAAAGGATCAATTCGGATGATAAATAATAGCAGCTGCTTGCATGATCCTTGACATAGATATTGTGTGCTGCTTTAAGGTCATTAAGTAGAAAAGGGTCGTGTTTTAGGTCCTGTAATTTTCTCTATCTAACCAGATCTAGGTCAATCCATGGGATACTCAATAGAAGTGAATGAACCTATGGTGTGTATAACAACTGCTATATACTAATATAAAGGAAAGCTTAAAAGTCGAGGTAACACGGTAGTGCCAAATAAATACGCACAAAGTTCTAAATTGGAAAAAAAAACTAGCTCTAAACGGCCTCGTAATGAGTAAACCGCCTAACAGTATTTTAAACAAACCATGATGTCGAATAATTTATGTTGGAATTGAGGGTATGTTTGAGATGAGAGTTTCAACGTAATAAAGAAGCCACCAAGACAAACATTGCAATGCCAAATATGTGAATAGTGCTAAATAATAAAAAAGCTTCGAAGGCCCATAATAGCCCCCAGCCAGGTTTTGAAAGATGGAAAAATTAGTTACGGAAACATAATACGACATTGTATTACGCGCGTTTCCAAAACAAAGTGCGGAAGGTAAAAATTTAATAAACTACGTAACACAAAAAGCTACCGCTCTACTGTTTTGCCTTACGTTCTGGTATACAAAGGAAACGTTTCACCTGGCCCATTTTACATCAGTGAGCTGTGCTGAAGCCCTTCCAAATGAGTCTGATGTTTCATGAGGCCATTGGCGCGAGCTTAATATTGAGGAGGCGTATTTCCGTATTCAGGAAGACGAGCGACGGTTTTTTTTATAGCAGCGCTTGCTGCTAATGTTTTCAGAACGCTCTTTGTTACATGCTCGGTGTAACACGTTTCGAAAAAGGATAAACGTCGTCCTGGATAGCAAAAATGTTTTACGTACTCCAGAGGCGAAAATTGTAATCGTAGAGTGTTACTTGCTTCTAATGGTCCTGCTCCTCAGAGCTTCATGGCCTCGGTCTTGTTCCAGTTGCTTTGTGAGTCAGCATCCGTTACGTACTATTGAGAATGATTAATTTCCCATAAACGTCTAAGCAACCTCTCCTGTATATCGTAAGTTCATTGATGTATAGTAGAACATCTATTCTCGCAGATTTGCACTCTTCGATGTTGCTTAGGAGATTATTCAGGAGGACTAAGAAAAGTAGGGAACTGAGATTGTCGTCGAGGTTACTTCTGTCGCCTACTGGAAGGTTACAGTTCCACTATGTTACCTTATACTGTAGTGGGATTCTTTTGCAGAATTGAAGCGGTGAGCTGAGTTTAGTGCTTGTATAGAGCTTCTGCTTCTGCACGACATTCAGTCCCTCGACGCTTTTGCGTCAAATACTGTTTTGAAATCGACGAATGCAGGATATGTGAACTGTTCGATGCCCCTTGGGCTTAGGACGGATCTTATCTTGGCGAGCAGTCATTGTCGAGTTTTCTGTACGGAAGCCATGTTGATCATCCGGGATCACGCTTCTAGGGAAACGGAGAGACACGTGAAGAGTGTAAGTGAAGGTAGCGGATAGCAACAGCTCTTTTTGCGATTTCCCTCCATAGGCTAGATTCTCGAAGATAGCCCTTGCTTTTCGGAATAACGGTAAGGAGTGCCTTCTGCCAATCGCCCGGTATTCTCCCGTCATGTAGACAGGCGTTATAAAGAGCAGTATATCACGGAGCTAATACTACTGCCTCTTTGAGGTGCTTCGGCTTAATCTGATCTGTACCAATTGCCTTGTTTGGCTTGGGTCGCTAGAGCGCTGCTATCACCTCATCGGCCGTAGCGCTCGTCTGGCTCGTCCGCTCCTCCCATATCATACAGTGACTCTCCCGGCACGGCGTTGCTGGAAGCGCAGAGCTGCCACAAATGAGCAATAGGGACATCTGATTTCATGAAAAATGGCGGAGTCCCAGCCCCCTCGCAACCATTTATAGGAACGTTGCCTCGAGCTAAAAAGTAGCTGCCTGCGTATTTAGGTGTTTCCTAAATTCCTTTATTTAGTTCGGTATACTTGTTTGTACCATTTTTATAAAATAATAAAAAGGGGACGCAACCCCGAGGATATTACGGCAGGTTTACCGTACCAGCGGGCACCCATTTGGGCTTGGAAAGCGCTCTTACGTATTTCGTTGAATCATGAGCTGTTACGACGGGGTTTGACCTCACCAGCTGTGTATCTTAAAGTATCTCAAAGAGCGGCCTTGTACTCGCCGACGTCAGGCCAACCTGGAATAAAGAAAAGTGTACCGAGACGCTTTCGGAGTCTTTCTAAGTTTGGCAGCCTTGACAAAGCTGTCCCCTTTGAGACTGTTGTGTCTACTCTAGACAGGGAGACGTGCATGGCCACTGGTGGGTGATTCCTAAACAAAGTCCCAACATGTAAAGGGTTCTCTGGTCTAAAATATGCGCATCCGTAGTAAAGAGTTCTACACCGCCAGTGAATGTCAGTTCTTCTTTGTGGATTACCATCCAGCACTCAGAGTTTGCGAAGGTATCACTCACCAGCCGTGTTCAAATCTCTCTTTGCTTATCTGCTGTTGAATAGAAGTAGCCTGTCGCGACCCGTTGAGCAAAACATTGAAACCTTACATCAACCTCTTTACACACACTGTTAACCGTTAGGCAAGGTTTGCTCGGACATGTCCTGTTATTATGTCAAGTCTTTGGCTCTTTGCTTTCACATAACACTCTAGTTAATTATACATAGATTTCAAAAAAGGTGAATATTTCATACAGATTTCACACAGAAGATTTAAAACAATGGCACAACCTTTTTAACTATTCTCAGATTAACTTTCCTGTTTCCTTTCATAACCTCTTACTTTGGCTTCTTTTACAGTCGTGATGGTCGTTGTATCGTTGCGAAACATAAACGTGCTTAGATGGTGAGAATAATATAATAGTTTCCTCCGTATAAATGAGACCTGTTTAGCTAATTGTTATAATAAGAGCTGTAAAAATTTAAACAAATGGGTACGACGTTGCTCACTGGGCAGCCTCATGGTAGACAAGCAGTAGAGTTTCTTACAAAAACAGTATCTGGTCTAAAAGAAACAGCTTCTTACATTAAAATGAATATTTACTTCAGAAACGATTTACAAAGATAGCTTCTTCCAACGTTTAGACTCTGCGGTGCATTTCGAGGCAAATGAATTGTGTTTAGGTATATACGATCCGGTTACTCAGGGATAAGCTAAGGTTGCAAATATGTTACATAATAAAACATGTTACATATGTCGAATTTTAAGTAACAAGGATTAGTCCCATTTCCTAGAATAACATACTTCACCCAGCCGAGTGATACTTCCCTAAAATATCAATGAACGAATAGATGTGTCTTAAAACTTCTGGGTTGAGGTGTTTACCCTGTAGATGTAGGTGGAACAAGGTTACAGATAAACTAATTATTTGCTAAGGCAAGGGCCTTTCGTTACCCCTGTCAACATAAGCATATACCTGTAATCTATCTTGACTTATGTTCAACGTGTTAGTGTAAATTCATATCGTATTAGACCCGTTCGTGAGTTGTTATAAATGAAAATGGAAAGATCAATACGAAAATTAGATAAAAAGATTGACAACTGTTAGATTACTCATGCATAAAGTGTATAAAATCCTTGGTTTAAGCTTGATCATATAGAGAATCTGGGCAGTTCAAGCGATTCCGAACCATTAAAGATTTAAATAACAATGGAAAGCTGCAGGCGACTCGGTTTGAATAAAAACGTATTTTATTTTAGGCCGAATTTGAGCAGAACCAGACAACTAGACGTGGAAGAAGATTTTCACGACGTGTAGAGGACCTTTGTCAGAGGAAGAAAAATGAGACACGGCGGGCACATATACTATCTTGAACCTGGAATAAAACTCCGTGCACTTAATTGGTTGAAACACGGTCGAAGGCCTTACGGAAATAGCACCATATGCACAACCTGATTAAGTACGTGACGAACCAAAAAGCATTAACGATGGCACTTATTTTGGTCAACCGGTGGGCCATAGAAAAAAAACGGGGTCTACCTGCGAAATTCATCCTGAAATTGCTCGTTATTTAGGAAAATTTCAGAGTTGAGCCACTATGACCTTGTGTTTGCCGAAGAAGGCCTAACAGTGTTTCTAGTCATGGCCTTATATTTACGGCATGTAAACGAAGGCCTGCTTTCTTGCAGGGCGCTTCAAAACAGAACTGCAAGGACGAAGTAGTGCAGGAAAAAAATCAAGATGCTCTTGACTGTTTTTCGACTGTAAGTGAATTGTTTACAATAAAATCACGCGAAATTACGTTTTAAGGAAATCGTGTGAGTCTGTTCGCCTTAAGACACCAGAAGCCTAGAAGAACAATTTTTGAACTCCTCACCAAAACCTTTGTGAAGATTTTTTGAAGCATATTCTGATGCCTGCCTTGCCTAAACCCCTTTTTTCACCCCATCTACCTCCCAAGTTCCTTCTTCTACTTCAAAGATTTCTAAAATGCCATTTACTAAAAAATTGAATGTCTATAAAATCTAAATACAGTGTATCATTATGACTTGCAAACCTTGCGCGGTATACGTGTATTCCACCGGAGAGAACGAAACTATTTTGTAAAGGACAAAAGACCGGAATAAAAACTGACACTTCGGAAAATAATTGTCGACATCTTTTAAATGTACTTCGTGTGTGCTACAATTCAAGGAAACGGCTTAATACTTTAAAACCGTACGCATACCTGCTGGCTTGACCAATTTTCCTTTGTCGGAATACATGTATTTAATACATGTAGCAATCAACATAATACATGATTACATGTGTTATGTTCATTGCTAATTATTGCTATAAATGTAATTCATTTATTAGTAAGTTAAGGTTATCTTATGAGGTAGTATATGAGTTAGGAAAATGGAGGAATTGATAAAACCGGCGTATAATTATACATGCGATGTCTATGAAGTTCATAAATCTTTGAAACGATAATTTTTCGCTTTTTTTTTTTACAATTTGCGCTATAATATAAGGCTTTTTGGTTTATTTTCATAGTACAATTCGTATTTGACACATTTACTTATCCCTTATTATTGTAAGTGGAATGTCAATACTGAGTAGAACATACTTTTGACCCCATTATATTCATCATGATACAGACACAACAAGGTACTTGACGAGGGCAACTATTCCTTTGGCTGAAAAAATGTTTCTTCAAAACTATCAAATTGATTTCTTCAAAAATAATCCGTAAGTAGCGAATAAATGTAAAGATCTTATTTGAAATGGCTTGAAGCTCGGAGCAAGTATTGCTTTCTCTGCGAATCGACTGTTTAAATGTTTTCCCATTCAATAGCATTGTTTTGGTAATGGGACTCATAGCCGTTCATAATGAGTATTTCAATGGTCCTATACGTTTTTGGATATGTTTATTAACAAACTAAGTGAAAATCTACAGCCTAAAGGTCACCACCCACACAACAGATCCTAGATGCAGCACATTTTATGTATTATATTGTTATATTATTTTTACCTACATTAATTTAATTTTCCCGCATCTTGATATAGATTTATCTGCGGCATTCCATCACATCGACTTTTAAGCCCAGCTTACAGTTCGAATAAGGTTTTTGCATTGATTTATTGCTTATGGATTGTTTTTAAGGAAATCAATTTGATAATTTTTAGGAGCACATAATTAGGTGCACATTTCGGCCTTATTTTTTTGTCATGCTAAGGCTTAGGAACTGTTCCAGCCTTCGCAGTTGCCGGCAGATGACACTGGAGAGGCTCGCAAAAAGTGGGGTTTATCATATTTGTTGTCCTATCCAGAGCTTGTCACACTTGACAGACTTTCTTTGACTGGCTGCCGCATTGCTTTGATTAATGTACAGTCTCCAAGTGTTTCCCAAAGACACCGTATGACATTTATAGAAATAGACAAGTTTGGCAATGCTGCCATATAGAAAGCTAAACGGAGACGCGTTTCTTTTACCGGGAGTGGGCGCTATTTTGATTTAGTGAATATGCCTATTTGAATAGGCATTGTTTTTTCCGTTATGCACAGACACTCTTCGCTGCGAGCCTAAGTACGCTTTGCATAAAAGTAAATTTAGTGACTGGAAAGTAACGGCAACAATCTGATAGATGCAAGATAGGACTATAATATCTTTATACACCGTTGAGCGCAGGGTGAATATTCATAGCCCGGTACAATTGCATTGCATCAAAATGAACGGAGCGTCTTTTGATTAAATTTTTTTAGAAAGCATAACATATCGTTAGCTCCCACGAGATACAATATCTTATAGCATACACCGAATACAGGAGAATCAGCACTCACTCTAGTAACTGCAAGAACTTTAACGTAGAACAACGTACTACAATCCTACTGTCCAAGAAACAAGCTGCGTACTATTATAAACTTCATTAGACAGTCTACGCCTGCAAGAAACCTTAACATCTAAAAGCAAACCTATATTTATGATTCATATTATTTTAGCGTTTAAGGTGTTATCCTAATGTGTCTTCCCATATAAGATTGTTCGCTGTCGACTTGTCTTTGTTCAGATACGGGGAAGTATGTATCTGGGTAACAATGGGAACTCGTTCCTCTATTATAGGAAACGACATCTGAACTTCACTTCAGTGGACGATAACTGGCATAGTTGTATTTAGTATATTTCTTTGTAGAAGATATTACTATTCTATTTCTCGCTATTTGACTCTCAAATTTCACTTATTCCAAACTAAATATACAGTGTCTTTTAGATATCGGTACTTCTAGTTACTGTTTCTTGCCATGACACCCAGAAACTGTATGGTTCATTCTAATATGTGGCGAACGATGGCTTCAGGAGGTAAGGAAGGAGAAAGAAATTGCAAAAATTTTCATCAGCACCTTTTCTTCTTTTTGTCCTGCTGCCACCACCACCACCACCATTGTTATTCTCCGTTTGTCGCTTCTTATTTTGTGCGACCTTTATCCACTTTTTCGCGTTCGCTCGAGCCAAAAAAGTTTTTTAAGTACCGGACACGGCGGGGTATGCGAAACGCCAGGCCGAACGTGTCCGGCTCAGTATGTTCAGAGTTAAGGTTCGTGTTCAGCAAGTCGTCATCACGTTTTGCGGCCCCGTTTCACGGTCGTCGGTTGAAGGGAGCCTGTTTCAATTCAAAGGGCGTATGAGTGAGAAGCATACAGAACGAAGTCTAGATAAAGGAAGATATATGTTGTAGCATCTGTACACATTCGCCTGTTGGCATTGCGGATGAATGGACTGAACGTTGATGGAGTCAAGAACCTAAGGGTAGATCTTACAGCGTTATTAAGTAAATAGCCGTCTATTGCTATTGAAAGACCGCGCGTGTGTAGCGATAACAGACGTGTCGTTTCGGGGCTCGTTAGTGACCGTTACGAAAAATCGTTGTTGCCTTTGTGCTTGTTCCGAGATATCTACACCTATCTATACCTAATATCTCATGCTTTCGCCATCTTGTCCTTGCTCTATGCATTCTGGTGAAGACCACTCTTTTAAGATTCATGCTCCTCTTCTTCGTCTTCTTCTTTCTGTTGTAACATCTTAACAGGTTGGCTTCTTAGGCTACCTAAGGAGAGAACCAGGGCAGAGGATATCAACAAAACAGGAAGGCTCGTCATAGGCAATTGTGCCTTTATTTTCTATAGAACTGCTGTTCCATATAGTAACGTTTTAGACATTGTCGAGCAGTCACCCCGTATTTCTTATATTTGTTTCTTCCGATTGGAAGAAGGTCACTTTAGGTAGAGGATTTAATTGTTGGCTTCATGGAGGGTAGATGCTCAAATCGTAAAATAACACCGTCGATATCAAGCGCCACAATAACAATATCGTATGGCAAACAGATTTTGGGATGTAGAATATAATAGTAAAAATATCAGGCCAATCCCATATGTAGCTTTTAAGAAAATCGAAATTTCATACTTTTTTTAAGTCAGACTCTTTCTTGGGATAAAAAAAAGGATAGCGTTTATCGCGAATGTATAACCTTCTTTGCTGTTCACAACAGACAGTGTAAATTTATAATTTCTTTGCATTAGATTTAATGCAAAAAGGTATAGTGGTATGGCCTTGTGTTTTTTGTGACCTTTCAATTCTTTATCGGTAAAATTAATTGTGCACCTTCCTATCAATAGCCTATCTAATAAAGGTAGCTATTAATCGAATTATGTCCTGGCGCAAAGCTGCTTTTTTATAATCACCTTAGCGCAGCTTACATGAGATATAATAGTAGGTATAATATTTTTAGAGTGACCTTAGCTTACTTGGAGCTTCAATTTCCAGCGCCAAAGGCTCTTCAACGACGGTCCCCTGAGCGGGAGCAATTTTAAAAGGACGCCAACAAAAAACAGTTGAATGTATTTTTTTATATCTCTTGTTATTAAAATCTTTTTACAATTACTACTTAAGTTGAATGCAACATCCATAAAGTTGGCTCTCTTGGCTTTTTCATAGCAGTCACCTGCTTCCTTCAGGTTTTGAGCACTTCCTCGCATATATCTGGTCCTCTCTCTAAAAAGCGGGTACGGATATTTTTTTTATGTGTGCCCACCGTCCGTGGGTTTTCGTAGTACGCCGTGCTTTTCAAGTACCCTCTTAAAAAATTGAGCGGGGTTATGTCACATTATCTGGGGAGCTCTCCAACATCATTCCACCTAAAAATCAACCGTTTACTGAGTGACCTCCTAATAACGCGATTACTTTATTAACCACTTAGAGGGATGAACCATACAGCTATAACTATGGGAAGGGCGTTTCAGCGATTCGAGCTACCCAAGACAATCCCCTGGTCAGCATATTCAGCGAATTCAAGCCTACAGTTTCGTCGAAAAAAAAAACCCTAATAATGTTTCCGGTCCGCATGCCGTACCAGAAAGCGGTTGCTCTGGATCTAAACCCTTTTCATGTATATCGCAATAATTTCCGGTCCATGGTAGTATACAAAAAATGAACAACCTTAACTGAAAATATCCGTGCCGCCGTTACAAAAGTAGGTTTATATAAGCAAAAAAGTGGCCAAACACTAGGCCAAGCGAATAGTTGAAATGAAAGAAGTTCAGGGAACTAACTTACTAATGATATGTTTGTAATAACGTTAATAATAATATTGCTGACATAAAATAATAATAATAATAATGTTTGGTAAAGAAGGATCAATGTAAATATATTTTTGTTTTTGTTGGCAATTGTTGTTGAAATTGCTCTCAACCTAATAGACTTGCCTGTATAACTTATTGCAAGCCTAAATTATATGCTATATATTATTATATTTGTAAAGTTGTGCAGCCGTATGAAAAGTTAATAGAATTTTGAGAGAAAAAGGGTCTCAGAGGAATTAGGAATTGAGATTATTTTTGCGTAATTTCCCATCCTTGTTGATATGCTTCTGTTACTTTTCCTGATGATATCACTTGGACATTTGCGGTTGACCAAATGATTTTGTTGCAGTAATCGCCCTCTGTCTCTTGCAAAGAGATCCTCTACCTCTTTTATTTTTAACGGTGCAACAAATCCTCTCCGGAACCTTTACAATATAAAATTCTAAACCTTCAAGAGAACGTTTTTCGCTTTAGCAGCACAATTGACTTTTTTTAGTGAAAAGTTAACATTAAAATGATTAATGTTATTTTTAGAAACGTAATAGGCTTGATATCTATCTGTAATAAATTCTATCTAAAATAAAAAATTAATTCAACATCGAGATCGCGGACCATTTTGTCACTCTGAACAATCTAAAATATTAACGCTGTTATTTCTAGGGTATAGAATAAAATTTTAAAATTATTGTAATAAAGTTATTATTTTTTAATCATTCCAGTTATAATGACTCTTACTTAATCGTTTTTCGTTAAATCGTTAAATTTATTGAAAAAGAGGAAAAACGGTAAAGTCTAAGGAATACTAATAAGTGATATTTTAGGTATTATTATATAAACTCACCATATATTTACTGTGAAAATGGATACTAATACCCGGGTATAATTCTTACAAATACTTCTGGGATTAAATTTTTATGCCCTTTTGTTCAAACATCAATACCAGAAATACTAGTGACCGTATGACGACGCTATTAGTAAAACTGTAGGTAATGGTTAGGACTAAATTTTCACTTCAGCTTGTATTTATTATTTACTTGTATCTCTACGGAAATTGTATATTGCTATCTGATAAACACGGTAACACGAAATAATCGGTACAATAACTTGCAGTAACAAATGAACCTAGTCTAGTCAAGGGCTCTAATTTAACTAATTATTTTTATAGACCTTCAGCGAACCATGACAGGGCCATAATGCTGCACGTGCACACCTCGACAACTTCAGTCCTGAAATTCGTCGAAAAAAATTAGTAAATCTTAGTAATTTTCAAAATATTTCTGCATTCAAATTGGCAATTGTAGTAGTTGTTCATCAATAACAAAATCGTAAAAAACCGAATTCTAGCCTAGAGCATTATTTGTACCTATATTCAAGACAGAAAAAGGTACCGTTAATTAATTACTTCCATTTATGCAGTCCGGCTACGATTTTGCAAGATGTCTTCAAATAATTACGGCAAAGTCGACTGTATTTATGGTGAGAATATCTTATGTATGAAACGAATTTTCCTCCAAGTTAGTTCTCTTAATAATTGTGAAAAATCAAGTCTCTGACCAAAACTTACGAGGTTAGTATCTTGGGAACCAAGTATTTTTTAGCTTTCCTAGATACTATTGAACATAATAATTATCCACAGAAATATTTAGCCAGCTTGGAGTCCGTAAGTTTCTTTCTATATAAGTCTTACTGCATTCAGATCTGCCACACAAATGAAAAAAGCAAGACATAACAAAATGCATAATTTGAAATGTTTGGCCCGTATGAACCCGTTACAATTAACTTCATATCCGTAAAAGTTTTTACATTCGGCCAGTTTAAAAAAGTGCTAAAAGGCTCAGCGAGAAGTCCGCAAGCGCTTCGGTCATAACGTCCAAAACAGCTGTAAGGCATTGTATCAGACAACTGATCTCAATAGGAATATTGTCTCTACTCGCCGTATCACACGTAGACGTAAAATTCGCAAGTATACACGTTATCATTATACCATCACACGGATCTCTTCTTCTTGAACTAATTCTAGTGTGAAGTCGACGATTGTCGAGAGCAAAAAGGGCAGACTCCCAAATAAAGGCTATTCTGTCCTATATTATTTTGGCAGCTAGTGCCATCGTACGTTTCTATTAAAGATCAAAAGTATAATTACTCAATTATTAAGAACTGGACAACAGAAATGATCTTGTCACGTTTCCTTCTTAGCGTTAAACTTTTACCCAATCGTTTTTTTATTGCCAGATGTGTTTCGTTTTTTATTTATAATAGGCAGCGACGTCAGATGACCGATCATCATAATGGGGTCTTACTGGAACGTTTACTTAGCTACCCTCTAATTTGCCGTAAGAATTGTGACCAGTTCACTTATGCGGTAAATCCAATATCATTGCGCTATTCTTGGACGCGTTGCTCGATTTCGGCAGTAACCATGTAGAACCATGTAAAGTGTTTAATTTGTACTATACATCCAAAACAATGCTAGTTCACACAGACCGCTGGCATAACTCAATCCCTTTTTTTTTCGTACAATCTTTAATCACAGTTCAGGGTCGATTTCACTAATTATGTTATAAATACAGAAATTCAGCATCGTAAATTATCTTCAGTGTTGTTTTATAGATTCTGCCTCTTGTATAGTTTCACAGGGAAAAAGGTGAAGGGAGCCAAGTTGAACGGCCATTTGAACCGTCGCACGTTCGAGTCAATTAATCTAGAACCACGATTTCAATGAAATCGATCGTTTTGCTTGCTACGGGAAATATTGTCCCATCTTATTGAAACACAAGGTTGTTTGCACTGAATGTTCTCATTTCAAGCCACAGTTTTCTAACTTGTAACGCAAGTTTGTAACTTGTCACCGTAGAGCTGACCATACTATTATTGTTGTTTCTTCTTTGGAGAAAAGGGCCTAATAATACTTTTGCTCCACAAGACACACAATGAGTAAAGTGATTAGTCGACATTTTCCCTTGGATTCTCTCAGTTCGAACTGCGAAAGTTTCGTTTACCCACATAGTCATCTAGTCGAGAATGAATTTTATTCGAAGGAATGATATGGCCAAAAGATCACGAAGTAAATCAAGTTGACATTGTTTTCTATGTACAGTAATAGCGAATGGTGCAAAATTTCCTTCAATTACTTCATCTGTGTCCATCAGTTTAATTAAATACACTTTTATGTTTGAAGTTACAGCGCCGTGACATGCAGTTGTCAATCGCCTTATACAGAACACATGGTCGATCTAGTTCCTTAAACAACCTCGTTTCTACCCATTTTTCGGCTCCTTCCAGTATTTTTTATATAGTTTTATTTATCTATACTTGTGAGGAAAAGCGTGGTGTAGTTTTGAGGTATACTTTTGGTACAGGAGAATTACCGTAAAGACACCTCAGGGAGTGTCACGGCAGAAAAAAATCGTGCTTTTCGGCACTGTTCCATTATCGAATGAGACTATCTCTAGTTATTGATTGCATTAATTTCATCGTATTCATACAACTCGTGTAATTACATTTTCAATATGTTTCATTAATTTAAAGCCTATTGAACCAAATGTACCAACTAGAAGCAACATCCAAGGGACAATCCGAGACAACCCATAAGAATATCCGGCCTATAATGGACCTAACTGGATGTAGGATTAATCGGCTTACGAACGACCACTCTTGATCGATGGGTTTTTAACTCTGTCATTTGCAGCTAACTTTAGAACTTGAAGCGGTACAATTTTTTAAACTACACTTAGAGGCTCATAGGTGTACCCCAATCTAAATCCGCATTTTTTTTTCTAACTCTTATAGTTGAATTTAACTACTTTGTATTTACTGGAAAAATCCTACGATACGACAAGACACAATTAAAAAGATAGGTTTCTATCCTCAGCCTATTTTGTTTAAATGAAAAAGACGCTTTCTTAATAAACAGAGGCCTAATTTTACCCTTAACGCATCCGTCTATGCATGTAGAAAATAATATCTAACATGAAAAATGTGTTTGTTTGTTGCAGTTGGAAACGGAATTGGTGGGGGGGGTACGGGCGTAGCTGCGGCGGCGGCTGCTCCTATCGTCGCGGTCGGTTCATTGGCGCGCATCTGCGAGTGCGGCCCGGCGCAGTTTGCATGCAGCGAGGTAGCAGCTGGCAGCGGCAACTGTACTTGTATTCCCAGCAGGTGGCACTGTGATGGGGATGACGATTGCGGGAATGGACGAGACGAGTTAGGATGCGGTAAGAGACCTTTATTGCTATTGGTTGATAGATAATAAGAAGTCCGACGGAAAATAGATTGACTTCTTTGCCAACATCAGATGACTATGGCAAACTCGTAACTGATACGTAGACGACGTCTAAATAGAGTCGTTAATTAACAAACCAAATAATAGATAGCAGACGGACATTAGGAGCGATGTTGCCAGAAGATAGCCACGAGCGAGCTCCACGAAGCGCGTAAGACCTGTGACTAGGATAACGCTGAACCGATTTAAGGACTTATTAAAACGGCCAATATTTAAGTTCCTTGAGGAACATTTTAAACTTATACGGTAGCTCAACGGGTTATTTTTTGAAGAACACCTTAAATTTTAGGTTCTCACCTTTATATGCTCCAATAGACATTTCTCCAAGATGAATGCGTTGAGTGCTTTGTATCCTTCACGTTTGGTAGTACTTTGTCGGGCGCGGAACCTGTCTTACAGTACCGTTTTAAGGGTCAAAGTTTGAACTATCTGTGTTTTTATATTTTCAGTAATAGAATCAGACCAGTGTTCTGCTGTATCCGAGAGTCGCTCACGTTTAAGCTCGAAAAGCTATATTTCCTAGTACCTAGGTTGCCTATATCCTAATTCCTGGGCTAGCAGCGAAAGTTTTGTCTCGGTTTCATCTATTAAATATTACCGGCCAAATCCTCCTGTTTTCAACACCGGAGGCCGATCGCTAATACTTCGATCTCAGTTCCGTCCATGCTGAATCGACTCGTCGCCAGTAGTTCTCGACGTTGCCCCTGCTAGTCCAAGTGCGCACGCAACACAGATACGGAAGACATAAGCGCAATTTATTCTGGTATCAGCACCTTTATATAACGATAATAAAGGATCGCGTCAAGGTTAGAGTACTCTTAGTTAGAGAACGCCATAACGATGTTAGCTTAGGCACTGTTTCAAAATGGCATGTTGCTAAGCAAGTAAAATATTTAAGGACGGGTCATGCGTTTAGTTTTGGCTGGGTTTAGGCATGCTTATTGATCATCTTCAATATAAATTATTAAAACGTGCAAGTTACTGGAAAAAGTCGGCCTACTTTATGCAAATATCTATTACAAACTTGATGATACATTGGAAGAGGACGTTATCAGGGAACTTTTTGCATTATATACAATGCAAGCTTCTCTGCACTATCGGCAGTAGCACCTGATCATTATTATTCTTTTATAACCTAGCTAGGATATTAGGTTCAAACCTTTATATGCAACCCCCATATTTCAAGTTAAACAATTGTTAGCGTTTACACAAAAAGATCCAGATATATGTTTCGCGTTTGTATTAAATGTTTTTTGCTTGTTGTCCAAATGTTTATTGCTCGACATAATGAGCGTTCAACTTCCACTCACGATGCAAGCTACCACTAATATGACGTTAATAAAGACAAAATTTCAACAAATTGTCTAACACCAGATTAGAAACACTGAACCTTATTAGAACACCTGGCTTTTATTGGAAGGGCACATAACGCCACATTGTGAAGGAAGTTGATAAATAAATTGAGACAATTTCACTCTTTAAATGCACCACTAACCATATCCAGATGGCGATAATTACCGTGCCTTAAGCATAAGCCAACTAAAGATTCTTTAGATTGTCTTAAATAATAGACTTATAAACTAAGACAATAAACTTAAATTAAAGTTATGATATACATCAAACTCAGATAATATTAGTCTTTCCTATGTGTGTTTCACTTCTCTGTATGGTTATGTATTAACCTATATTTATTTTATACTCTAAATCATACGGCCTGATAATAGCTGGCCCCTTATAAGACAGACTGAGACCTAGAGAGGCAGCATTATGGAGGATGACTATCCGCAAAATAAAGAAATCATTAAGAAGAAGAATTATTTGTTTGTCAATTATGCCCTTTTAAAGTTGCTCTTTGTAGATCCGAAAGACGAACTATACTGAGGTACATACACTACGGGCCATTACAACCACCAACGTTGCGAACGTCTTAAAGCCATGCGGATCAAGTGGAAAATAGCAAGTAAAAAATGACCAAAAGCTTATTCCTTGACCAATGGAATATATATTTTTAGAATTATGCTGCTTTTTATTGATCATTTTAATTTCTTCGAAACAACTAAAATCCTCTCGATGACATCTTTGTTAAACGAAAGCTAGCTCTTCACAAATTAAAGTATCTGTCATATTACCTGGCTACAGTTGATAGTTGCCTTACCGGAATACCGAAAGCTACCCGGGCCTAAAATTATTCAATGATGAACGTTTACTAAAATACAAATTCTATGACTTTCACAAGCTTTATATGTAGAATATAGATTATTTGTTGGCCTGTATCGACTGTTGCCTTTTTCGTTTATTCACTCGAGAAAGAGCCTTAATGACAGGTTCCATTTTTGCAAAGTGACTAAGCTTTTTTTAGTGTTAATGTTTATGCGGGCCCTGCAGTAAATTGGCCAGTTAACGTTAGTAATCGCAAGTGTGCTTGTCGGTTTAGCCGTACGAGTGAATTATGCAGCTTAAAGCAGGAACAAAACCACATGGCCAGTACATTACGCTCGTCATCAGCGCGGCAATAGTCGTAGTAATCAATGACAATCTGTTCACTAAGGCACAACATTGTTGCAGAGCTGTTAATTGTCTTGCTATTATTGTAAAAAAAAAAAAAAAAAGAAGCGTAGAGCAGAAAAAGAACAACAATAGAAAGAGGAGTAGGGAAGGCTGGTAAGACTTTTCCGCTTGGCTTTTGATCCGTGTACACAGGGTTCTAGTGTAATGCGAACTCATTTAGCTTTCTTCCAGCCTGCGATAGTCCTGCGCCGCCCAAAAGCCATGTCGTGGCCTTTGATTTGCTTCCACGTGTGTTTGTCGCTACGCCGTTTCCTGGGTTTCCATTCCTGCTTCGATATAGCGGTGTGCCGTATGTAAATAATCCAACTCATTCATCACGATGTACGATGAGACCACAAGGAAAAAGGCGAGCGCTGGAACTAAGGCCTATTGAATATTTATTGGTTACGCCGACTGGACCTTCTCGTGTCTTTTCCTTTTATCTTTGCTCACTTAGCCTTGTTCTACCAAGAACCTGTATATAAGCGATGACAGGGTTGTGCCCGCGTTTTAAAATCCGTTCTCTGTATTTCATTGGTCTGCTATTATCTTTGTTGTTGATATTACCCATTTCATCAAGATTGTAGCAACCTACTGTGTCCGACTAGATGTGTAAGGGGTACGGTAGGTGTACGTACTTGATTAAAAGGTACAAAAAAGGATACCTTTTAGTAAACTCCCGTATATCTTAAGGTATGCATGTTTGGTTGAATTATTGAAAAGAACCGATCTTCAAAATGGCAGTTCTCGCTGTTTGATCGATAGCTACACGTTAATCACATAACAACACAGATCGTTATACCGTGTGTGTTATTAGTGTGACTTGTAGCCTAACGAGCAAATATTATTCTCTTATATATTTCGTCGTGCACGAGATAAGTTTTAACTTTTGTAACTCGCATATCATTTTAGATGTTGATTATATTACATTATTGTGCGATAAATTTGTCATGATTATTATTTTGGTTCATGTTTCCTCTAATCTGATCCAGCTAATAGAGCTAAATAAGGTGTTGCTGTGATTCGTCTCATATAGAAGTGAATATATTAATGAATAATAGAGAAGACAAACAGCGTTTCATTAATCGGCGCGACGATCAGAAAGTCGGCTTTCAACTGCCGCTTCTTATTTTCAAATTTCGAAAAAACTGTTTGGAACGCTCTATCAGTTCCCTCACTCATTATATGACAATTTTGTGTCGCAATTTTTACTTCACGGGCGCGCATCGCCATTACGCAAATCCCGCCAATTTAGCGGTCTGCTTAGTTGTTTCTTTTTACAATAGGCTATTCATTCTAAAATGTTTGTTCGCTCAATGACCTACCAATGGTAATTATTGGCCGTTTTAAAATTTACCGGTCGGTGTACAATTTTTCGCACGAAGTTACCTTATATTGGATATAGGAAACATAAATGTGCTCAGTAATAATTGCTTGTATATATAAATAGTTATGATTAGCAGGTAAAAGCCATTGAATAATTATAAAGAGAGTTTGTAATTAAAATAAGACTATAAAATAGAGAAGAAGGTAGGACAAACAGTACAAAGCTATTGTATACGAACATCGTATTTTTTCTTTACACGAATGCTTTTCATTGTTTTTTCTTTAGACCTTAGTTAGCTTCTACTATTCATCGGTTTTTCTAATGTTTCTGTAAAATCTTCAACGTAATTCTTAGCTAGCAACATATCGTATCTACTACCTATTCATTATAAAAATATTTTATTTATTAAACATCTAGCTTTTTGGAAGTAATCTTTTGATTCTTATGTGAAAGAATTCGGTGCAAAAGGGCCTCAGTACAGATCAGTGGCCAGCACTTGTATACCACTACTGCGTATAACAGAAGCTGTAGCGTAATAAAATGGCTGTCACTGCAAACTTCGCCCCAAATATGCAGCTCAAGTGAATCATTAGCAGTAATATAAAAGAAGTCAGCTAGGCTATTCTTGATATGATATAAGTTTATTTTCTAAATTATAATCGAAATTGATTCAGTGCGGAAAAACGCTCACATACGTAATGCGTATATAGCGCTTGTAAGGTATTACCTGTTTTACTCTCCCACCTCTTTCGTCTTCGGTTCAGTGCTTACCCTATTGTCTTGACGTGTTAAACGAAGCCTGGACCCATTTTTTCGATAGCAGTATGTTGTTATGCGTTAAAAATTAATACCCATTAAACAGGTAAATAAATTAAAAAAAAATATTATTGATCATACCAAGTATATTACCCACATATTATCGACTATCGTTAGTAAATCTTCATAACAGAGCGACTCTTTTAGTTCGTTCACCATTTCGGTCAATGCGTTTATATAAGCAAATGTATTATTACTATGCATGTGCGCATTCATTCGGGCGAGCCCTACTCTGTCAAATTATTTGGATGAATAAAAAACAAGAATTGACCACTTGAGGTTCATATCTTAATAACACTTCCTTATAGCTGGCTTTCGAAATCCCTTCGTAGCTTGAAAAGCACCTATATGCTGCGTTCTGAAAACGCTTGCCTTCTTATCAATGCGCGGATGCAAGAAAAGCTATGCATATTGATTGTATGAGTATAAAGCTTAGATTTGATTGAATGGATTTAAGTTTTTCAAATCCGGTCAAGTAGTTTTTCCAAATTTTCAAACATTAATTGCGATAATGATAATCTCAGTTATAAACAAACATTTCGAAATTGCGCGGGTGTTATCGTTGCTCACGAGCATTTCAAGTTCTATAAAGCCAGTACAATGTACACTCAAAGCATTTTGAAAACCTAAGCGCGCGTCACTTTCATGCATTTTCCCCAATGCCTATCTCGTAGTTGTTCAAGATAGTTGTTTTAGAGTACAACAAGATGGTTGTTTTTGTCGTCCTGGCATAATGTCTGTATGGTTGCAAGGCTCTTGCAACATTTGACATTCGCTGCTTTTTAATGAATGCACGAACTACTCATCTAGCCTGCTGGATCCTGCTGTGACACTTTCGATGTGCATTGAATCCCCATTCTACTACCTTCTTTCGCAGTCTCTCAGTTTTCTTTTTAATGTATTTTCCTACACATCTGAGCACTCGACTCCGAAACTCACAGCCAACGTCTATGTTTCACTCCGTTGTCCCGCTTCGGTTTTTCTTGTTCACAGTAGGTCTCGTCGACACTTATATCTCTAGCCTTTCTAATCGTTGAACCTATATACACGCCTTTATATCTATCAAGTCGTGATTCTAAGTCTCTCAACGACAACCTCGCATCTTGTTCGTTTAGCTACTTAGAGAAATTGAAGAACGGCAGAAGGCTCGAGTACTGTTTAGTGGAAAATGACGCTTGACTAGGTAATCGTGGCAAAGGTTGATAGTTTTGTCTTTTAAGTAAAACTGTAATCCACTTACCAAACCCTACTCGCCTATGGAGAACGAGAGATGTTTGATGTCAACGTACGCCATCAATGCGTACATGATTAGCGCAAGCATAGGTTTTATAGAAAGAAGAAGAGTCAAGCGCACGTCAGATGGTGTGATTGTGCTCCAGTAGTTTAGTGTATATGCTTAGACGGGCTCAAGAACAGCAACTTCCCTATCTATATAACCATTTTAATGAAGTTTTGAAGTAGCGTAACTTGAATAATTAGCTAGCTCCGTGCGAACATACGAATGACAGTCGATCGCGCCCTTTTATTGAGATACTTTCTTTTTTCACTGTTATGCTACTATTAAGACAAAATTACACCCTCAGGTAAAAAAGGCCCCGGCGTTGTTGCTTCCAAACCCACCGGCGATACATACTATGTAGACTGTGTGAATAAGGAGGTTATTCTAATATTAAGTAACACATGCAGTGTCTAATCGTTATCGTAGCTTCATACTTGTAAAATTCTCCCCATCCTCACTTGTTTATAGAGTATCTGTTCAAACTTAGAATTTTGAATTCTCTACTTTTTAGTTTTTTAGAACGAAGAAAAAATCGCTCACTAGGCTCATTATACGATAGCCTACACATTTAGCATACTTGAAAGCATTCTACGACTTCAAACATAACGCGGCACAGATATTCTAATCTAACACCAATTACCAAACTAATCGAGAGCTATATTGCGGTGATATTCTTAAAGGGTTATTCATTATTTCCTTGATTAACTATTTATTTGACCCCGTTTGGCATGACTTGCTAACCGCCAGCTCGCTTTTAATACAAATACAAACAATATACGCTATCGGTACTTATGTGAAAATGCTTCATTCTTACAATAGAAAATATGGTCAGTTTAAATCTCACGTGCGTACTTTAGTTACTAACTAAAACTATCTTAGGAAATAGCCATATATATTGTGTTTACACCTCATATATAACTCCTAGGTTTCCAGCTGTATCCTATGCCTTTCCTTTATTTACTGCCTAGTTTAATTGCGATGTCTATCAATGACGTATATTGCACTCAAAGACTTGTGTAGCGTATTAAACATTATTGTTGTCAAATACAAAAGATGGATATAATCTACTTTTATGGTTTTTAGTCGCCCTGGTAGAAATCTCCTAGGTTAGGTGTACCTAACTATACAGAGCTCCCTCTTCTTATCATATATTTAACCTATTACTTCAGTACGCGTTCTGTCCCACTTTTGCAACATCACTACTCGTGTCTACGGCACAAGGTTGTCTTTCTGAAATCTCTAAGCTCATAGGCACTCTTCAGAAGTATGTAATCCCTATTCTAATGTACCTCTAAAATCTCCCTAATTTGTATATCCTTCCACTTTTTTAGTTGCACTTTTGCCGATTACGCAAGGTGAACCTACAGGGTACGAGGTGATACACGGTGTAATGGCATTACACAGGGTAACGATGGCAACGGGACAATAGGATAAGTCCAGTTCGATATAACATCAAAGAATAGTGCAGCTCCTATAAGATAAGCAATTTACTTGTAGTAGCCGAATTATTTCAATAATGCAACGGGACAAATACCTGTAGCAAAAGAGTTGGTTAGGCACTTCGTGGGCTGAGTAACGAGTGCGGTAGGCGTAAATGTAAGGCACTTCATAAAAATAAGTTATCTGCTATATACTTGTACCACATTTATAGGCTAATCTGCGCCGGTGATTCAGTGGATTATTGTGAAGATACCAGAGCCAAGCTAACTAAAGAGTTCGTCTTCTGGTGACCCATCGACTAAGACTTTTCCTCTGGAAACGAAACCATAGTTAAAAAGAGTGGAATAAAAAAAGGCTCTGACGCGCCGTACATATGGTACATACATAGATTGTCTCGTTTGAATCGGGAGCCTAGATATTTGCTAACAGCACTCTAGTTACTATGGGAGATCAAAGCAACTTCAAAGTCTTACCAGACAATTGTGAGGAGTAATCGGAATGCGTAAATGCAATAAACAATGCTGGATTACATAACACTGGCACGGCGTGTGTATTGACAAAACAAGATAAACCCGAAAAAGCTTTATAACTAGCTGGGCAACACGCGTAACACACATTCAAGCTTATGAATCGATAACTGTATACCAGCCGTTAACGAAATGTCTTAACGTAGCCGTAACAAAGTTCTGTCTTGAGTGACAATAGACGTAAATTGGGTTGATAATATAAATCCATAAAGATAAATTGTATGGCACTAAACACACCAGCTGCTCAAACGGGGGCTGACAACAGAAACAGATAGGGTATAAATGAAAATCCACACAGGCGACGTTGAAAAAAAAACAGGCAATGAGGGTCCTAAAGAATACTTCTGATGGGAAAGCATAACACTTGAGTTCAGTATGTTCAATCGTATTATTCTGATAAAAGCCTAACCTTCATGAAAAGGTGCCTCTTTTGGATTCAATCTCGGTGTTGAAGCAGTATTTAAAAACGTATTTTAAAATACCTGAAATGTGTAATTTAGAGGCGGAGGTTACCTCGTCAGATCATGAGCGCTGTTACCAAAAAACTTATAAATGAATCACAAAACAACCAGTCTTCAATTGGGTGGAATATTGAAAAGTATGAAAACTATGAAGAAAGCACTGTCATGGCTATGAGTATTATACGCAACCAGACTATACGAAAGTAAAATTATAACCTGGGAAACCTAGAAAAATACGCACCTTTCATTTGTTCGGTAAACGAATTAAATAAAAAAACGACAATATAGTGACTCTAGGCTGATAGTGTTAGTGCTGATAGGGACAAATCACAACACATGTGCAAATTCTTAAAAGAAAGTTCATTAATCATATGCTCTGATGGGTTATATCAATGAAGGCATTGCCCCATCAATCCGCTGGTCTATGGTCAAAAAGTCAAAAGCCAAGCATACCTCAATATATACATGTCTCGGCATCGACAAAGATCAAACAGAAATGTTACAGCAAACGGGAACAATATGTTAACGATAAATGAAACGACGATATAAACGCTCGTCTAACCGAAGCTTGCTGCGTCTGCTAACAAATTTAGGCCAGCGAGAATTAAAAAAAGAAACTTGCAGCAGGTTGACCGTATGAGTGCAATGGGGCGTTAAATGACATATCCAACAAGCAATTCAGGTATCTAAAAATTAAAGATAAGTGACTTTATAGATAGAGATAAATGAGGTTTGATACTTTAATCAGTTTAGGGCCTCGTAGAAAGCCAAATGTGGGCAATCTATCAACATGTCAAGTAGAGCGAGGGCTGGGGTGCCATTATATCTAAATATCATTACGAAACAATCCCACATCGGAAAAAAACACATTTGAGAACATAGTTTTTACTCGAAGATAATAGGCTTTCTATACATGCCATGTTGGCTTATAGGTTTACGCTTTGACCTTGCAGAAATTGGCAGCTGGAAAAGGGGGACACTCGAAGTGGATTGTCGTCCCAGTTCTGTTTTTATGCACTATTTAAACTATTAGAGTTTAAATAGACGTCAGCTTGGTGTATATACTTCGACTATTATATAAACAATATGACAAAGGAAATGTAAAAATAACTCAAACACCCTATATTGTACCCGCTACTCAAATATTTGCTAGTGAGTGTTATTTAATCCCTTCGAAAATTTGCAGAGGTTCTCTTCGTATAACCTGTCTGCTGCTCCTGTATTGAAGTCTGTTTGCGGGACGCTGATATATAGGCTTCGGAAGAAGACAATACCAGCCGAACTACTTTGGGAGTCCACGCGAAATGAATCCACACTCTTAGTGAGTTTCGAATCTAACCTGGGGGGATAGCCATGCAGTACTTAGATGATTCGCCGTTATACAGTTCAATAAAGGTTCAGTAACATGCACTGCAAAGATTGGAAAGGCGTTTGAACTAAACGGCCGCTTTAAAATAGTTGTAGAAATTATACACTACGAGAGTTCCGCTGTCTAGATTTTAGCCCGATTTGCGATTCGTGACGTGGATCCATCAAGACTAAAGGCTAAGATTGCTCAGGAAAGTATCGCTTAAGTGGGACATAATCAACGACCAGTAGTAGAGCAGTGGATTTTACTATATGTTGGCTCATTTAAGAATGAAAGAGCGGGCACAGTAGCAAAAATGAGACGGAACAAACGAGGCAAAGCATATATTATGTATTCCGCAAGAGCTAGCATAAAGTTCAAGAAAAAGTACGGGCAAGCTACTATATGAGGTGGGAAATGAATTTCCATAGTCACATGGGTAGTAGGGGTACGGTTAAAGGGTTTTACATTTGCCGGAGACGACTGGCTGTCACAGTGCATAAATTGCGATGTGTAAAAGTACTAGCATCTACCTTTGCCTGTACTGCCCTCTATGTTGGCCTGAATAGTCGAAAAACCTTTCCTCGGCATTGTGTACAGAAAGCTTTACATCCTACGAAACCGTTTAGCATACAGATACTAATGCATGAGGAAGAAATGAAACATTTCAAAAATTAAAAAATAAGAGTGAAAAACGCTCAAATTGTAAAAGTAACAATATTGTCTAATTTATTTAAAACTAAGGACCTTTAAATGAAAAACCGCTAAAAACAGAAGCAACCTAATATATATATTTTTATGATACGCCCAGACCTTATAATACAATCAAGGTAAATTGTTGTTGGAAGTAAATTGACAACGGTATTTACCATCCGGCTGCAACGACGCTTAATTTGAATCTCAGGGTAAGTTTACTTTGTGGACTGTGACTAAGTTAACGAGGCAACCGTTCAGCAAGTGAATTCTTTTTCATAAACTTGAATTTCCTAATAACAGGCCGACAACGGGCGTTGTAGTTGGCGTACATCGCACGTTTACCGTTTCTTATTTAGGTTCAGTGGCATATAACGAGCGCACTTAGCAACAAGCAAAGTTGCAAAGAAGTATTTTCGGATTAAAACTTTACTTCTACAAGTGTTTATTGTGTGTGTATTTCTTTGTGAAATCACAAGAAAAATGGCTAGCGATATTAATCGTTTACGAAAAAGCCTGAATTTCTCTCGATCTTTAATTTGAAATCAGATAAGACATTTCCTAAAAGAATATTGCTTGAAATGAGAATTGAGGTGATGCTAGTTTCAAGAACGGTTGATAGTCTAGAAAAAACGACGCTTGGCAAAAGGGTTCTACGATAAAATTTCGTGGTGTTGCCAGCTTGAAATAAACCCAGCAAAATATAAGTTTATCGATTCCAAACTATACGCTTACGTCTGTGTGCTAAAATGATGAAGATGGTAATTTTACAGGGTCGTATCGACACAGTGTGTCATATATGTGACGAAATAGCGAAAGTAACGTTACAGGATTAGTGAATCATATTGGTGGCAGAAATGTTGTGCTTTTCAAAATATCGCTCCTCTACATAAATGCAAAATAATTAGCTTTGTTAAAAACGAAAATCATAAAGCATATAAAATATAAACGCTTAATATGTCGACAGTTTCTACGATCATTCTACCTTTATGCTTTAAACGGCCAGAAATTTTAAGCGCGATTTACTGTTACTGTGTGCTGAATAATATGTACATCATTGTTTCTTGAGATATTTGGGTTGGTCCAACACTTATCTATAAAGAATAATCGTATCTTTCGTATTAATTGTCAGTCGCCCGACACCACGTTAGGATGATTAAATTGAAATATAATTTAGTTGGTGTTCATTGAAACTAGGTTGTCGTTTTGATGGAACGATGCTTAATAATATTTTTCGGGTGTTGCCCTCACTGGCAGGCCACGTTACTATTAGCTATGACAAAACGTCTCTTGAATAAAATCGCGACAGAAACAGTTGAACTTCGAAAAGGTTTGAGTTCGTAGGGAACCGCTGCAAATATCTTTGTCGAAGTTCGTGCTGACTTGGCGAACATAACTGTCTACTCTCTCACGGTGGAGTCCTGGTTTAGGAAATGTCGTGCAGGAATTTTAATCCCAAAAATGGCCCTGACCTGGCAAAATTCGCTTTTCCTGCGAGCAACAAGGTAGAACTGGTTATTAAACAAGAGTGCTCTATTAGCGCTACCAATCATAACTTGTTCTGGTGATAGTGAAGACGGTGGCGAGGTTGGTGTCACTAGCTAGCTTGCTAGTTTCGAATCTAAATCTTCGCAATAAATGGACTGTCGGATTAATGAATGAAAATGGCAAGGGTAAGCGCTACGGCCAACGTCTGAAGGACACATATGGAGGTTGCCTAGTCACAAGGCCGAGTGTGCGCAGCTCATGGCTTCTATAGTGCTCAAGCGATTCGTACAGCCGAAAGCTACGAGTCACGCAAGGCTGAGAAATAACCGGGAAAGTGTTGGATTCAATATAGCTTGAGAGTTCATCCTATGCAGCCATCTGTATGCTATGGGAAAGGTAAACAAAATTGAAATGTTCATTTTCCATTCCTTGGCCAAAAAAACGCACGTATTTATCGGAATTTAGTTATCGCTGCTACAGGGCCGATGCCAGTGTGACCCCTTAGGATAAAAGATGAACGTCTTTCAACATATCTTAAACAAAGAAAAAAAACATAGACAAACAAATTTTGTTTTTTTAGTAAATAAACAGAGCGTCATCTAATATGAGTTTCTGAATCCGAATCGTGGATCCGATACCAGGAAAATCTTTTTTTGCAGAATTGGAAGGGCGGCAGCTGCGCTACGTGAAAAGCGATTCAGCTTTCTAACAATGAAAAGCGTTGTTTTCGTTAGTAAAACACACGCCGTCAGGGTGATTCAGGACACTATCAGACAATCGCGGAGTGGGGGTCGTTGGCGCTGCCGTCATAGTCACGTGATCGACGCGCCCCCTAACTACTCTTTGTTATAGCATCTTCAAAATTCGATTGACACCGGGCCTTCATCACAATAAATCGAGTTAAATATCCTATCCTCTCATTTTTTCGAGCCCCATGATAAATTTTATTAAACACGAGGTTTATCTTGTGCACTGTTACGCTTCCTAGATCTAACTGTTTCGAATTCACCATCCGGTATCGCCGTTAGGCATCCTGTTAGCCGGCTCGCTCCCAGCACGAAGCGAAATTCTGTACGGACGTGCACTTAGATCGCCACCCGTCTTTAAAATTATCTGGCAAATGTGTTATTCATGAAGCTTTTATGGGGATTCGCCTTTTAGATGAACAATGAAACAGGTCTCATTTGGTAAGTGTTGGTTTCAACGCCGCATTGTCCAGTCGACAATATTTTTGGTACTCTACTCAGGCAGCATGATAAGCGTGATCACTTATTTACCACTGGTTCTGGTGTAACTATAAATAAAGCTCTCCTTCCCAGCGTTCTGGCGTGTCCTGCCACTATCCTCCCATCCAGCTATGCGTTTTAAGGGATTCGTGCATATATAGTGGCGCACTATTAGGCTGGTTCTGGTCCCTTAGTGATTGTAAGGGTGTAAAATAGATCTACAAGAAGCGGCGTAAGGATCGCCTGTACAACAATCCCATTATTGTGCAAGTCATATGTGACACCAGGTTTATTAATTATATATACAACAAACACAGAAATCAATTGAATGCTTCTAAAAATGGTATTCTAGACTTTAGGTAGATTTAAAATACGATCTTTAACTGCGCTTGACAAAAGCCAATGTCTGATAATCTTTCTATGACGAAATCTGATTTTCCCTTTAAAAACTACACGTTCATGTAAAGCTTTACTCAAATAGCCTTCTATAGTTCTAAATTGCAAAGATGCTTAAAGGCTAATATGATACAACCCGCTTATCGGTGCAACACTTTAGCTTAGAAAATCGGTATTTACATTAGTTTTTTTTACGACCTTTGATATCTCCGTAAAGTTCTCAACATTGTGGATAAGCCTGCTGAGTGCATTAAAAACCATCTTGTTTTTACAAGAGGTTTTGTATCCTCTTAGCGAACCTCTAAAATCAGTCTCTGGAGACTATCATACTAAGGGATTTATTTTTCCAATGTTTCGTCACCGCCCCTTGTAAAAAGTGTTCATAGTTGTGCTGGAAATAATTGGCGGGATGTCCAACTGATAAATTCATTTGTGAGCGTCCTATTATTAGAAAGAATATACACCCGGTGTAGCTATAAGCCACACGCTTGAACTTTATCCTTCACAGGCTGCGTTTGTGGATTAGAAAAGCGTGCCGAAGTTCTGTTTGGTATAGTGCTATTTGAAGACGTAAAAAATTAAAATTTGTTTACTGCCCGTCGAGCTTTATCAATTTCTCCAACAGGTCGACGGACATACTAGCCGGGTCACACTGGGTACAAAATAAAATGAAAACAATGTATGATGCCGCCTGCCACAGCGATCTAATAAAAAGGCGTAATAATGTGTGATAACTGGCGGGGAAACTAAAATAGAACCTGATTTGAAGGTCAGCATGGCGATCAGCTTTTTGAGAGAGCAAGAAGCTTTGAGTTTCAATCGCTCATAAAAGTCTCTCCCGATTTAACTAACTGTATGAAGGTTCTTGTAGCTTATTGAAACGCTCACTAATAACAAGTCATTGCTGTAGAATATTCCTGGAAGGCGCAATGTAGTGCTCTTTTGAATCTTTATGCTGAACATCTTAAATGAAATGGGTAAGTGTATAATATCTTCATTTCCTAAAACTAGTCAGACGAATGGAAGTGCCGCAACGATATCATACGAACAATAAGCTCTGGCAAAAATACAGATTGAGATCAATCATAGATAGGTAAATCCTGGCTATAGGCAGTATTTATACCGAATACAAAATTAATCCGTTCAAAATTCTTTCGACTAATTAGACTAGTATGTTTTTAGTATTTTCTGTACACCAATTTACTTGTATACGATATCAGGTTATCCATTTAAAGACGACGGTCAACGCGGTC
Source organism: Varroa destructor (assembly GCF_002443255.2). Classification (NCBI taxonomy): domain Eukaryota; kingdom Metazoa; phylum Arthropoda; class Arachnida; order Mesostigmata; family Varroidae; genus Varroa; species Varroa destructor. The sequence goes on from NW_019211454.1 coordinate 74,361,811, forward strand.
AGAATGAATGCCAACTGAAAGTAGCAAAGTCAAGAGCTCTGCAGTATAATTCAACCTAATCCCTGCACGGGGTTTTAGGATTTAGTGCACCGATTCTAAAAAATAAACGCGGCTGAAACGGGGACAAATTTCAGCCGTGTTTATTTTTCCGGAATTTCCATGTTTGGTGCAGCTGGGGATACTGCTCCCGCCAGGTTCTTTTTGAACCTCGCATCGGACCACGTATGTCGGAGCCCACTTCGCGCGCACCAGTGGAAATAGGTAACAATCGCTCGATTTGGGGTGCTTAAAGGAAATCGAAAAAAAGTGCTAACAACGTCGTAATAATATGTTACGGTGCAAGCTGTGTGCCACCTTCTATAGCGGCAGTATTTACAAAAACGACATACTAGTACAACAGCAGATAGTCGGTTAGCCGGTAGTATTTGCTGCTGGTCAGTGATTGCACAGCGGCTGTTTCCGCTTGTTTGCTTGTTGTCCAGAAGAAAAGCCTTTGTAAGCTTTCTAGCTCAAATCGAGCAACGGCGTTATTGGTATATGGTAGTATGGGCCATAACATCGGGCTTGGTGTCTTACTGTCACTAGTGTCTATGGATTAAAATACGAGTATCGTGATAACTTTCGTTTTTAAAGAGCTAGGTGACATTTTAAGTTATTTGATACTGGGACGACTGCAATGCAATATAACATATTACCTTCTATTTGTAGCCTACACGATAAGGATCTGCGGGCTGAAGCCTGCGTCTGTTCTGTCGTTCATTAATTTGGTTCGTTCATCTACGCTAACAAGAACTATCGGTTTGAAACACACGGAAGAAGTGACCGGTTGCACTTACGCTCATTCATCTAGATCATCACTTTGCTGTGTACCTTACTGTAGCCAGCTTTAATCATTCTGCCAAGAAGTTTAACTTAGTCTAGCTTTCCGGGACACACGTGAATAAGATCGGCGAACGGTTAACCTCTGGCGGACGACCATGAGCCACGTTAGCCTTCGGCCGGTTTTCAATAGACATTGCCAATGATGGTCGGGTGAGCAATTTATTTCTGCGTCATCACTTCCTTCTCTCCTGGGTAAAACGATGTGACCTATAAAAGATTTGCCATTTTTAAATATATTTAACATGTATTGCATTCTTATTCATCTCATGAACATCTATCGCTTAGCATTAAGAAGACCCTTATTACATAAAACACTGTAACATATTTTCCTTTTCCGAAAAGTGTTTTCGACCCGAAAACTCATTGAGAGTTAGCCCAGCTCATTGAGCGTTTTCGATTGGGACCAAAAAAGTACCCCCTTTATGGACCTCCATGTAAAATTTGCATCTCCGTGGCACTTAAGTGAAAAAGCCACCACATTTAGTTTGCGGCCTTTTTCGAATCGAAATATCTCGAAATATCTTCGAAATATATAGAGAGGCATATTAGATTTTGAGATCTATCGATTATTTGTAAGAATCGGTTTCAGTGCCTTGCGTAAGAAAACATGTTTCCTACATTTTGGTCTTTATCTCAGTCATTTTTCAGTAAATATTTTCGAAGAAATTGGGTAATAAAAATGTTCGTCATGTCAACCGCTATAAATTTTTAATTGACCCTTATCATAAATTCGTTTGAAGCGCTTGAAAGTAACTCAAAACGCATTTTCGTCTTATCGTAAACGTAGGTAAGGCAAACCTTCCTAGAAATGTTTAGTTTTCGCACCGAAATACTTATTTTATGTGTAAAAACATGTAAAATATTTTAGCTCAGTGAGAGCTTTCGAGTGGTATCATGCAGGCATCAATATAAACATTTGGCTAGCATGTTGCAAGTGAGAAGAATTTTCGATAGAGGTTTGACCAAAATATAGTCCACCTCAGCCCCTACAACTTTTTTGTAAATATATACAAGAGATTCCTGCAAAAAAAAAACCCTGAAAAAAGCAGTTATCGCGAAGAACGATCAGTTTACCTAATTTAATATTACACTCCATAGGACGAATGAAACAAGATTATCTCTGGAAAAAGTCCATTTATCTAATCGACTTCATCTTCGCGCAGCTCTTTCCTGGATGAAACACTGGCGATGCCAAAAATCTACCCAATCCGACAATTTTAAGAGGACGATTTTGATCGTACAGACAAACATACAGAGACATAATTTTGGTTGTATATAAATTTGTCAAGGCTCTCAAACGTAGCTCCTCCCTACGTATTCTAAAACTGGTAGGATTAGCATTAAGGTAATACTGCTTGTCATCGATGACAGACATGGCGCGGTTCATCGTAACAGTTAGCAAGTACACAATGTCGAGGATAGACGTGTAATGTTGGGCTGTGCGTTTTAAGGGGTATTGGGGGTTACCCTGGCTAACATATTACTCTCAGTCTATTTTTAGCACGGTCCCTCAAGCTGCCCCATAGTGTTGTTTGCTATCTATATAACGCTGCGACAAGTGGTGTATGGAACGTAAAGCACACTTAGCACGCTTTCCTTTCAAACATCAGACAACACCTACCTAAATATTCCGAATATCATTCAGTTTTAAATTGGTACACTTCTGTCTGACCATGCGTATGAGGCCACCCCCAGTCCTCACTTCGTCCTATCAAAGCAGTGTGACGAACTAGGGTGTCTGAATAAATTATGTCGCGGATACGCACACGTGAATCGCAAAAAGGAAGGGTGCATTTGGTTTTTGGGGTTTTGGCGGTAAGCGGGTGAGACTTAGGACTATGTATAAGAAAACTTTTAAAAGAAAAAAGATATTACTTCTTAAATTATCACGGCGGCGTTCACTGAGCGTAACCTAGGATTTTTAATTGTGCGTCTCGTATATGACCTAGTGTGTATGATGTGATGCTAGTAAAAAATCACGCAAGCTAAGATTTGTTTAGAACGTTAGCCTTACCGAGTTACGTTCATGCATTAATGATATCAAAACGTAGGGCTTGCATCTCGCGAAGACGTATGAATCCTATACAACTGAAGTGCTGCGAACGTAGCGTTCTGAAATTTTAAAAATCATTGTGTCTACCTGGTAAGAATTATTTCTATTCTTGAAATTTGATGTTAAGCTTTAAATTTAACAGGGCATTTAAATCTAAAGTTAATCATTTGATAAGTAAGAGGGCAAAGAACCATGGGACCATGACAAGCTAATATTAATTTGACTGCTACCCGATATCACATTTAAGGACATATATGAATATAAAAAGAGAATTTATGTGCATGTGTAGTCAACGGATGCAGTACATTTCAATGCTGCTCTATCCGTTTATATGGACACAAAGGCTTGGGAGCATTTGATTAACCTAGCATGGCTTATTGCTTGACCATTACGACTGTTCGGCCTATTAAATTCTTTTTTATTAGGCTTAAACAAAAAGTCTTCTCTGCAAAGTCCCTTTGCCTTTCCTGAACTCGGTTGTATCCGATAACTGCAATACAAACATGTATCAGCTTTGTGTTGTCTGTGTTCAGCATGCATATGGGCTAACAGAGGCTATTTAGAGCACTTCTCGTAGTATCAACAGACAACCTAGCTCAGAAATGGGTTGCTTCCGTAGTTCCGCAAAGAAGGTTCGACTGTGTCAAAAAAAATTTAAGCTTATTTCAAAGTTATTTAGCTTCATAGGCGCTTGAGTACTGTCACATAGAAGAGCACTCCAGATCTTTATAGATATTTGTAAATTTTAACTTGTAGTGCAAACTTCTTAATTGACTGCATTCTAAAGCTGATGTAAAATATGTCATCACGAATTTTATTTGACTTTATATTGCTTAGCTTATCCATAGACCTAAACTAGACGCCAAAGGGAAACAGCTTATCTACACGAACATGTTCTCACTTTCTCAAATGAAGCAGTATATCTCACATAATCGCACACATCTTGAAATCTTGAAACCAAGTTACTTTTTCTCACACATTCAAATTTTAGCGGTAAAATTAGTATCCCTTCATGGCCCTTTTTAAAAACTCCGCTTACTGAGCTCTGTCTCCCTTTCAGAAATAGACTCAAACTTGCTCTGCATACTGAAATATGCCTTTAATACGAACACGGTTTTCTGGGTTTATAGTCATCTTCTCAAAAAATCGAATTGTTATCGCCTTCGACAGATGAGCAGTAGGGTTCTGTTTGGGGGACTCGTGGAGTGTACACGCTTCAGCCGAGATTTCCTTAAATAGATTCGCTGTTTTCTGGAAGGCAGACAGCCATCAACGGAGGAATGAAGTCTCGAACAACAAAATCCGCTTCACTTGTTGTGAATTATTTGCGTTACGACGAGCCAGTGCACTCGCTTCGCGATGCCGCCACGCGTCATGGAAAACAGCACGAAGAGATGGAGTCCTCCCCTCAGCGCTGGTAGAGAAGCTTGGCGGGACTCGGCGCTGAACATGCAGCTAGAGCGAGTGAGATTTAGAAGGCACCCCTAGCTTCGCCCAAAAATCTTCCGTTCTCTGTACCCACGCCAGGGTGCTCTTACCAATCATAGCAAATCTTTACCACTTTTCGAACGCAACGGATGCGAACCCGCCTCAACACAACGCATCAGAGACGCCAACAGAGTGACAGTGTCAGAGCGGATCTTTCTGAGGTGTTTCTTTTGTCCGAGTCGCTCACGCCACTGGTCTGTCTGGGGAGCATGTTGGCTGATTGTTAAGAAGTGTCTCTGTCGCCGTGTCTAGTGTGAAGTGAATCATTTCCAGTGTTGGTATAGATATTGGTATTCAAAATGCTGCAAGCTTAGCTTTATTAAGCAATAAAGCAAGTTTTGTGTTCATATGTAGCACTATCAAATGAGAGTTCTAAGGTTTCAGTCAATGACATTTTAAATTTGGTTTCAAACATACAGAATTCTACTTGTCTCTCGCTACCTGCTTGCAAAAGATTCCAATAAAGGCTCTGAATAGATTTCCTAAAAAATATATTCGCAAAAAGCGAACTGTTCTTTCAATATTCTTAAAGTAGAAAACAAAAGTGAATGTGTATTCGTACCTTTGTTCCTGCGTAAATCCAGCTCAAGAAATTGGATAGGCGCTCTAAATGAGCAAAAATATTTGTCAACTATCTGACCGAGGACCACTTGCGTAAATTCGTGTGATTCTAGATCACGCTTCTATATAATCTAGCATTAATTTCACCAATTTCTTCACTAATATAGCGTTTCGGATCGTAGATTGCTTTTGGTGCTGTATCATATACACTGTCTTTGACACAGCTCCACAGGAAGAAATTGAAAAGGAAACAAACTACGGCGGGCGCTCGATGGAACTGTCGCGCATAGAGAGCAGTTAGACCGGGAGTATGGCTTCACACAGGTCTATTGCTTACCATGTGTGCACATAAATTACTTTGACAATATTTGTATTCGTTTTAGTTCATGCTACATTCGGTAACTTCTATTAAAATGAATAATCACCCCATTTGGCTAAAGTGTTGTAACAAAATGGGTCCGGGAGGTAAATGTATAGAAAGCGAATTTTGTTTGATTCTCTGCATGACTTTTTATGATGAATTAACAGTAAAAGTTAGGCGGACTACCAAGCTTCTGGCTGTTTGTTTTTTTTTTATATGCTAAACTTTATTCTCTAATGCATTCAAGATGTCGTGCAAAAAGCCCGAAGAAGACTGATTATCAGCCGAATTACGCTTGATATACTGGGAAGCTTATCACTGTTCTTGCGTACGGGCGTATGGGACGAATCAAGAGTGTCAGATGGAAAATACGTTCTTTCTTGAAATATCTTATAACACGTCAGTACATCTAATTACAAAGGAAGAAAAGACAGTGTGACCCACTAATCAAGAAAAGCTGGCATATGTACTACATGCAGACCTTTTTTAGTCACATTTATTAATGACAAATTCACACTCATTCTTCCTAATAACTATCAAATACCAACAATAAATAATGTTTTTGCAACTTGTTAGGTCTAATGTTTACCTTAACTAAAGTAAATATATGTATGTATGCGTCTGTACATGGACTGCCTGAGGTCAAATGAATGGCAGTTCGCCAGTAGCAGTTTTGTTATCCGCAGTATTTTGGTGGCATCGCAAGCAGGTCAAATCGCAAAGAGCGAGCTATGCCGTGTAAACATCAGTGCTCAGCATCGACGAGGTTGGAGCATTGACCAGCTAACAGTAAACACTTGGACGTAGGCTATAAGGACGGATCGGAAGCTGGTTTCTCGTCCAAGGCTCTTCTTGTCGGCCTGTTCGTGAGCGTCATTAAGGCTGCTCCAACGCCGGCCCCATTCGACCAGCGGTAGATGGCCTACGCAGTGTCCAAAAAATGGACTCTACAGTTCAAATCCATTGCCTATACCCAACGTTTGCTTCTCAACCAGCTTCTGAGAGTAGCTTTCGGATTACTACCAAATAGCGGGTCATCATCATGGCAGTGCGTCTATGTTTCGAGTTTTACGTCCGGTATCGCCATCAGGCATTCCATCAGACGGCTGGTTCCCAGCACGAAACGAACTTGGGCTTGAACCTAGATTACAACATGTCCCTAAAATTAGCAAGCCAAAATAGGTTATCCGCCGAGCTGTTATGGGAACTTACACCTTTACGATACCTAGCGCCCTGCTGACGGTTCTGGGGGTGCTTAATGTCGCGGTAGACGACAATTTTACATTCTTGACAACCTCGCGAAAAATCTGATACTGGGCAAACTGTTTTTGACAAAAGGGTTATTCACCCGAATCACTACTAATTGGGAAATAGGTTATACTACATAGGGTAGCAATATGTGTGAAAGTCCAAGCAAACCTCCTTAGCATTAGACGCGCTCCTATGCTGTTTCCCGCGGGTTTCGTATGCGTCCTCGCGCAAGGTTTTGAGCATGAATACGCGAACTCAGTGACAGGTGATGCTCAAAAACCTAAAAGATTACTTCATCAGGGTGGATCGAGTCCAGATATTGACGGATCAGCATGCATTAGCAAGAAAAAGACAGTATTTGGCATGCCGAGAAGGCTTTACCAGCTTAAGCTCATATGATTTGGTCTCATTAACGCATTCGCGACGTTTCAAAGGCTGATGAGGAAAATCGTCGGAGTACCAAATAGCTCTTGTTTGCCTCGAAGATGTCACAATATTCTCAGTTGACTTCAACACCCACATGCCTTATCTACAGAAATACTCGCGGCCATCGACTCTGCTGGCCTACGGCTGAAAGCAAAGAAATGCACTGGCACAAGTTAGGAGATAATATGTCTTACAGAGACGCGCCTTCTGTACTGATTTCGTCAAAATCTGGAGACAAGGTTATAGACAAAGGCCAGCAGCACCGACATACAGGCAGTGCTGGCCCTGGTGAGCGGAAGGCCTCAGCAGGTCATTAGACTGACGCCGAAACAAAATGCCGCTCTTGAGACCGGCCTCTTAGTAGTGATGTGGATCATTGAAAAATTCCGACCCTAAATATACAAACTGTGAACGGAAAGCATATACGGCGGTAATGGGAAGAAATATACTCCGAAACAAAATGCGTGCCATGAACATAAATAATATCATAATTCGCCGGCAAATGCGGCTCGGAGCTATGATCAGAGGCCGAATATATCGCTGCTTACCAGTAGCAACTTCGTCGTGTGCCGGTATATATACTTGTATATGTATGTATCTCAGGTTAAAAAATAATGCATCTATTATATACTTGACCAAATTTCCAGCTCAGGCGCGATTACCTGTGGTAAATTTCTTGATTGCTATTAGTCTCCAATTAGTGGCGTTGTCTATAACTCTGTTGTCTATCCAGCGTTCTACAGATTACCATGAAGCCTACGTCTGACTGAACCATTAGATCATAGAAACGGGCCAAAAGTTCATTCGCCCAATTTCTGCTTGGATGCAAGTGTTCAGGAATGAAGTATGCTGAAAGGTCTGAAGTTTAGCAACAGAAGCTAACCCATGTACCACCGTTAGTGCAGCAGCATTGCTAGGTCTAATCACTAGTTACATCGTCACCGGCACTGAAGCAGGGGCGGATGAAAGTTCTGTCACAACGCACTAGTACCGCCCCAGGGAAACTCGACTGATAACAAAGGCAAAACTGCTGCATTAACCATCAAACAGGAAAAATATAGAGCGGGGCTTTAGAGCTTCGTGGAAACTTTAGAATAGAAAGCACAGTCACGAAGACGTTGGGTAGCTAGGAGGTGCAGCCGTAAAAAGTGCTGTATTATTATAGCATGCGGTCATGGGGGGCGTAACTGCGCGATAGGAAAATATTAGAAACGTATAGTGCTATTAAAATGTTGTTTCATTTAAGCTGTTAACATCGATGTTGACTCAAAGCGTCAGTGGGTCGGGATAGAACGCGATAATAAAATGATCAAGATAATTAAGATAACTGAAACATGCTAATGTTGTTGACTAACGACTGTTCCATAACGTCAAATGTACATTTCTAACGTAGAAAATGTGGATTCGAACTCAAAAACCATCATAAACACATATCAGCAAAGTACCGCTATCGTCAGAAGATGTTTACCGACGTTGACTCGTTCCCCTTGAAACCATTGTGATGTTGCAATAGGCTTCTCGTTAAGGTGCCCAGAATGATTCAGTTTTCTGAATGTCAGATGTATTCCAACTAAAATCATGTCGAAAGTTCCTGCCGGACCAATAAATTGCAATTAAGCACATTGGCCAAAAGAAATGTGTGGTTATTTTAAAAATCCAATACCCTATTATTATTATTATACCATGTTTGTTTGTTTCCTAGTAACTGCTTGAATTGTTTCTTAGTCTAAACAATTTGCCAGCTGGCATCGGTGTATACGACATTTGCGGTACAGTCCACTTTGCTCGGATGACTGGTGCAGCCACCATAATCATAACTTACATAAACCACTCATGGTTGTTTCAAGAAGCAAATTGACGTTCCAGATATTTTACGTCAACTCTTTAGGTATCTAGGGCCACACGCTGACTGAAAAAATAGACTGACAAAAGACAAATATATCATCTAGTACTAAATATCGATACTCTGTAGTTAAGTTTTTATTTCTCGAAGGTGAAACCACCAATGAAATCCGTTGAAGATTGGCGTAAAATACTATGTTATTAGTGCAATCGAATTCTAAGATCGAGCACCATGAGGGATTTGAATACGCCTAGAAGCGAAGCTCCTATGATCACTAACATCACAGGACAATGCGCGGTTGGCCTGTCGACTCAAAATGAGATTTGTCAAAATACGTGTGATAGAGTTAAAAAATTACAGGAAGTCAAAAGGTAAGAAACTTCCGTGAATACGGCAACCCGTTTTACCTGGCGTGACGCTCAACTTTCCAAATCGATTGTACATGCATCTTACTATTGCTACTGAAGGCCAACTTTCTAAGTGTTTTCACCGATGTTCGATATATTCGACCTATGTGTTCATTTTCGAAGCACAAAGATGTAATCTCTGACAACTGATATTTGGTATTGAAGGACCTTTCTGCTTTTAATATCAAAAATTCTCGGACGACACTTGATCATCTTACGAGTCGTTTTGCCTAGCCAATGGTTTGGCGTAAATATTCCGTAAATAAAAATGCCGTGTTACTACTCAATCTTTTAACCTGCTAAATATATAAGAACAATTCTGTGCAGATATCTGTAATTGCGTTTTGTTCTGTGCAGGGCGAGATATTGAGAAACTACGAGTGGTCGTGCTTTTTGTAATATCCACTCAGTTCACAGAGCGAAAGCTTCTAATTTTCAGCGAATCTATTAAATCTAAAATGCCTTTTAATAGTCATATGACTAGGATTATTTTCCGGCCCAAGTGACAAATTATTTGCCGGCTGTCTTCCTTCAGAGTACCTCTGATTAGTCCTCGTCGACCTCAGATGGCCGATTGGAATGGGGTGCATACTCCTGTTCCAAGATGCTATTCTTGAACTTCTGCGACTAGTTTTGAGCTGTCCTCTCAGGTATTGAGTCCGCAGCACGAGTATCCCGTATTGCTTCGACAGCTGTTTAACATCGGCAAAAAAAAGAATAGTGCCAAAAATGCATCTGGAACTACTGTTTTTTGAGGTTGAACTCGACATAAGATTGCGTACGCTGCATGATGACACTTTGAAATGGCAGACAAAAGTAAACAAATAAAGAGGAAACGCACAATTTTTGTTTTAAGCCAATAGCTCGCGGGCCACCGAAACATGAAAAACAAAAGAAAAAAGATCTTTAACCGTTCAAACCACAACAACATAATCCGATTTTCCGTTTGAGGTTTCGATGACGTCAGCTATGCCGCCGACGGTCTTTGATTAATACAGGCTATGGCCTCACATAATACCTAAAAATTCTGTACAGCTCCCAGACCAAACAAAATAACTTTCGTCCTAATTATAAAGATCAAAAAGTTACTGCCCTGATGAAAACAGATGTTCACTTTATTGCTTGCCGTCTAGAATATCGTCTGCTATCTTCGCAAATTCGACGAAAACAACACCTAAATCGTTATATAGTGGAGAGCACAGGATGCTATTCTGATATTAATTACCCAACTGGTTAATTTGTTTTCTGAAAGGTTTCGATTTGTATTATCGTAGTAATCAGGTGGATTTTTGTTAATTTAGCTGACTTGGTATTTGATCTGATTTTCAACAGTGGTACGCAATTGTAGTTCTTCGGGAGAGTTCGAATGTGCTAACGGACGTTGTATACCTCTTCGATGGAGGTGCGACGGCGAAGATGATTGCGGAGATGCTTCAGATGAGCTTTGTTCTTATACGGTCCCACCCTTCTATGGTGGGTCTTCGTCCGCTAGCGGCAGTAACGGTAAATGTGGTATATTTTTTTAATGTTGACTATATATAACACACTAAATAGGATGTGTAGGAAGGTTGAAACTATCGAATGGTAATTTATTTTGAAGGCTTTGAGGGAGGTAGATACGTTGAAAAAGTTGACTTCAGTTATTTACGTTTTAAATAGTTGTCGATATGTTTTTATGTCTATACTATAATTTGTATATAATTGTCGCAACAACAAAACAATCTGTGGGATAAGAAAGGTGCAGCGGTACAACATACAATGGAAAACGGAAGTTTTTCTGCTTAGGAAGTTGATTCCCGTCCTCCATTTTACTTCTCAATGACTTTTGCCTAAAAATCACTTATTCGATCGTAAAATATACGTGGTGATACGTTTTTTATATTACCCATTATCATGCACGAGCCTCAAAAACTGGTTCATAGGTAGAGTCTGAGTGGAACAACGCTGTTGCAGTTGACGCAGCGGTGGGAACCTGGTGATTCGGTTTGACGGATTGACTTATCTAAATAAAACAACATAATACAGATAACCGTTAGTGTGATATGCCTATTGCTCTACAATGATAGTTTAACAAAACCGATATTGGACTGCTTGGTAGAAGCTTTTCTATGTATGCCTATTATCATGTTATTGACGCCAGTAAAATTGATCTCAAAACTAGAAGGTACGCAGCCTCTATTCTATATCAATTGAGTATGCAAACAATGCATTATATAGAGGCATTAATACTACGTTGTGACGTTTAGATTCGCTTGGGCGTGTAAATATCGTCGGTCCTCTTTGTAAAAATTGTCAGCAGATACGGTTTTTAGTAATGTTCCTTCAAATGATTTTCATCGGTATGACTAAATAATCTACCTGAAAGGAAAGCTGTTCTATGTCAAGGCTGACTACAACGCCCGGAACTACAAGTACCATTGCCACACATTGCTTACGAAGCAAACCGTGTAAAATGTAGACTAATAAACAATTAAAAGAAATTTTGCTCCGTTTATTATCATGCACACGTTTGTTAATTAGTAGTTACACCAGCGTTTTTTGTTAGGATTCAAATACTCTAAACCTATAGATGTTATATTTGCTTAAACCAAAGTTCGAATTAGCGCAATTATAATACTGTTATGAATGATAACAAACGACGCTGAATCCCTTCTCATTACTGATCGATCGACATGGCTTGCCAGTGCGCACGCCAATTCCTTTAAATACACATTAAGCCTTCGTATGTGCCAATGGTACTTTTGGCTTCAGCCAACTGATGGTAGAAAAACGTTCCCTGCCATATGCATATTAGCTTGGCTTAACACACGCTATACCTATGTTCTGATAATTGTCCTAGCTAGAGGTATAGTAAACTAGAGGTCCTAAGACACGCCAGCTACTTGCACAAATAAATCAGTATAGCCAACACAGGACAGCTTTTGTTGTCTTAAGCACTAAAATACATTTTCTCAGATATGAGCAAAACCTGTACATACTAAATAGTTAAGGTTTGTCTTTACGTTCCGGAGACGTATATATACAATTGATTTGTATAGTAGCTACTTGTAGATCAGTGTATAGTCGAATACCCATATTACAATAAGATTAAACTTTGCTGCTGGCATTAGTACTGGCATGAAGTTATTGTTGGAAGTACAGAGATAGGGTGTAACGTACGTAGCCTCAACCAGAAAAAATACTAACGGCTAGGAATCGCGAAGCCTTCGGCAGTTACGTTCCTTTTAGAACATGAAGTTCTGTTTCAAGCTTTAGCGGTGACATAAACATTAAATGAAGTTCTGTTTTCTACTCCATAGGCAAGACTGTTGGTTCGTTGCCTGGATGCCGCGAGTTTCCGTGCAAGAGTGGCTCTTGTATAAAGTGTCCAGACTCGAAGGGGCTTCATGGGCCTTGTGGAGATGGCGCATGCAGAGGTATGTTTAAGGCCAGATATTATGGTGACGGCGCGTACCGATAAACTTAGTTCTATATAGTTTCGCTGCTATTGCTATAGAAAAATGAGGCGTCAGCCAAAAAAAAACACATTAGTGCGAAAAGGGGGCGAATGCTCGAAGTCAGTTAATTCGGAGGTGAAACAAATGGTCGGCTAAACTACAAAGCTCGGGCTCGTCGAGTCAGGTAGTCGAGCGTTCGACAGGAAGTGGAGGGAACTGCGTTCCCGAATGTACCATTCCTCGATTAGTCTAGGTTTGAGCGAACGTTGTAGAGAGCGTTCGTCTACCGCTGATCGCATAGGCGCCTGCTTGTTCTTGTATATAAACTTTTTTACTAAGCCCACACATTTATTTAGTCGAATTCGTCGTGAATAAGATGAAGAAGTGAAATGAATTGGTCGTGGATGTGCATGGCTTATCTATTATAGCGGTTCCCAAGGAACGCACCATCTCACACGGAATAATATTATACGAAGTCCGACGAGAAGGTGAGAACCTGTACAAATTATCCAGAAGGAACGAATTTATGGCAATGCGTCAAATCGGGAAGTTTTTTGACGCTGAAGATGTTAAAACACCGTGCCAGCGTGGTCACTTTGTAAACAACCTTATTTTAGCCTCGTCACTTTTCACGGCGCTCGAAAAGTTGTCTCGTAAGTACCGAATGCTCAGTATTCGTCAACAAGCCCCTGGTTCAGATCATAGGGAACACACATTTGTTGCGTATCGCGCAAGTTTAGGCTGAAGTCGTGACCGTGTGTGCCACTCCAGCAAGATAGGGAGACATGCAGGCCTTTTAGAAATTGTACAACGAGTACTGAAGCACTTTTATATCGGTCCCGGTGTATCTATTCAGGACACGAAGACAGTGACTCAGTGCGAAGGTTGCCAAAGTTTGAACCCTAGGAGAACAAAAGGACGCATTTTCACGCCCACTTGCCGTAAAGAAAACTTTTAACTGAGTGAACGAGCTGGTGCACGAAACGCACGCTGAGGTACGTATGTTGAAGCGTCAAGAAACGTCGTCTCAGCAACGTTCAATTCAAGCAGCATTGCAAAGGCATACAGCGTAAAGAATTCACTGTTTAAGTTGAAGTGGTAACGAAATAGGTTAAAATGTTCAATTCAGTCTAATGTCGCCGTAACAAAATACTGATCTCTATGCTAGGCAAAGGCGATCCTAAAAATGAGAGGTAAAACGTGAACGATACGTTGTGGTATTTACGTTGGAATATCGTACGAACAGATGCTCTCGTTATAGAAAAACTTCTTTTTGTTGCATCTGAGCAACTTTATAAGTTGCCATACTGAAAAGGTCATATACATGTTTCTTAAATCTTAACAGCTAAAAGTCTCATTTGCTACTCAGTGTTTGACCCAAAAGCATTTGTAAGCAAGCTAACAACAGTAAAGTCGGGACCATTAACTGGCTACTAAATTAGATATAATTTATATGGTTGGATGGATGTGATAATAATATTGAAATTTAATCGATCACAACAAATTCAAGATAGTTTTTTCAATGTTGACCCTTACGAAAATGACTGTAATCCGCTCGCGGTACTGGGGGCGGTTGTAAAGTTAACACTATTTAAAGCGTTTGATAGAAGTTTACATTTACTCTAATTAAGACACGGACAGAAGAGGCACGATATTTGCTAGGACAAATCGGCTCAACCTACCCTTCACCTACGTACGACATGTTACTACTACACGCGTGCTCATGTATAACATCATATAGCTTAAGATTGGCTTGATGCACCGCAGAGATTCTGTGCATCAGTATTTAACCAAGTTATACGTAGACTATATATGAGTAAACCAGCAGGGAATTTAAGAATACTATTTGACAATGAATAACGAGTAGTATTACGCTGCCATCTGCCATTGTATGTCGTTCTTGCATACAGATTTATTACTATATACGTTTCAATTGTAGATCTGTTTTTGCTTCCTTCCCCGGGTTTATATACGATCACCTATTTCCTTCAGTTATATATTTCGACCGTCACCGATTGTATCGCGTCAATTAATCTAAATGTTCCATTAAAGGCTCATCTAATTATTACGTGACACCGTATTATCACGGCGTCATCATGGTCTGTCTAAGAATCAATCTGCCATGAAGCTTAAATGATTTACCTGTTATTGGCCTTCTAGTGACCAAGGGCTAAACAAGTTCTTCGAGGCGACAAATTTATTTGTGTATTTATTGACTATTGATATGTCAATAGCAGTCGAAAATGGTGAGAACAGCTGGTGTTCGTTTCCGAACACCGTTTCGCTTCTTTTCCTGTGTCGCTGTGATAGAAAAATAGAAAGCCGATAGGCAGCTTTGTGGCTGCACAAAACTTCACAATTTTAATATATTTGACATTTGTATTTCGGCTTTCATCTGCGACGCTGTTTAGTAGGCTGTAAGCCATTGCGTTTCTTAAGCAGAACATGCGCGCCGATTATACGCTTAATACACACACACACACATATATATATATATATATATATATATATGCAATGGTTTTCATCATTTAGGCCACCTAAGAGTTTTTATAGCTATAACAGTAATTTTTCAGTGCATTTCTGGATTTTCGGGGCTCAGTGAGAAGTTGTTATTATATACATATATATACATATATGTGGGCCAGGTTAGAGGATTTTATAGAAGGATTGACAATATGAAAATGGGGACTGGCAGCCTGGACGAAAATATAGCTAACGAGAGAATCACCTACTTATCTAGCCTGACTGTAAGTATCCATCGATATCTCTACTTCATCCGGTGTTTCCCTCTGACTGCTGCTACTCCTTTCCCCCCTTTCTCCTGCCTACCGTAATACCCGCCTCGAGCAGAGTCAGCCGTAGATGCGTGTCATTTGCTACTTTGGTCGCATAGTCGCAAAAGGATGTGGCAGCTCTGTCATAGCTAAGTCCCCGTTGGCGGTGGTATGTAGGCAGTGAATTGCCGCAGGGAGCGTGGCTCTCCTCACGAAAGTTCTTCATTGCTCTAATATTTTTTTCTACTCATATCTCCTGTCAGGCACGTCTAGCCTTCATGCTACCGGTGCGGTGTTTGCTGCGTAGACTACGGGTCGTTCAGTCAGCTTTACTGTCTAAAAGATGACTTTGATACTGGAGCTTTCTTATACGGTTGCCAATCCGGATAGTGGATCGACGAATGATATTTGAACTAGATTTTGAAGTTTACTTTGTTCGTCTCGCTCGATCGCAATCACGTAAACATCGATTTGTTTTTTGCTGTTCTTCGATCGGTCGATATTTTTGGCCTAAATATTCGTTGGCCCGGTCGATTAATCTACTTGTTTTTTTTCTGAGAGGCGTGTCTAGGCCTCGCATAGTGTGAACAAAAATACAATTGCCTTCTCTCGGGGAGTATGTGTAATTCGTATAAGCAGACAGCGAGTCAGTCTGCATGGTAAGCAGCAGATGATTTACTTGATGCTCAGAGCTAGTGACTCTTACACGTTGCCACGATAAAATATTAATCACCATCTTTTAGAAATTTGCCTGAAACTGATTTAAAGAGCCTTCAACCCCCTCTCGTTAAAGAAAACAATTATGCTCGCCGTTTTCGAAAACGGACTAGGTGTACATCCACCTAGTCCGTCTTCGCTCTAAATTGCCGCATGGAAAAAAAAATGATAATTTCGAGAGTTGTTCATTTTATAATAATATGGACACACAGCTATATATGGTTATATTTTGAATAGATATTTAGGTTACTAAATGCATTTAAATAAAAACTGAAACATCGTTTTGTTTTGTTATATAATCTGATTTAGTTATATACATATACGCACCTCTGAGCATAGGTACTGTGTGGATACCTTTTACTTTACTGTCGTTGACGTGAATACACGCCTTCTAAGAATACTGGAACACTATCGAACCGCCATAGAGACTTTGTCATACTCACTTAAAGGGCTTGGATTTAGCTCTGCATCCGCTCCAGCTAATTTTTAGACAGTTTCTGAAAAATCTTCAAGTGCCACGTCACGCTGGTCACGAAAACTGTCACGAAGCATCACTCGAACAGCCATCGGCAAAAATATTGATGATCAGCGACTGACACATAATATCCGGTCTGCTTACAGACTAGAACGAAATATCCACCTGCAATGACGATAGACATAGTTCGAATGGGCGAAGTTCATCATTATGCTTCACTGCTTCGACGCGGTGTATTTCGCCTTCAGGTCAGCGTTGCAACAAGTTACCCACTCGAAGCCTCTCAAGATACCTTTCCTCTTTAGCGTCGATGATTAAGTGGTAAAATGCTAGGCGACCGTATTGTAAAAATTCGGGTGAATGGTAAATACTGTGATAGCACCACAGCCACCTCACCTCCGACTGTCACCAAGACACAATCTTGGGACCTCTCATATATATTTAGTATAGAAATAGAATACATATTACCACACCTGTATTTGTAGAAATTTAACAGACATGGTTCTCCGCGCAACACGCTGTTTCAACTGGATCTTACAATCATCTCTTCCAAATGACCCGACTCCGTGTGTAGAGTTATTTAAAATATACGTAAAGTCGCTTATAGCGTACGCAGTGTCTGTCCGGCATCCAAGTCTGAAATAAAAATTATGAACGGTTTGACAAAGTCAAAAACGCGCTATTACCAAATGCCAATTATGAGAAAAGGGCTAAGCATCACGCCGATTTTCGTTAAATGTAAAGCTATTAGTAAAGACGCATCGAAGCGCACTAGCAGGCGTTTTCTGTCCCTATGAAACATGTTTGACCCAATCAAGAGAACCTTGCAACTATATGAATATTTGTCGCCAAAGAGCAACCTTTTTCATGACGAATTTTCCGTGTACTTCCATCGAAATAATATGCCAAAAGAGAGTTACTGTTCCACGCATATTTCAGCCATTGCTGAAATGTGTCATTATTATAATAAGATATTCTTACACTTCTATTATAAATACGCTTATATTATATCAATTATGTTTATCACGATTAGTTGATTGAGTATGGTTCAAAATTGCTTCAAGCCAGCCGAGTTGGACATCGCTCGCAAGTGAGGTTCATCAATTTCTTTCATAAGCCTGTTATGTGTTAATGGCGCTTGATAATTTCCAGATCCTTGCTTAACGCATCTTCCTTAGTAGATTACCCTGTTCTTCTAACGCTGTATTTGTGTTTGCTCGGGATAGCTCGCACACAAACCTAGCAACAATAGCAAAATCAGAGGATACAACTGCGCAAAAATAAGTACGGTACGGTTTCGAGGGGGGTTTACTGTATTTGTGTTTGGTATTACTTGGCCACTTTCCCTGTATCAGAATTCATAATCGAAACATTTCTCCTCGAAAGGTAGTAACTTTTCACTATTACTACGCCTGCAGTCGTGCGGCACGAGGGGGAAAATTGGTTCTGTACGTTTTCTGCCGACAATCGCCGATCGAAAACCACTAACCGAGATTTGTACTTTTAATAACGGCAATCAATGAATTTTGTCAACTTCAGTGTTAGCTTTGCAATCTATTGTTTGTCGTGATACGTTGACTGTTGCACCACTCCGACAACGAAGAACAAAGTCGCAGTGAATAAAATTGCTTTGCTCTCTCCATTCCAATGCGGGAAAGAATCGTTGTCGACCCCCAATGACGGCAGATAAGTCTTACAGGGTTTGCATAATATGGTACCATGTCAAATAGCTAACAGGTGGGCGTACTTTTGACAATACCTAATGCATTTTTGAGTGTCATTCATAGTGTCAAAGAATACAACGTCAATGTAAGCTTTTTTGAACTTGCAGAAAGTTATAGTTTAGCTCCTCTTGGTGAATTTCAGAATGGAAGTAACCTTCACATATTTATACAAATCTCGTACTTCTACTAATGTTATTCCCCGTTGGTCTAGTATAAGAAAATTCCTCAAACGTCATTGCGTATAGTGTTCCTGATACATCGTTTCATTTTATGTGTTTGAAAGTTTCGAGCAAAGATGATCAAATGTTTTTTTTCCAAATGTTTTTTTTTTTTCACCTAATATTCCGTGTAGTACATGCCATTGAGTCATACAGCTAAAATTCGCATCCGCAGCACAATTGACAGTGATATTTACGCTAGCATCATGGTTATACTATTGGTAACGCTAACCTTTAGTTGTTACTCGGTGAGCAAAATCATATAATTTCTTTATTCAAAGAATTGGAAATAGGCTATCCATTGGACTTGTGTTTTTTGTCATTATATAACGCGACGGGTAGGTTCATGTTGGCTATTGATTAATTACGGGTAAGTGGTAAGTTAATTTAGATATAAATGTCTTTGCCTTTGGACAGAAATAAATATAATAGCCGCAGACATTGAACCATGGAAGCATGTGGACTTATTATTCGTATATGTTGGCAATGAGATAGATCCCAAGCTCCAAGCGTGGACAGTTACTGGAACTTATGGCTTGATTTGGTTCATTTAGTACATAAGATTAGCTATGAAGGTGCAGCTGGGAAAACATTTGCGGACACGCAGAACCTCAGCAAGAAGTGTAGTAGGTAAGAGAGTCTGTTACGAAAGTTGGGAAAGGTGCCATAGACAACTATTAATACTCCAGCTAGTCGACGAACTAACTCCTTCCGTTCCTGGAAAATCATAGGGAGTGAGAATGTTAACCAGGACTACGAATAGATAGGCACCAAGTCGGTGCATTAGCAGCTACCACGAGCCAAACTCGCTTATTAGTGTCGGGGTTCTAGCAGATACAATTCGTAGGAGGACTTGAAAATTCCTAAATTAGATCGAATTATAATGGATCGGCTGTGTTGGAACTGGTTTTAATAGCCCTGCCTACCTTCAATGGTGGTTTGACGGGTTGGCCCTACACTAGAAATAATTTCTATAAGATAGAAAAATAACCATAAAGTTCTGGTTAGATTCGTTTAGCTTTGTTATGAGGCGTGAACTGTGTTTCCAGAGGATGTTTGTGTATTATTCGATAAGATCCATTGCTTTTCCTCTAATAAAATAAATTTTCAGTCAGTCTTCAAGTTTTTGGCATAGCTACTATGCTCGAAAGACCCATAACTTTCTACTTGTCACTTGATTTGGGTTTAGTTGTTGCTTATCATTAGTATTCAAAGAAGTGCGTCAACGTTCTTCCTTAATCTGTCCTTTTATACGACATTACTAAATCCATTGAAATTGATTCGGCCTTTAGGCTCCTAATGTGCAGTTCTCTCTCAAATGAGGAAATCTACATTTTATTAGAAAACGTGAAAGAAAGTTTCATTTGATTTCTTTTTATTTTCCTGTACTTGTCTGGATATAATTTCGTAGATCTATACTTTGCCACGTATTGGCAGAACTCACGACGTGTCGTCGAAACAATTTGAAAATCAATTAGTGCCTCTCCTCGTTGGTCTTTTGTTATTGCTTCTGGTAATTCAACCTATATCCTTTTTTTCTATATATTGACGTTCGTATATATGATTAATTAATGGAGTTATCAATGAACGAGTTCAATGAAACATCGGAAGTATATCTCTTGATAGTTCATCGTGAGGGCGGGGGGACTCATCCACCTGTCGGTAGACAAGTGCAGTCTGTTGTTGTGAAGCACGATAATACCCACTATATCATTATTTTCTTTGTTACTCTTTTTAGGGTCTGGAACGGTTTTAACACATTACTTTAGATTCTTCGGAACGGATAAAGAAGTCTCATTCATCTTACTCTTTGCTCGCGTCTTGTACCTTCTGTTGCCTCTCTTCAAGTTCTTCTTTCTAATACATAGTGTTCTTGAAAAAGATTGCTCCTTCACTCCGAACCTCTGTAGATCCAAGCATATGATGAGCATTACCCTTAAGCATGATCTAAGATGTATTTGGCAGTACTTTTTTAGGATTTTCTCAGAGAGGTCTATAATAGAATTGAGTGTGGCCAGCCCCATGTGTTTCAACCGACGCGCATAAAACGCATATGTCATGCTGCACTTTCCCTATACTTAAGATATATTAAGACATTGGCTGTGTCCAGTCAATATTCGTGTCGTACGGCAAGTGAGGTCTCCATTGATGTTTTTATCACTAATGTCAGTTTGTCCCTTGGCACCTTTGAAAAACGTTTTTGGGCGAAATACTCAAATTTTCGTTTGTTAATTTTGAACCGGTGTACCTTAAGAATTTCGTCGTATATTCTCCTCGGCCCCGGAGGAGCCGAAAACGTTGCGCTGCCGTTTTGACGAAGAACTAAATTGGACGGCAAAGCGCCTCTTGGCTTCTTATGACATACGACGTAAGCAGCGAAACTGCCCCTTTCGATATGATCGAAACTGCTGAGGTTGAAGTCTTTTGAAAATGTCGTAGCATCTCAGTACTCAGTTAAGATTTAGTGGACTATTACGAAGTAGATAAACGGTCACACCCAGAGTAGCAGGCGTCTGTTCGCAGGTATTCTAGAGTAAGCGTCACGGACTAGATTCCGCAATTAGGTTTGGGCGCAGGATAGTGGATCGCGATGCTTTGCTGTACCTCCCACTTACAGACGATATCCGAACTCCAAAAAGTCGTCGGTATATTTAATGTACTATCAGATATATTATGAGACGATACTCAAATAGCTTCCAGAATTAGGCCTGTTTTCAAAAATTTTGGAGTCCAGTTTGAGCGTGACCTTGCTGTTGATTAATTCCGAAGAATTCCCTGGCGAAGTGCATTGAGACGTTTTATCCTCCACAATCAAGTGCCGTTAGAACTACTAACGGTTCCAATGCCGACGCCCTCTTCCGTAATGTTAAGAAACTGGCTTTGGCGAAAATTTCGAGTGTGGAATCTGGAACGCGACCTTTTAAAGCCAGCCTACAAGACCTAACGAATACTTGCAGCAGCGGAAGAATGGCTTGTCCTTGTTTTGAAGAACCCTAAGATGCTGAGGCCTGCAGCTATCCACGTTTCTGCTAGGCCGTCGTGGATTCATGATTCTCTCGCTCAAAATTTAGCAGTAAGAACGACTAAGCAGAGCGCCGAAGGACAAGCGGTGTACAGTAGCGTACCAAAACATCTTCTCGGATTTTCGTACAAGGAAAACATGGTGCTTGTAGACAGGATAAGTTGATACGTCTGTTTCGGCTAACTTGGCTTGTACTAAACTGATTGGGAAACTCTTGTCTTAAGCATTAGAGGTTTTTGGAGGGTATATGAGTACTACAAAAGAACAACTATAGGTTATGCTATATTTTTGAAAACAATGTCTTGCCTTTTAATATTCCTGATACTGCCCTTGCAAATGTGTGAAGCCGCAAATTTTAGCAGAGAGTCTTTACCGGCGACAACACAACTAATATTGCGAGAAGCGATTAAATTCACGTTCGAGCTGTTCCAAAAAGTGGTGACTTTCAGAGGGTGGCAAGTAGTGTCTCAGGTGAGGATCCGACAGCATTTAACTATATTCGTGAACTGCTATGGAAAAGACGGCAATAGGGTGGGTAAGATATCGGCAGGTATCTAATTGCAAGAACTTATACTACTCGACTCCTTTGATAAAGCGCACATTTACTCATGTATTTGATGAGCAATTTCAAAGAGAGACCTCTACTTCTTCTATCAAGAGTGAACTCTATGTTTTGCTAAATGGCCAAATTGGGCCGTAGTGGGCAATGAATACAATAGATTGGAGAATATATCACTGCAGCAATGATCTTCTGCAGAGTGCACATCACTCTAAGTTATAGACATAACTTAGTCAGTGATAAAGTTAAATGACTAAACAGGGTCTACAAGAGAATAGCGATATCATTAGGCATCGATGTGGTGGCCATTGTAGCAAATTCTTTGAAACATGCGGCAATTTTTCCTGCGTCAGAGCTTAGGCCCACGACCTACACGCGTTGCTGTAAAAACACTTACCTCTTGATCTATCAAGGGAATACCCCTTGTAAAGAAGTCTCATGAACGAACTTTTATGACTTTCGTTTAACCGACGGTGGCTACCTTATTCTTTGAAATCGGTGAACGATCACCGCTCGTTTCTCCTTGTCACGAACTGTGAAGCACTATGGTGTGCCTTGATCGTAAGAACACATTACCATAATTATCAGACGGTTTTCTCGAAGAGCCTTGGTCTTTCCTTTTCTCCCTGCAACTAGATGATTATAAACCGTACTAAGCCGACCCTCAAGCATGTTGTGCTTTGCTGAGAAAACAGCCAAGCTTATTTTCATTCTTCACTTTCGGCTTTTCGATTTTCGGCTTTTAGGAAGATTCGTTTTCGGCTTATGAACGTTCGTCTTGGTTATAGACGTCTCATACCGCTTTGTTTTTAAATTTCATTTTGGGTATGGTGCTTTACCACCGTTTCGCCTGATGTTGATCAATCTCCTGATATATATCTATTTGCCGTTGTCGACTCCGAAAATGGTACAAAAACAGAAGTATTTCGCCATCTTCGCTTAACTCTCTTGCACTATATCACACTGTGGATTCCACCGAATCGCTTGTTGTATGGGCGTCACTTCCTTGCAATTTCCTTGTCAAAGGTATGAAATTTTATGGAGTGGCACTATGGCACTATAGAGGCCTGCAACATTTCACTAAAACTTTCACATACGCACCTTATCACAGTAAAGTTCCTAACTATATGTGTTCTCTTATCGTGCATGACATGCACGCGCGACATCCACGCCAAAAACGATTAATGGATTTTCTTTGGAATGAGGTGTTTTGCGGTGATTTGTCCGAAGGGGATATTCCTCAAGGGGATATTCGAGAACTTACATACGTAGCTTTCGAAGCCTTTTTTTAAGCCAGAGAAATCGATGTAGCGTATTTTATGAACGCAGGCCTGCGTACGTAGGTGACTACGCTTCGTAATTGTAGGGTTTTAAAGCTTTGTCAAATTAGAGTTGAGATGTCACTGGCGTGTCACGAGTGAGCTTTGGTTGAGTTTTTTTAACGGTAGCCGTCTAGCTACAATTAGAAAACTCAACTAGCTTACTATAAACGCCTTCGTGATTTTTGCAGCTTTGACCCATTATTCACAGGCCAAATAACTACAATCACGTGCGCTTCTTATCCCGGCACACAAATATAATATCTCGGAAAACTTTCGATCTATAAATAAAATCGATAAGAAAAACATTAACTAAGATTAGGAAAACTATTTTACTCACGTAATAATTAATGTACTTTCGAAACTTTGTTCATAGCTCCTAGCTTGATTCTCGCGAAGACCTTATTAGACAGCTGAAACTCTAATATTTTTCATGGCTAACCACAAGTCAACATTCACTAATTATAGTGCACGTAAAAAATTAGTAGAGTAAATTATATCTGTTTCGCGTTCGCTGCTTTTCATCGCGCTCATAAAGTGCCATTAGCTGACATGTAAGTACCGCCGTTTAAAAGAATGTGATAGTCTATTGTACCAGAAATTTGTGCTCATGCGGTAACACGTGGCCATATATTCTAATTTAATAATAGGCATTGTTAAATGATTAAAGCTGGTAACATTGCCAAAATGTTGACTGTCAATAGATCAGCCTAACTAGAAAAGGTGACTAGTATTTGAGCTCTGTCTCAGTGTTTAGTATACTGCAAAAATTTGTTGGTATTAAGAAGGAATTGGAAAAGAGGCCCGCATGCCATTCCTTAGAGTACTGCAAATTTGGGAATATTAAAAAAAAGGCAATTCTATATAAAGTCTAAAAGAAAAGGATATCCACATGAAACATCAGTTTTCGTGGGTCGAGCCTCTTATTCCAATCGGAATATATGCTTGTTTGGATTCAAATCGTTCGGAGCCGTGAGCTATTCCGAGAAATTGTTAGAGCCAGTAATACTGTTTTTATGAAGCTGTCAGTAGCTCAGTATTCAATGTCCTGTGCCTTACCTGGTTTTGGTGTTTCACCTTTTGATAATCATATTCCTTATGATCTGTTATGACAGACAAATGCTGTAACGCCAGTCAAAGTTTCGCCTTTGATCAGACAGAAGTGGCGACGCGGCATACCCTGTTACATTATATAGTCGAAAACCGTTTCTTGAAATATGAATAGCAGGGTAATATCTTGAATTTCTGCAAGAGTAAATGGTGGAATATCGCACCACCGATTCGCCTAAAGCTCGAGAGGTGTTTTAGATGAGCTTTGCCGCTTTGCCAAAGCCCTTAAAAACTTGCTGTGGAGGCATTAAAGCATCGCCTTCGCAAGTATGAAGACGTGAGCCTTCCAACCTACATTTATTGCTTGTAACTTACATTTATTAACCTATATTTATTCCAGGCAGTCGCTTAAAACCAGCTACCTTTGCAGCCAATGTAATTTCTTCGAGAACGTTCTCGGTTGACACAAAAACTACGATGTCAAGAGGAACCGACACAACGCAGGTCCAAAACCCCCGTCGACGCCAACACATGAGTTGTAACTTAAGTTTGTTAGTGGGTTTTCGAGCGCATAGCTTTTCGGTTCCGATATCTACTACACGTGTACGTCGAGATCCAACGTATGAGACATATGTTTATTAGGTCGAGGCTGTGGGTACGTGAAGTTCAAAAAATCTGTTGGAAGACCTGAACCCTGTTTGTGAAACGGGATCTGCCAGTTCCTTCAGTCCCTGCGACGTACCGACCCTACTTCCTTGCGGGCGTACCACACTAACGCAGACTTTCTGAGGTGCCTCCTGAATCTCTGCGCTACTTCATCCACAGGTCATTGCATTTGGGCTAGCCGACGCTTAGCCCCCAGTCAACTTCCTTGGTTTACTGCCTTCAAACTCAAGGGTCTTCGATCCGTCCGTCCTTCATTGGAATGCTTCCACCAAGTCGCGCGCGATTCTGTCCGTATCATCGCCGCCACCAAGACTCAAGGCGCTGATGATAGCTTCATCTTGGGTCGTGCGAAACTAGCTCTGTTACCCTGGATGCTCAAAGATAACTTGTTAAAATGTCACATATTTTGTATTAGTTCATTCCAGCCCACCTCATCTATGTATATTACTTATATTATAACCTCTTTCGCTCTGCATATGGTATTGTTAATCTATAATTTAACTTAGTTGGGTTAATTTATAATAATCTATAATTAAACTTGGTTGTTGGACATGTTTTCAAAAATTACGGTATCGCATACATTTCTGAAATTGGGCTTTGCAGACTTGGCGTTGTTACCTCGCTGTTCAGGCGAAGATGCGTTTCTTTGCGGAAATGGACGCTGTGTTAAAGCGGATTTACGGTGTAATAATCGCGATGATTGTGGGGACGAAAGCGACGAACAAGCATGTGGTAAGTGTCTCACATGAATTAATAAAAACAGTTTCAACAATTTTCAGCAATCGCACAATGGCTAGCTTACAGAGAGGGAAAATGATAACCATCTGTTGATTTCAGATGCTAAATTAGTCTTTTTTTTTTTTAAACTAATCGCACATTATTGATTTATGATTTTGTACTGAAGATGGTTTTTGAGTGAAACAACATTATCCTTATATATGTTGACTATTATTTTTATCTTAAATTTTGTAGAATCCACCTTTATATGGGAAATTAATTAGCAAATTGTTGACGCGGCTATACGCAATCTGTTTGAAGGTCCCAGTGTAAAATATAATGAAATAAAAATGATACAGGTATGCCTACATTAGACAGATATTAGTTTTAAGAAGTGAAAGACACTTCCTTAAAGCTGAATAATGTGCCTCTGTTGACCATTGTCAGAATTAATACTTTATACGTTGATGCCGTCAGATAAAATGTATATAATATCGTGAGTAAAAATGTGTATTCGTTTTAAGCTTTAGTGAGTTTTTCTATTTTACTGCTGGATTTAGTCTGCTACAAGGCAGATCCCTCCTAAAGTAATGCGCTTGTCCGTTGCATAGATACAGGAGTTCAATTTGAAAGATCTTACCAAAGATGGAAATATATAACATTAGAGTGCATAGCGTCCACGAAGATATATTAGTCCTCGCGTCTTTATAAAAACGTTTCATTTCCACTTCCCTTCACTTGTTGCTTGCTTATGACGCGCTGTTGATCCTACTTAATCCGTGTTCTGCAACGATATTGTGTTGCTTGAAATAACTTCTCAAAAATTGATGTTCCAGATGGAAGGCAAAGCATTTTCGGCGCCTTCCATACCGTGCGCTTCATCCAAACAGCCTAGTACATTTGCCGTGTACACGGTAACGAGGCTATCGATGAAAGGATTGCTCAAGAATGATTTGCCAAGTTTCAAAATGGTATCTTGAATCTAGAGAATGCCTCGCACTCTGACGAACCATCTAAATTGAAGGAATTTTTAAGAAAGGATGGTTGACAAACAACGCAAGTCTTTTGAGTTTATATAGAAACTCGAAAGTTCAGGTACCTCATAAACTCGCTGCACCTAAACGTCTCGCCTGGCATCGAGCGTAACGCGGTCACAATGATCGATTTTTGCACAGAGTCAATGGTGGCATGAAGTAATGCCTGTACGTGGGTACGAGCAACAGACCGGCCTGGATGGTTTAAGAAGGAAATTAAAGCCACCATCCAACAAGGTCTTCGTTAAAAAAAAGACATTCGTTGCGCCTGGTGGGACTGTAAACGCCCTATTCACTGGGACTAAAAGCGAAATATTTCAAGTGTACGTCCGGCAGCACCGTTAGGCACTCTATTAGACGGATGGCCCTTAGTACAAAACGAAGCGTCTACGCCCAAATTCTAACCGAAAAGTGGCTCTTCGGACCAGACAGTTGATCGGTAGGTATGTATATAACCGCGTCAAGTCAACCGGATTATTCAAGAAAAAGACCCAACAAACTAAGTTGGGTCAGCCTGCTGCATGACAACGCAAGGTCACACATAGCATATATCGTCAAAGCTGCCCTCCTGAGCTTTAAATGGAAGATTCTACATATTCTATATTTTTTAGATCTTGCGCCGATGGATTTTCCATTCACTGGGCGATCGCTTTTATAGCGTTACCTTAAACGCGGATCAAGAACGTTAAATGTGGTTGGAAAACGTCTTCGAGATGAAGCCCGCTACCTTCTAGCCAGATAAAATACATTATTTAGTAGAAAGATAGAAGGAAGTCATGAACAACGATAGGGGATATACAACATAGTGATAATATATTGTTACACGACTAGGAAATTGTGTTTTCCATTCAGTAAAAAGCACGGGAGATCTCATTTCGACCCGATAATATCGATTGTTTGTGCCCAAAAGACAACTACTAGTTCAATCTTTGCTATGGGACATTTCTCTTTGAAAAGCGAGCCGGCTGTCTTAGTGTGGGATCGTTATACTAACAAAAGGACTGTTGGGCAAATCTGCATACGTATGCGACAAGTTCGCGTATGCCTTACATCACTCATACGTTAGCGCCTCAGGATTTGAATAATGTAAACACTTGTGCCCCTCGTTTAGTGGTCATCCAGCTCAAAGTGGAATTGGGAAAAGCAGCAGTGTATGAGGCACAATGCACTTGACGCAATTTTTGAGAAAAACTGTTGCAAAAGAAAAATAAACTTGAGATTGGTAAGCTCTCTAAAAATATTCAGCTCTAGTAAAGGCTAGTACTGATTCATCAGATAAGAAATTTTGAATTTGCTTCCGCACGGTACATGCTTATCTCAAACACTATTTCACATATTTATCAACTATATAATCCTTGCCACCGATGTCAAAGCAGTTCCCTTCGATAAGAATAATGCTTTCTGCTGTTCCAACGACCTCGTAAATTCAAAGATCTTGAAAAAGGAATAAAATAATCTATTTGTGACAAAACAGAAGCTGTGCATGAATGCAAAAAAAGAGACAACTTTAGTACCCAAAAAAAAAAAAAAAAAGTAAAAAAATAGTGCTGCTATCGAGATATGCACAAAAGGTGCTCTTGATGATATGATTCACTATTTTTAAACTATATTATATGCATTGTATTTGAATGGGGGGTCATCGATGTCGGTTAAAAACATTTACAAAGTTGCATATGGCATGGTGATGTACCACGACCAGCAATATTCAATGGTTGCCAAGATAAAAATTACGTAAATTGATGACGCATGCGTTTTTGACGTGCGTCACTAATTGTATAAATACGAAGTAGGTATTTTTATATGCAATAATTTCCGTGGGCTTTTACTATTTGATGTTACATTATAAATATGGTCATGCACGAAACCGCAACAATAAACTTTTGAGCATACAAAGAGCACGTCGTAACGACAGTCTCGAAATGGAATAAAATAAAAAACAAACGAAAAAAAAAAAAACAATATTTAAGAGAAATTGCCTATAATTTATCCGTAAGCGAGGCAAGAACTGTCATATGAACATGAAAACAATGAGAACAAGATAATGCGCACAGAAACGCAGAAACAGACTATAGACCGAAGACTGTAATAATACTGCACCATAAACAAGCGGACGGTGTCTTGTAAATAAAATCTTGAAAAAAATTGAAAGTAACAATGCTTTTTTATCCCATTTGGTTTATTATCCGGTAATGTTCAAAAGAAGAACATAATCAGGGGAAAGTGTCTATTCTTCGGTAGGATGTTGCGATTTTTACACTGAAGTGATAAAGCTTCGTAACCGCTTATGGCGGATCGGCGTCACGGTAAGTATATCATAAGTACTAGTGAAGTTTCGATAGATGGCGAGCTGTTGTGGCTTGAAAGCCGGCATGTCCACAGGCTATGATTTATCCAAGCCCTGGAAGTCAACATAACAACGTAAACTACGAATACCTTCATTCTGAGACACGTCATTCTATACATCCTCAAGGTACCTTACTGCTTAAGATGAACCTATACGATAATTAAATTTTCATAAAAAAAACAGAAACAATCTGATAAACGTCTTTTTAGGAGAATGCATTTTTTAGAAACAGAAGAATAAAGAAAAACGAGCTGGTTAGGTTTTATTTTTTCGTAATTCTATTGACGTTCGAGCAAATTAATAATAAATAAATAAATCTCATCTACACAAAATTTACATTCTGGCACGTTTCAAGTGGACATGCACCTCAAATAGGCTACATTCAGCGATGATTTCCATATAAGATATTAGATTGGTTACCTGAACACGCTAAAGCACAAGCTAGAGGTGTACAAGAGTATGTAGAAAACGTATCGCTAAAAAATGATGGTGCACCATTTAGAAGCGAAGCTAGTGACTCATTCGAACATAAAGTAAGCCTACCGGAAAATAAACACTTTATGAATTAATTCAAGCTAGACGGATCTTTCCTACAATGATATTAGGAAGCTCCACAGGGTCAAGGTGATGAAACCTAGTAAACACACGGAAAACTTAGAGAATCATATTCGCTCGTATGTCATGAATCACACTACGATGTTACGGCTTCTAACGATTCTATACATTGTTAGTAGATATCTGTAAAGAAAATGTCTATCTGCTACTAATCATATCTATTCCTATCGCATCTGGTAAAAGTTTCCGGTTCTTGAGAAAAAAAAAAAAAGTTATTGTTTTTCTAACATTTTAGATGGCGTTTCGCTTGAATACGTTTCGAAAGCAACATCATAACATTTAAATAAGTTAATTTGTAGAAAAAAAACTCAAACGGCCACACTGAGAGATAGTAAATAATAGCCTTGGTGTTGAAATGCTCTCAGTGTTACTTACTACCAACGTTCTAGTCAGTTCCATGTAGTTAAGTCGGATTCACCAGTAATAGATTGAAAAACAACATTCTATTAATAGATGGGATGCTATACGCTGATTATAATGAAAATACTAATGGAGTTATACTTTTATTTTCAAATTCAGATTTGTTTAAGGAGTTTGTAAAATATATAAGGTCTTCAATTTTATGTTGATTTTTCAGTTGAGCATAATAAACAAACAAACATTACGTAATTGTATGGACATAGATTTGGGTGATAAACCAACGGTGCAAGTACGAGCCGAGACAAGCTGACTGCAACGAAACTGATTTCGCACGTGTATAAAACAACTTTTTATATTCTTACTGTATTTAGCTTATCTACACGAATTACTTATGCACACTAAAACTCTTCCCCCTTCCACTGCGACAAGGTATGCTAATGTTAATGGATACATAAGGAAGAAACTGCCGATTAGGCAGCTTTCGATGATTCCAAAACAAAAGGAAATATACGTGCCAAGCAAACGGTAACGCGTAAATACGGAACAATCATCGCACTACCCTGCGGACCTTTCTTTTAACGTAATCAAGTTACCTTAGACTTTCTTTGTGCACTCGAGGGCCCTTACCGCTCATATCGATAATTGAATTTTTCGTGTTTAGCGTCGAGCGTGTTCCCGTTTCCGGTACGCTTTTTCCTGTCAAGTGCTGCGATTGATCTCGGTAGTTCGGCGGCCTGTGGGTAGCTCAAACGGAGCAATAAGTTTTCGCTTAGCTGAAAAAAGCTAAAGGTCATTTTGAGACAGGGCAGTCCGTTGAAAAATAATGTGAGTCGAACACGAGCATAAAGAGAACGTAACAATCAATTGGATCAAAATAATTTTTCTTATATTCTGTTGGCAGCCAAAGGTTCAATATGCGGAAGTGACTACCGATATAAACCGAAACGCAGAGCTTGAGAGGAAGCATCAGACAGGAGGAGATGGTATCAGATATGCAATTGAGTACCGGCTCTGTGGCAACTGCGACCGGCAGCAAGGTGTCTATTGTAGAGTGAGCTTGATAGCAATCCGACTTCAAAACACTCGACGGATTACGCGTGAAATATTATTCTCTGAAGTTTCTCAAAACTCAAGTTAGAAAGAACTTCGAAAATTAACAATTGAATAATCCTTCGGATGTTGAATATTCTTCTATTATTGCTTTGACAATCCATCTAATGTTACTCGCTGAATTACTGGAAATAACAGTTAATAACGCGAGTGGGTCGTACAGGCTGTCGATCTTTTCGAGCAAGAATAAATGCATAAGAAAAGTAATTTTACATTGTATGTATTTTAATGAAGCGAGGCCAACTTAGCACGACAACCTATAACCTTGTACGTTTTTTTTTCTTTTAATTAACGAGTCGTTGAGTAATTCTGTAAAGGACACATGACAGCGACGCATACTTTCTAAAAGCTTTTTTTTTTTTTCCTGTTTTAGTCAAAAAATTAAAAAATACGCAAATGAACATTTGTTGTTAAAATAGCCATACTATAGCTACGTTCTCACGCACAAAAATAGAAAAGGTCGCATAGATTCAGCATCCTAAATGAATTAGTTTTTTTTACACGACGCGATAGGTGGAATCGTGAAAAATGAAGTATCGTATGTAAAAAATGGGCAAAACCTATAGTACCCCTATATTTTATGCTAATATTTGTAGGTGGCGAATGTCTAGAAGGTGAGTTTCGTTGCGAGAGAGATGGCCTGTGTATTAACCTTGATTGGCGATGTGATGGTGACAGCGACTGTATCGATGGCTCAGATGAAAAACATTGCGGTAAGCAAAAAAATTAAGTTTCAACTTTCGTTATTTTATGTCAATGCAAAAATGAAAACAAAAAAAAAAACACTACGCACAGGGTTAAAAATAATTTCACAGTCACTGCGTACTAAGCACATTTTATTTGATCAGTTACGAATTTATATCATTTTGCGGAAAGGCTAATCATCGATCGAAATAAGCTATTTCCCAATTGCTCCTTGTTTGGCCGTAGTAAAAACTAATACACTACGAACCAATGTTGGCAAAGGTCAGTAAACACATATACTCTTATGATCTGTATATGTGACTGTTTTCTGTAGTAGCTCTTTCACTGGATGCGTAGGAATACTTGTAAGTATTATACATTTTGATAAACGTTTTTGTTAGAAAATGTTATTATATTGATTAGAAAGCACGCGAAACATTCTCATTGGTCTAACTGCGTCGTGTAGATTTCACGAACTTGGCTTGACGAAACGTCTTGTCTCGCTATTCTTTATAGTACGGCGCCTGTGAAACCGACAGGCTATTTGAAGCCTGCATTTATTGAGTATCGTAGACAAAAAACGTTTATCCTCCTCGTAATAATGCTGTCGTGTGCGAAGCAACTCTCTGTAGTTACTTTTAGGAATGCGTTTCACTTTTGCCTTTATCTATGTGGACAAAACGTTTTAAATATCCTGAATAGGCCTGCGAGGTGGGGCGCCTCTTGATACAGGACAAGCTAGCAGGCTCGAATAACAAAAAACGAAATGAACTGAACATAACAGCTCTATTCAAACGTGGGACTATTCAATATTGTTTTTATTCCGGAGGTATCCTGGGAATCACTATTATGCGTTAAGGCTAATAACTATACGCTTGTTACAAACACATTGTTTTGTCTGTGTTAATATTATGTTTATTACAGAACATGCCGAGTGTTCGCTAAATCAGTTCCAGTGTAGTAACGGACGATGTATTCAGAAAGAATGGAGATGCGATGGTGATTTCGATTGTCAAGACATGAGCGACGAGCAAAATTGCGGTATGTACACTATCGGCGCTAACATTTACTAACGGTTGGATATTTGCTAAGCTGTTTTTGAATGAGTGTATTCTCCATAAGAAAAGACTGTTCTATTTGTGCCTAGAGCATCAGTTAAGCAGAATTCATTTGTCTTCGTCAATCCTTAATTTTTAAGCTTCGCTTCAATTTAGCGTTGATGAATGAATGAATGAATGAATGAATGGGAGAGGCTAAGCGGATGAGGGCAACATTTGAAGTGGCTCACTTGTTCCGATACTTTAAATTTTCGTTAGCTACCTCGAAATCAATATTGAAAATTTCAATGAAGAAGCTTGTCTAGCTGTTCGACTGCCTTACGTACTACCACTTGTTGAAATATAGATTTGGGTACCGAAGTATTTGGTACTTAGATAGTTATCAACGCACGGACAACTTAGTATTCTCCCTTCGGGTTTAAATAGCCCTTAATATACGGAAGTATTTAAAAATGACTATTACAGGACGGGTGTTTGATCGGTTTATTAGTAACATAACACTCTTCTTTGGCGTTAATGCACTATCGTTTTATTATATATTACTAACAATTTGTACTGCATGCATGCTACTATTTTAAAACCTCTTCTTAATAACAAAAAAATAATAAATCTCATTTATTTTTCACAGACATAATACGCTTGTACTGCTAAACAACCACGAGATTATTTGATCCATTTTGAGAGAAATGCGTGAAGGGTTTGCATCGAAGACTATAAGTCTTGAAATCTAGCACAATATCTTAAATTCGGCCTCAAAGTCAGCGTACCTAGCCCTCCTACGAAATTTAAAAAGGAGTCACTACGAGGATCCCAAGAGTTTCCTTTCTTTATCAAAAGTGCACGATGACAAGGACATCCCAGACAAATTCCACCCTTTGGTATACGATCAGATATTTTACTACTGTCCGAGATTTCCTCGTTAAGCGTACATAGAACATGGCGGGCACTCTCCGACACTGTAAACACTAAGAGACCTGAGCTACCTTTATGTACTAAATTGAGATCTACAACAAACTGGGCGTAGCAAGAAATTTAGGGCCAGAGTTTTATTTAGAACGTTTTGATATTTTCCCTCTTGAACATTGCTTGTACATATAAAACGCAGGTTAACATCTAATATGGCTACATATTTGCTATATAAGCTAATACGGCAGGCGTATTTTTCAACTGCGCTTAATCCTTTGTTAGGAGTACACGACATCAGTAATCCTAGAAATGACCTGACCTGCTAAGAAACCGTGCGCAGCCACTGCTTGCTGTCACTTTAGAAGATCACAAAGATCAGCACCAGATCCTCTTGCTAATTGTTAACTGTCAGGCTTCTGCATTTCTCATTCTGTTTGCAATTTACGCTCACCCTTGTTTAGAATACTGAACGGCTAGTTCATCGATTGCTCTGCGAGTACATGTATATATTAGGAGTCTAAGGATTTCGGGGATTTTAATAAAAATACAACTATGATTAGGAAACAGTATGGCATACATTGTCGATTAACATGCATGACATATGCTGGAACCTTTGAGTTCCTCTCCGTTGTTAGTTATTATAACCATAAACATAATACTCCAGTGTAAAAAGTGAAAACCTCTTTAATAAATGAAACATGAACAGGGGAGGTGTACTACCAGCAGCAGATACACTTCAATACATGTTTGCGAGATGAAGTGAACGGCAGCGCCGCCTCTGAGAGCAAAAGATCCCCGATCCTAATCTGGTTGGCCACGCGCAAAATGGTACGATCTTACGCTTGCAAATCTTTTACTGATACAACTTAGCATTACTTGCGTTTTAGACACGCAGAGCCATAATACAGTCAATGACGAGATTTGGACTCCGGCTTTGAGTGAACAACACGTCTCCTGCTCCGATCGGCGGTGCGTAGGCCGACAAACGAAAAGGTCAAAAAAGAGAAACCATTGGTGCTTCAATGGTAACAACAATATCGCCTATCGCCAAATGTGTAACAAAACCCTCGAAACACGGTCACAAATACCAACAGTAACTTAGCCAAACAACTCGTCACACGAGAGGCTGTACTGAAACATTTTAACGAATTTACTGCAGTAGTGTTTTTGTCAGTGTTTGCAAAGAAGAAGTACGTGTTTAACAGCAGGCATCGGTTACCACGGTCGTCAATGTACGAGCTGCACCAGCGTTTCCTTGATAGACTTGCAATGCTGTTCCGTTAGTCTATCCAATGTTCATATGAATACGCATCAAGGCAATAGCGGTACCACAATAACAAAAAGCACAGCATAATGAGTAACTGCAATTACTGATGGTGTAGTCAGATAAGGATAAATTGCCCTCGAGAAATTTTGAATATTACATGTACAGTTCTTATTTTACACTGCATTATAGGTTTTTTTTTTTTTTTTTTTTTTATTGGCAATAACGTATACCGTCGATTTTGAGATGGACGTTTTTAATCTTGCAGCAGATCTTCGTCCGGCGCAAAGAGAATAGCTAATAGCTCAGATTATGAAAACAATGCATCGTTTTCCCTAGTGAAAGTTTTGCTTTAAAGGGAACAGGTTCTTGTTTAATGAAGTCGGTTTCAATTTACGTGCCATACCTCATCTGTATACGCTGAGCGTCAAAGGTTTCTGTCTATTCTATGTACGAGATTCGAAGCAAAACTCTTGACCATCATTGAGCAACTACTTAAAGCCGCTATAGAGCCGTAATCCCGGTGTTTTGTTTTTTCATGTTAACTCGTGTTTGAAAGCATTGGAATTTGAGATCATGGAAGAACACTTACACACATGTACTGCCACCACCACCAAAAAGGACACGCCGTAAATCTAAAAAACATTACTACGATGTAAAGAATTTATATAATATATGAGATGTGCAATAGCAACCGTTATTTCACTGATTCCTGCAAGTTTCTTCTGACACAATAAGGCTGAAATATGTAGTACTAAATCTGAGCAATCTTTACTGTTTCCTTTAAAGATAAGGACGTTCATCGTATGAACACAGAGCAACATGGTCGGTCCATATGCCATTATGCCATATTTAAATCACTATTATAATGTTTTTGATATTATTATTCCGCACAATGATCCCATCTACGACGACTAACTCATCAGTAGATCAGTATAAAAATCATACTAAGGTACTAGTATTCGTGACTCAAGTGTGAAATGTAACAGCTCATAGGGGGACCTGAATAATGATTTTATTCCTGCCGCTGAAGTACCCGGCATCATGTCGGTATGGTATGTTTTTTTAAGACGCAAAACATTGTTCGACAATCTTAAGTCACTTTGCATTAGAGATTTATTGTTTTATGTAAATCGCTGAGTAATTACCATTTGCAGTTCGTTAATTCTATAGTCCTGTAAAAAAAAAAAAGATCCAAATCGAAATGCGAAATGACGACAATGTCGTATTTTGTCATTATATCCGCTATTATCATGCACAGTATTAGTGTTACACATGGCAAGCTGGAAGAACCACATATAGAGCGTCTTCGAGAATCGAAAAACAGTGTACTCTATATGAGGACAACACCTGCACACGCTATTCCATATATCTATCGCCATGACGGACGCCTAGCTTGGGTGTCTCTGCGTTTCCACTCGCATCATGCCAGCCAACATACGTTACCCCGTAAAAATACCCATGATTGCTCGCAAATAACAACAGTATTTAAAAAAATGCCTTTTGTGCAGTCTCAGTGCATTTGTACTGCCGTTCTATCATTTCGAGTCACATTAGCAGACCCATGTTTAATGCTTAAATCTATTAACTTAACGTTGTGTGCATTTCTATAGTTTCCATTAATTTAATACCACGGAATCACTAGCGGATACAGCGTATTTAAAGCGCCAAGATCAGGCTACTAAAGAAATAGAGACAACAGAGCTATGCCATCATACCTAGCGTTTCCTTCGGAAAAACGCTTGTTGTAGTTTCCGTTTGATGTCCAAGATATCACTGCTAATCAATTAATAAAAATACCAGCCACCTTCTAGTGGTCCAAAGAGCTTGATTGAGGGCCTATGGGAACTTCAGGCTGCCGACTCTGTGGTTAGTCTTAAGAACACGTGTGGTACAGACAGATCACAAGGCTGTGCCGATTTGGTCGGCTGGAACGGCAATAGCATGAGGAGAAGATCAAAAGCTCACTAGGGGGCTTTTTCTGGAGAAGCCTGGGGGTAGATCAGGGAGACCCGAGGAAGGACAAAGGGCTAGCAGTAGCAGAATGAGCAAGTGAAAATTAACGTTCACGACCCCTAAATCGTGTCTGTGTGCGGAAAGAGGCAAGCAAAGAACGAGATCTATAAGGCCCGTATACTCATTGGAAAAAGAACGAGCGTTTTCCTTTGCTCACCGTCCTGCACTATTTGCGATTACTGCACTTCGTTGGTTCTCCCTGAACGCCTATAGAAGCAACAAGCGCAGGAAAAAGTGCCAATGAATGTAAATAAGGGCAAGAATTCCTCCCCACTTGACACTGGTTCACGACAATATTCCTTTGGATCGACGTATTTTAAATAATCGGACACCGTTCTAACTGCCCTTTTTAATATAGAATATAATGGAATCTATTACGGCATTATTGTATAGGGCTTAAATTTTTCTCAGATCCAACAACAAATAGCATACGCCGGTGCTAGGTATCATACTAAGTCGCAAGATTTCGTCGGCGCTTGTCGTGCAGTTGAAGTCAATGGTCATTTATACTCATTACATTATACCCATCGCTCTTACAACTCAAGTGATATTACCTTCAACAGTTTAATTTCCTAGTAGCATCTGTTTGTCAAGCTCGTCCCAAAATTAGCGTATTCGATTTGTTCTGCTTCTAAAGTAGAACGCACAACAACTCGAGTGCAGAAAACTATCTCTATAATGATCTGTTGCAAATTTCTTAAAGCCCTCCGCCCTAACCCTTATGCCGTCAAAGCTAAACAGTTCTAAACATTTCTTAATTAATATCAGTGTATTACAAGACCTGTAATTAATTTTGTTTTCGTTTAGACAGTCATCGGCTGTCAGAATGTCGAGCGATAGACCAGCAATTTGATGGAAAGCTACCGTTCGATTTTTCTTCACTACTTAAATAGGGAGTCGATTACGGTTACACTTCGCACAGACACTTCTCGTTGACGAATCTAACACCGAGGTTTTTGGCTGAACAAGTTCAAAGAGACTGGCGTATTTGCGGGCAAAGTGAGGCCAGAAAGAGCCTGAATCGGACGGAACGTTTAAATGCCGATCCAATCATTACCTGTTGAAGGCACGAGCGACCTCTTTGATTTATGATTCAGAAGAATTGATCAAACTCATTGTCAGCTGAATAGCTGTGCAAAATAAAATGGGGGTTCTGGATGCAGATAATCTTTCGTTTTAACAAGATAGAGCAACTTGCCATGCTGCACGAGAAATGATCGACCTGCTTGAAACTACGCTTCCAGGCCAGCTGACCTTGTAGCCCAATGGTGACATTAAGTGGCCGTCCCGGTCTTCGGAGTCAAATTCCCTCACTTTTTTGCTAGAGGGCGTAAGGGTGTAGAAGGAGAGGATAATGTAGCGAAAACAATCCACGACGTGAAACAGCGTATTCTTGAAATTATTGATGCGAAAGTATAGGGGAGTCGTAGTTCGAAATTACGAATCGGGTTGTGTAAACGCTTTTTACGTATAACGTGAATCAAACGTTCTGAGCTGGACTAACATAATGAATCGAATACGAATTTTTCATTGCTAAGGTATTGAAACAAAAAGCATGGCTTGATTCACCTCTTGCCAACGATATGTTGTCTCAGCAACGGTGTATTTATTAAACTTTACTAACATTGGCTACCTCCGATTTACTCAATCGTTCGATTACAACTATTTTACTGCAGGAAAATTTTTATCTTGTTTCCGCTTTGAGATTTAAATACTGCGGTAACTTTTGCTGCAATTTTTTTCTGTCCCAACTACGTTAAACGCTTTTTCGGTCAACAGAGTTTAAACATAGATGTTTCACGTCGCCTACGTAATAATTCTAAAGAAGTTGAACAGCATTAGAGTCTATGAATTAGGCTGGCTGATGTATCGAAGTAAATGAAATATCAGCCATTTATAATACGGTATCGCGCATTTGCTTAATTGTATGGACACGCTAGAGAGCAGGGCAATCACGCAAAGCGGCTAGAGTGCAATAGCTAATCGTAACACAGGCCTACCAGTGACAGATGAAGGATTTTATATCTATCTACTGGTGCACCCGTTTATTGTCGCTCTAATTAATGATTCCTTGATGCTAGGCCCAGCCTAGAGGTCAGCTCCGGCCTAATGTGAACTATAGCTCAGGTATAAGCTAAGAATGTTCATGTTATAATTAGCCTGCTCCGCCGATCCCGTTACCCTTCTGCTGTCATCTAGTTAACCCATTGTAATGCTCCTATAGACCTGTTTTGTTGTCATCAGCTTGCTCTAGACCCATTTATTTGCTTCGTGTTATGCCTAATTGAATATAAACTATTGCTCGATCGCTGACAGATCATTACAAATGACCCTTTGGAGTTTTTATGCTGTACTGACTTCGTTACTCTGTTGCAGCAACCAAAATTTAGTTCCTTCAATTAGTTAATTATTTTGAGTCAATGATCTTCCCTACCTTGGTAAAGCTATCTTGTTGTCTGATTGATTGATTTGCTGCACTAATCCCATTATCCTGTTGAAGAAATCGCGCTTTCATATTAGAATCTCCCAATAACCTCGTTAATTCGCTGCAATTCAGATATAAAGTTAACTTCTTCTGGCGCCGGTTTGACCTTAACAAATCAAACTTCTTGCCCTGTTTCAGTGAAATTTGTTCGCCCGTATGAACGTGTTTTTTTTTTGTTAATATGGATACTTCGTTACACTTACGTGTTTTCTTAATTTAATCAATTCACCCTTCACCTTTCATAGCGACATACAATTCATAAATTCCCAACAGATTCCGATTAGTGTCGAACTTACCGTTCTAGTTACAATCACACTACTATTATCTTGACTGAGTCAATGGTTCTTGTTGCACGCTTATATTGTTACTTGGTTCTAGAGACTGGTTACCCCCAACAGCTTTGTCACAATATCCAATTATACGGATCCCGTTTCTCTGTAAATTAGAGTGACAATACTGCTACTTTGTCGCAGTTACCTTACTAACTTATTCTAATATGAACAAATTTGGCTTGCTATTCCGATGCAATGATTTTCTTATCCTGTCATTATGAATCTATTACCCTCGCCTGTTATTTTTCTAAGGTGATCCCGCCTTTCTAATAAAATTTCCCGGTTACCCCGTTACTTGCAATTAGCCAATCTATCCCGATTGTTCTGTTACAATTAATCCACTACCGCGTTGCAGACATTTTTCTGTTCAAGGAGATAGCTGTCTTTCACTTCACAATGGCCAACCAGAGCTCAAACGAATTTTGCAACAATAGTAAATAATGCTAACCCTGGCTTTGACGAAATGTTCGTCTGTTGTTGAAGTCTTACCTGCTTCAAAGCTTCGTTTCGGTTGTAGTAGTCGTCTGCTTTCCTGGTGTAGTCAATTTACTAATTTTCAAGTGATTCTCTTATTTTAGCCCAACCTAAACCGCGTTAGAATTACGGTACTGCCATTCTTAGACCAGTTTGCTATGAGACTGTTTCAAAAGCTTTAGTCCCGTCCTCCCACTGCAGTCCATTACAATACGCTTGTTATGAATGTGTTTTTATAGTGGAAAAAAGAATTGAACTCAACATAAAAATAACCGATATAAACCCGAATAAATTCTACTCAGTCTGCATAACGTTGACCTATAGTGTGCCACTGAGACATGGCCTAACCTAGAATCTAACTCTGCTCAGACCTGCATGGCTGCCCCCGGCCCGCTATTATGTGGAAAAAGTATTGATAAAATGTCCGGCTTTTGCCGACTACAAACGTAGCCGTGGCTGGACTTCTGGCACCGCATTCGCCTGCTTTTCTGCTATTTATGATCCCAATTTCCGAGCGCTCTGTGTTCGACTCGCATGTTGAAGAGCTGTTCTTTTTCATTTCCAGTCGCATCTCGTTCTTTCCGCAAACGAATATAGAGTAGATATATATGGTAGGTATATATATAACGAATATGGAAAAAGCTGCATTGTGTTTTGCGCTAAAAACGAAAACGTAAAAAGATTTCAGCGATGAAAAACGCTAAAAAACGAGGGCGTCACTGAGGTTTTCTCCTATGATTTCGTTCAAAAGCCGTTTTAAAGATTGGGAAAACCGGCGGCAAACGTGTGTTGAATCTGGTGGGGATTACCTATGAAGGAATAAGTGAGATTTGGACCATTGCAACGTGTACAGTTTGTAAAGAATCAACACGGTACTTGTTTTGACATAGTAACTAGTAAGCTCTTCTCTCACGGAAGCGTATTTATTTACTTTTCGTTTACCAGTCGTATTTAGTCTATGTTTTCGAATTCCAAATCGGGATATTTGACAAATTATTAACCACTCCAGCAGAAAATGTTGTGTAAAAATGATGTTGTCAACTGTGTTGAAAACGATGAACCTGTGACACAATCTGTATATTTGACTTTTTTTTTTTATCGCGGTGAAATATTAAAAAAATAGCTAGCGGTCCTGGATAGCCCAGCTTTTGAAACTTGAATAATGACAAAAATCCAGGGATGTGAGTGAATAGCACTAAACTTTCTACGCGTGTACAAAAAATCTAAACGTTTCGTAGTATTAAATATTAAAATCAACGCTCCCTTAGTAAAAAAGCGGCATGGCCTATTTGGCCACTGTCCTATATAGCCCCACCTTCTTCATTTGTCATATATATATATATATATATATATAAGATAAATGGAACCATAATAGGAAAGATTAATGTTAGGTAGATAAGGTAATGATATCTATGTTGGTCAAATGTAACTCCACTCGGGAGGAGATTAATGGATTAACATGGAATGTTTCCTTCCATCTAAATCTGTACAATTCGGACCATCCCTTTTTTTTTTTCTTAGAGATATAACTCACGTTTTCAGTAGTACGGGAATAGCTGAATTGGTTTCGCAACTACTTGGCTCGAGAGACATTATGGTCTATAACTTGTAGTTTTTCTTTAGCGTTTGGCACGAGCTGAGTCACTCAGTATGGAAGCGGTTTGCTGTTAAGGCCGCCGCTGTTAAGGCTAAGGAAGGGATTTAAAAATGAGCGTGTTTCGGTCGAAAATTTATTTATTTATTCGGTCGAAATTTTATTGCTGGTCTCATATAATAGCGAACTGATAGCACCTACCTAACATGATTTAGTTTTGTGGAAATGTGTACTGTTCCAGTATGACGGTTAGTAGTCTAGTAGTATGGAAATAAGCAAAAAACAAATTTCCAGTTAAGCTTGACTTATTCTGGGTCATTTTTATATCGAGAGATAAGTATGGGTTACATTAATGCTGCTGGACACCTTATGTGCTTAAAAGGAGATAGAAATAACAGTTTTTAAGCTAGCAGATTCCTCTGATGGGTCTGATCTAAAAGTCGAACAAGAAATTCCAGCTACAAGGCTGATGTCGCTTCCATTTCGCCACTGTGTTAATTTACCTTTTGAAACTTTTAAATGGCGAATTACTATATGGAGACAAATTATACTGAGAGAAGATGGCCTCCTTTACGAGACTGTGTCTGAAATATTATACACATATCAAAATACATCTCAGTTTAAAAGATACGAATTTTGACTAAATAAATTACTGTTCTTATTTGAAGGCGTATCCGGCGTAACGTCTCACAACAAAGTCCGCAGTGCGGCGTAAAGTCATACTTAAGAAATTGTTTGACGACGAAAAAAATGTTTTATACAAATATACGTGTCGCTCGTCTTACGTGTCAACGGCATGCGCACCGCTAGCGTACTGCTATACTATTATAGTCCAGCATATTATAACTATAATAAATATGCTGTGTGCTTTATTCATTTATATCATATATTTATTAATTATTTCTGCCAAGTGTGGTTGTCAACGGACCATATTCACCAACATCCTATTTTTCCAGCATTGATGACTAAAATAGCAAATGCAGATGTAGTTGGGACGAGACAATCGGAAAAATCCGATTTTCATCAGATTCACCGTACTGATCATAGATTTGCCGTCGTTTTCGGTCATACGAAAATCCATTATCATATAGATTTTATTTTATGGCCTTATTCGATGACCATGCAGTCGATCTAATTTCCCTCCTAACAGAATCTCCGATCTATTTTTGCTTTGCCGAAATTGCAACGCTACAATGTTTGGGGGCAGCGTAATGGCAACAATCGACGATTGCAAGAAATGCTACACTTTAGTACGGTCCTTTTCTGAAAAGATGTATGAAAACTCATATTATACTCATCAGCATCCTCCTGATCAGCAATCCGATTTCCTATCTATCAATACGTATACAAAAATATGTGCGTTTCGCAATTAATTCACAGTAAAGCTCAATTAGTCTCCCCCAGTAGGAAATTGTCGAGGCAATTATGTATTGCTTTTTTTTTTTTAGCTCGTTAGGTTTCAGCAAAAAAAAAACAGGCGCAAATGGTCGGTTTACCCAGTTTTGTAAGATGGCATTTATTGTCCCTTGACCA
Organism: Varroa destructor; assembly: GCF_002443255.2. Classification (NCBI taxonomy): domain Eukaryota; kingdom Metazoa; phylum Arthropoda; class Arachnida; order Mesostigmata; family Varroidae; genus Varroa; species Varroa destructor. Next base: position 74,405,570 of record NW_019211454.1, read on the forward strand.
CAAAACAGAAGTAAGAAAGCATATTAAAGAATCAATTTTACCCAGTCACAGTTATGATCCTTCCACTAACCCGTTACGCATTAGTGGTGTTTCTTGTTGGTCTGATTGAGTTGTCCCGACTGCGGCTTGACAATAGAAAAGCAGGACAGGACCTAATGGTGCCACGCGATTGCAATCGTGGTTTCTAGTCCACGTGACCGCTACGCGAAACAATAGTCGGGCAACAGCTTAATAAATGCCCCCGTAGTATCACAGCTTTCCGAAGTGTTCGTAGTCGCATTTCTACATTAAGCTATGCAGTTCGGCGACTTTAAGCGACACTTGAGCGGCCATTGTAGCTCTAGCAAGCAATGACATGTCCACGTTTCTTTCGCTTGTGTAACTTTGTAGATATTGCAGATGAAAGTGGCGGGTATGTTGGAAGAGTAACAACGCTTATAAAAGACATATAAGATTGATGTAACCTTCAAGTCAGTACATTCAAGACAAGATCGTAGATCTATCCAACATGAAAATCTCTTATTTTATCCACATGTATACCATCAGCAGCGTGCTATACAACTGCTCAAGACATAACTACTAAAGTAGCGCTGCTGTACGTTAGGACAGACCATTAGGTAGTAATTAGCTAGAGTCAATGAAAAATGTATTGTTAAGTTGAAACTAACCATTGCATCCAATATGAACCCGATTTTTAAATGTGTTTGCCACTAGACGTCTTGCTTTACGCCGATAAGTCAAAACGAGACTTCAAAGCAACTTTATATAGTTCTAAGTTAATCGCACAGTTTGAAATTGCAAGCAGTAGCACTTTGGGGGTTAGGTGATGGTCTTTTAATGCGCGACTGATTATCAGCTTGTACCGTCTGTATGTTGTATACTGAACTGCACCGCTGTATTACGGGGGTTAGCTAGAAAAAGGGTCACAGTAGTACCATGTTTTCTTCACTCTCTACCGAAAACCATGGGCAAGCGTACATTGCCTCATGTTAACCCTGAGGCGGAGTGTTACATACGATATGCCTTTCCATCGGACGTTAGTTCTATCCATAAGTTAGATATGGACCAGCAATGCCTGTGCCCTTTATGGCTGACAACCCGTTTGTTGCAATGGTTAACGTCCACGAGCGACTTGTTTTTAAGATTATACCTGCCACTATGAAAATGTTGGTTCGTGTACACACGGTGACAGTCACTACTTTTTCCATATTAACTGGGATAAGGAAACAATATTTTTAACTTAAACTCCTTTTCCTTACCATTAAGCTAACGTATTGCACGTATCAATTAAGCATTTAAGGTGTAGAACGAGCACTAATTTTAACTTATCGTGTGTGCAAGCAATATGTGCACGGTGATAAGATTAACGTATATAACTAGTGATTTTGTCCAGGTACATGTAGGCTTAGCAGCAATATGCTGTTGAGAACAGGTATCAACAACATGATTGTTGCTCATATTCCGCCTCTGTCATCATGAGTTCGCCTTTTCTTTTTCTCGTAGAGACTGGTTTTCTTTTAATACTAAGCACGCTACGACAAAAGGCCCCCTTAAATGTCTCCTAAATTATCTCGAACACTTTATATACACACCAGAACTGGGTGTATACTAGAAAACTGTGTTGAGCATATGAGCCATGGTGGCTTAGAGGCGTGGCGGAAAGCGCTCAGAAGATGATACGTAATCCGTAGAATGCATAAATGCAGGCCGTGCATAGTAAACTGAAGTAGATAGTGGTTGTCTTGGTGTGGACCCTTTCTTTGATATGGAGAGTGAACGAAAAATCCGTCATGGATAGGTCTACATTCTGCTAACGAAGATTTGATATCATTTTAACGTTAGCTTTAAAACAAAAAAAGGTTATTTGCTGGGCACTTCTTACCAGAAATTCATTGATTTCGTTCTTAGGGCATGAAATAGTAGGTCGTTCGTGAATAAATAACTCTGTAAGTAACGGTTGGATGTACTACCCAGTTTTGTAGTAGAGCACGAGGCCGTCCTTGTAAACCAAGATGAGTGCGTCTTTGACACTTCTTATCAGTGCGAAAAAGATCAGAAAGCTGGCCGGAAGCACCAAGAGATAAGATTGCCTTTCTAGGCCAACCCGGTCATCTGAGGTTGTGATCTGTGTTCTCTTGCTGAGATGGTAGCTAGCAGCTACAATAGGATCTTAGGAATACACGTGTAGTCTAGTTTCTCTAATAAACATACACGATCAGGTATAGATTGTTGATTTCAAATCAACTAGTACTGTATATTGAGAAAATGCGGCACACAGGGATTTGGATCTTGTTCAATACAATTGTATGTGCAGCTCTCAAAGCTATGCTCCCCGTGAACCCGTGAATTGGAATAACGTGGCTTGATATAAGTTATATCGGCATAAAAGGCTATCTTTAGGGTAAAAATTTCCAGAGGCAGGGCCAGCGGTTCTTCTTTGAGGACTACGGAATTGATAAACAAATTAGCAATGGTTATACATCGGGATAGAACTTTTTGCACACTTTAACCTTGCTTTGACTGTCACTTTTGTTGTTACCTCGTGACTCTGCTTAACAAAGAAATACTCGATTCATATATATTGTTAAAGCACTAGGCAAAAAAGACCGCAAGCTAAGCACTTGTGGGTAAAACGGTGCGCTTCGTGAAAATTATGAAATAAATTGGCATGGATCGCTTTTGTTTACTGAATGATGCCTACATCCGTGTTATTGTTATAATTATTTACTAATCTAGTAAAACTGTCGTAAACTAGGAAAAGTGGCCTGCGTATGCTTTCGGTATCGGTGTGACCTTTCTACTATCTATCAAGGGCGCTTATAATCATCATTTTTGGAATAGCTAATCTCAAAAACCTCGCCACTAAGTAGATAGTCCTTGTTTGCTTATCATGTATTTTTCAGAAGACTAGTTTCTTAACGCACCTATATAGGACATGTCATAATTTCTATAAGTTGAAAAACCATGCTGGTAAATTTCAAAGATCATTCATGAGCATCATAAGTTTTCAACGCCCGATTTTCTGGTGTTATTTCGCAATTGATTTTCCGTGCTTTTATTTATTGCTTCCATGGTCTAGATGTGTTTCGAGGTCAAATTTAACAATTTGAGTATCAAATTAAAAGAAAATCTTCACTCTAACTTTCAATGTATTATATCTTTTAATAAGAATTTCGGTCTTTCCTTTCGAAGGATTATTCGAAGCTTCAGCAGAACGGGCCACCTGAAAGTATACACTAACTAAGAATCATGGTGGTAGACTTTAACGTGATCAAAAATAACCAGGAACGCTTAGAGTGCACTCAATAGCACGTCGCGACCAAGACTGAATATCACATGCCTTGCAGCGCATGAAATTGGTCTAACGTAATTAGCCAATGTTACGATTTACTAGGGACACCCCTGCCAATATATCTTACACCTGAAGTCGTGTGCTATGTAGAAAAAAAAAATGTATACCTTATTTGATCGCTTATTTAAATTTCGTGGAAGTACCTAAAAAAAAAACATCATTTTCTGTTCATTGGTGCGTTAGGTCACATCGGTTGTGTTCCTGGACAATTTCGATGTCTCGATGGCAGTTGTATACCGGAAAAAAATGTCTGCGATGGAGAACCACATTGTCCTGATCGTTCAGACGAATCGGCCAACACCACCTGCCGTAAGTGATCCGTGCAACACCGATTTTTTTTTTACAAGAGAAAAACAGCGAGTTGCCCAAATAGATCGCCATTCAATTCTAAAATCATAATCGAGTAACACAATAGATATCTGTAGTGCCTTCTGTGTTCGTACGTCTACATGTTTAATGTACATATTATGTACACGGAATCAGCTTTTGAGAGTCCAACACATTGCCATTTAAGTGTGATGCTTTAGAATTTAAAGAACGTTGTAGGCTCGCCTTAAGCATCGGCATAGCTGCTACTTGTACGCTTTCAAATTTCTTTTTTTCGTCAATTCGTACGTAACTTTAAGTTGTTTATGCTTGGTATGTAGACTTATATACAAAACGCTGAGATTCCCATTCTTAAAATAGTGAAGACCGGAAACGTTTAGCTCTTCGTTTCCAGAATAAAGGTTGTTACCTACACGAAACCATTATATACCGAGCCACAACTTCGGGCATAATAAACAAATTCTAATGCTACATGACTTCGTAAAACCAGGAAAATTCTGCTTTAATAGAACTGAACTTTATATGTGTGATATGATTCATAATGAACAAAAAACAAGAACTACAGCCCTAGCGAACCTTTCGAAGCTGATTAGATTACACATCGTTGTCCCCATAATAGCTTAGTGGGTACTGTGTTGGCTGCCAATCTTAGGGACACGGTGCGCTCTAGGTTTGAGCCCGGACATAGACACACTTCGTTTCGCGCTGGAAGCGTATAGTCGGACGTAAAACTCGAAACATCCAGAGATTACGTAGCCTTGAAAGCTGCCAACACCTATACCTGCAACTGCAATTTATTTCCCCGGTACATTATGTCCTTGATTTAGACAAGGACTGCAGTATCCAGGTTCCATAAGTGTTTATAGCAACGATTTTTCTTCATTCAAAAAGTTATATATTCATCAGAATTTATACCTCTTAAAGTTGACTATTGATAATTTCCGCAATAAAGGATACTTTCTATCGATTTTATAATCAAATCGATCCGGAAATACAAAGAGAGTTATAATTACTGTTTGTGTTATGGAAGTACACTTTCATTCAATTCATAAAACTGGCAATACAGAATAAATTTTTCGATTTTTTATTTCGAAAGACAATTTTAGCAATATATTAAGTGTTAGTAGAATTGATTTTCGAATACGATAAAGTTTAGCGCCTAAAGTATGATGTAACATCGAGTTTTTGGTTTTTAGGATTTTTTTTTTGTATTTATTTTTTCTGAAGTATATATATATATATATATATATATATTCAAGTTTTTCTGAGATCTTTATTTAGTGTTTTTTATCATATTTATTGTGAAGTGTTTGCACTCTAAAACTTACTGCACTTAGACTGAACGCAACAGCTCTCTCGCGGTTCATTGAGAATCCACACAAAATAATAACCCTTCTGTACGTGAATTAGAAGATATGGACGTGCGTATCCAATTGTTTACCAATTTAATTTGTTTCGTTCCTTCTAAATAGAAGACTCGTTCTTCCTGTTCGTTTTTAGCTATTACTAATGCCTATACCACAATAATTTCTACCAAAGATTTTAGTAACTTTCAAAATTGTGTCAAAACTCGATCATACAAATTAAAGGTATTATCAAATAACGACAATATTTCGAAAGGGATGCTGAAAATTATCTGATTTTTTGAGGATTATATTCAATTTTCTGTACTTCAGTGAATAATGCTCTAAGCACCAATGTCTCGGTGATGAGCAATAACGCCTGTGGCAAGATGGAAACCAATTTCGACTACTATATTACACGTAGAGAATGTGCTGACAATCGTACTGGCCGTATCAGGCCCACCGCATTCGAAAGATCACAAAAAATTGTCTATCGAAATGATTATGATGAAACATAGTCGAACGAAAAAACCTAAACTCTTTGAAACGGTAGAGAAAAACCACTACAATCTTCTGTGGCTAAAATTCCGGCAAATTCGAGTGAATTCCGGTATTTTTACCGGAATTCACTCGAACATATCTCAGCAACGGACGCGCCCGAAACTTTTGGCAGTTTGTATTCTCTCAGTCTTGTGAAACGTCACAAGGTTACTTCAAGACTGGTCCTATATAACTTTCCTTATTAGCAAACATTTTTTCTAATGTCATATGTCAGTGTTGTTTTTTGATATACCGCTGCTTTGTGGAAAGCATCTTTTGCGGACTCTAGAGTCTTATTGAACAAGCTACTAATGTGAAGGTGGTTTACATTAGGTATTTCTAGGTGACGTATCCTCGTTGAAAGTCTGAAAGATACGCACTTTTTGGACCTACAATATTACTAGTGGTTCGTGTATGCTTGCTTACAGTACAGTATATTCCTAAGAAGCGAATCATCATTCTGAAGGCAATGTGGCAGAGAGGAACCCTATTGAGCCCGCATTCAGATTAACACTCGTGCTTATTTTTCCCGCCAGGTTATATCTATTGCTTTTTTCTTACTGTTCATGTGGCAACTGTTCTAACTACTATGACGCGACACTGGAGGGAAATAAGCTACATGAAATTATAGAAGTTAGGCAATGAACACACACGTTTAGAAAAGGAAACTTTCTATTACAAAATTCACCATGTAACCTAAACACCTTGTCAGGCCTGTTGTATGTAAATATGTTGTAACCTATTTTTTGAGTGTTATGACCGACAACTAAGCTGTTAGATTAGGCAACTGATTCCCAGTACGAAACGACGCTCGTGTATGCTCTGATTCGAACATAGACATCACGTGTCTCAAAGTTCACGTGATCTACTACGCCGTTACGGGGGTCAAGAGGCCGTACTAATAATAGCCGTAGCATGATTCCAAGCAGGAAGCAACACTTATGGTGTGGAAACTTCCGCGACTCTTCTACCAGATTGCCGCTTTTAAAAACTCATGATTTCCAACACGTTGCTAAGGGCCGTTTTATGCGTGACGGTGGAGGTACTTCCTGTTATTTTCGTAAGTTCATTGGACTGCGTATGGCCAAAGACTTTTTATTGTCGTCTGATGATCTTAAACAAGTCGTAAAATGGCTACCTGAGCCTGCTATCTGCTGAGTGCACTATCGCTGAAAATTACTCTAATAATCGTTATATATAATATATTTTTTTTGTTATTGTTTTTGGCTACACGAATATAAATTTATTAGTTGCAGATGAGAAGTGTTTCTGCTCCAGAGGTTCATTGTTTCTATTCGATGGAATAACGAGAGATAGTTTAAAACGCGTATAGATCACATGTTTTTGTTTCTTGCTGCGCCTATAGCAGAGGTCGCCTGGATATATCATGCCTTCTCTGACCGATATTCCGTTTTTGCAGCTGTTACTTTTCTGAAACCAAATTGGGTATCCCAAGAAGAATTTTAACATAAATAATTTTCGTTCATACTTCAGTACTCTTCTCTATACTGATTGGATACCAACATACGAGTTAGCAGATGTGGATTCCGCAGTCAACCTCTTAAGCGATACTCTATATAATATTTCCGAAACTGATTTTCCGGTAAAATAGTTTATTAACTATAAATGGCGAACCACTGAAGCTTTTTTTAGCTCTAGGTCTACTTTTGATAAGTTCAGAAGAAGATATGTCCGCGATAAAATCGGTCAACAACATAAAGTCACAGTTACAAAGCACTGAAAACCTATCGATTAGGTGTCCCTTGAGACTACCGTAGAAGAATTGGCGAGACTATAGTATCTTTCTATGGGGCCTTATAAAAAAATTCTGCGGTCATACTAAAAATACCTTTTCATCAAGTGCTATGGAACGCAATAACATGGTTCCTAGTAACTATAATGAAGTCGTTAAATTAGTTTCATCTTATTCCGCGAGACTGGATTTGGCTACGATAGCTCGGTTAAATTACTGCCACAACCACGTATCTCAACGTCCTTCCGGATCGCTTTTTTTTTGTTTTTACTTTTAATTTTTACTGGAAAACAAATTCTATCGTTTGACACTTTATGGCAGCCGACCTTACTGGTTCACTTACTGCTGTTTCATCAGAAATCTTCAAGCGTGCTTTGTTTATAATTGCCCTCCCGTTGGTACATATTTAACGTATCTTTTCGAAAGTTGTCTTTCCAGAGTCATTTAAGATCTCCCAAATTATCTCTATACTAAAAGGTAAGGGCAGCTGTGACGGTCCAACAAGCTATGAATTTATAACTACGATTCATATATGTATGTATGTATGTATTGAACATAAGCTTGAAACTTATCTGGCCAATATTTTCTTTTTTTTTTTTTTTTTTTTTCCTGAAATTCACATTGCGGTTCTTTTCGCTGTGATGTAGCTGTCTGCGATATCTATGACTATATCAGCTGCTCTTACGATGAAAAAGGTCTAGCTTGTGGCCTTAATAATTGTTGCAGCGACGTTTGGCATCATCCTGCACATTGTATTTCGAAAAAAAATTTATTTTCTACTAGGATTTTTTCCCGCTATTTTGCAATTGCTTCTAATCGTATTTGGTCAACCGCTTCTTCACTATATGTGCTGCTTTTCCCTATTAGGTCTTGTGAAAACAATTTCCATATCGTTGATCTTTCACTCTTAGATGAGACGAATTCGCAAATCGTTCCATAAAGTTGATAATGAACTGAGATATAGTGCGGCTAACGTTTACGTGACAGATCGTGAACTTGAAAACGAGCAAATCCATTCAAGCTTTGCACATCTTTGGGCGTGCATATTGTCAATTATTAGGCAAAATCCAAAAGTATTCAAAATGATATCCCTTAGCTTATATCAAGTGCCCAAATGACATCGTATTTCCTGTAATTTCAACACAACTGCTGTTTCAAAGGTTAAATAGAACGAGGAAGAAGATACTCCCTTTTATACCGAGAAGTACTTGTAATCGACACTTACCCAATTCAATAGCAGACAAAGACGAACAAGTTTAACAACGTTCATTTTTAAGCCATTTTTAGTATTCATTTTGTATGTCATCAACGCAATAACAAGTCAGCTTTAATCGTTATCGATTCACAGTCAAATGATGAGAGACTGTTAGGTTAATTAAATTGCATGATATGGCTAGTTTCAACATGGAATTTTATGCCATAGCAAATTTTATTTATTTTTCTTTGGTCACTTATTTGTACGCTCCAGATAAGCTCTGGAGCTGTTACATGTAATTCGCAAAAGCTTCCTCGTCATTCTAACTTGTTAGGAACTTAAGTTAGCAAATTGCGCAAATTATAACAAAACTGAAATATTTTGTTTACTGTAGGACTTTAATGTTATAGACTACCGTTTCGAATGATCTTCACAAAAAGTGTTTCTATGTGTTAATAATAACAGTAATAAATTGGGACCAAGGTTTAACATATGTATCATTTTTAATTGACAATATTTAGTGTTAAATTAACTCGCAGGGTTTTAATCGCAGCTGCTATAAACTAAAGTTACGTCATTATTCATATGGAATCAGAGTTGATTTACTAATTAATTTAATAACTTAGCTTTATTAAGTGCACACAAATACAACTGCAATATAGTTTATTTGATGTACCAAAAATTTGGGTACTGACAACGTATTTCTTTACGGTTGCATTCCAATTTTTAGGGAGTACAAAACCGTGTCGTGAGGAGAACGTTCCCTGCCAGCATCAATGCATCGCTACTGCTACTGGACATCGATGCGCTTGTCGCGAAGGATATAAGCTTGCCAGTGATCTACGATCGTGTCTTGGTATGAATCAATTTACTGGATATTTAGGCAACTAGTTTACTATAACTTAACTTCTTGATTAGGTCTTCACCTGTGAGTTAACTTCACATGTTTCATATGATAGGAATAATGTTCATTTAAAGTAGCTGGTTTTTCTCAGATTTCCACTCACCGATTTTAGCCCCTGCTTCGTGCTAAGCAGCAAAGCCGGTAAATACCACTCGTTGTTTTGTACTTAATCTTTTGCCGGAGGCGTATAGAAACTTAACCATCTGAGTCGTCGTGGCAGAATTAAAAAAATGTCATGTAATAGCTATGAAGAAATTGAAACACCTATCTGTGTTAGTACCTAAAGCACAAGACAAGTATACCTTAATCAATAAACAGAACCTTGGCATTACGCAGTGTTGGGGTAACCTTTTTAACGTGTGCGCGAGTTGACTTGATATTTTTCTATGGCTTTTAATAGCAAAAAATACCACAGTATTATTCTATATATATACAGTTCTTATATCTAACATTGCAGTTAGGCGACGACTTAGGCAGCTAACTTATAGCATGAACCGAGGTGTCGCTACGCTCGGTTTCAACTCGGTTTGACCAATGCCAACGTACCACCACGAAGATAAATAATACAAAACTATTTATAACTTATCATTTTGTTGTTCTCAGCGATAAATGCTTTAAGACATTGTTTCTTCGTTGGTTACTTTCACGCAGTGCTTCTGCCTGTCCCCTTCGCCGGTAACAATGCTCTACATTGAGATTCCAGCATCTCTCCCACATAGATTAAACGTCCGAGGGGATCTCGAAGGACGTCGAAGTGCATAATTTCGCCACGAAAAACATGCAACACCCATTGTCATCAACCAAAATAGTTACGATGACTGCGGATGGGAATGACGAAGAAAACTATACAATATACAATAATGGTAGTAGTTCGACGCCGTTACTGTCGCTCTCAGTTAGATTTTGGCAGGGAGAAAGCGGACATTTACGGGGGTTGTGGTGGCGCTAGCAGCAGACACCCAACTACATAATCAACCAGCCATAAAGCTAGGCATACAAGCAGTCACTGGGTCGGTCCGGCCCTGGTGGTGGCACGCACCGCAGTACACAGCTACCGAAGATTTGCAGCTCTACTACGCGCGAGCTCATCCACGCTGATGCCGGTTATTACTAATGTAAATTAAGGTCTGGCGAACTCGCCTGTTGCCGACTAGGGATCTCTAAGCCGACGCGAGCCACAGAGGAAGCCAATACCTGCGTATGTTTCTACTTTTTTTTCTCTCGCTTCTATCCTTGTGCTCTCTTTTTCTGAGCCGCTTGAATACCAATCTCCAGATGCCTAGCGATGACTACGAGCTCACCGCTGAAGAAGTCAGAGCAGGCTTTAGTGGGACTGCTGCGACGCTGCTAACATCTCTTTCTACCAACGCCGATGGAGTTATCCAATAAAAGTAGGATCCCTAAACTTTTTCCTTTTCTTCAACTCCATATGCCAGAGTGAATGTTAACTACCACGTTCTCCTGCCGCACTTATGATACATAGCTTACATTAATGCCCTTGGATATGTGTTTATATGCGCTCCTTTATTCAATCACTTAGGTGACGATTTTAGAAGGCCTACGCCTGCACAATTCTTGTTTCTTTCGCACTAGCAAAGCGACTTGCTAAACCTTGGCCCATCTGCCTTACTGTATTTAGCCTGCCTCAGTTGTTCTAGTTATGACGTTCCTAGGCAATACTTATTTGCATAGGTGTTAAATCGTGCCATCTAATTACGCTCTTAATAACAAAGTCCGAATTATTACGGACCTATGGTTTCAAGCTATCTAAGATGCTTATAGAAGCTACGATATGTATACGATACTGAATTTGATGATGTATTGTTTACCTACTGCCTGTTAATTACGAAACAAATGAATAGCTCGGCGGCCATAGTGGTCTTGAGTCTGGCCATGTAAACACGATAAATGTATTCTATAAGGAATACTTTATTCCTTATGGAACACATTTATCGTATTCCCTAGGAATAAAGGAAACAAATACTTTGTCGTATAAAAAAAATTATTGGCAATGCAGATGTGGATGAATGCCAGCTGTTGGGTATGTGCAGCCATGAATGCACCAACACAGTACCTGGATACCAGTGCCATTGCAGCCGTGGTTACAAACTTCGCGACGATCGCCGTCATTGCAAAGCGCAAGGACCCGAGGTGAACATTTACCTAAATTAGATACCTATAGATAGATTAAAAAAATGTATACCTATTGAAGTAAATACATTATAAAGTTAAATAATCTGCTTTCGAACGTATTAATTATAGCGAGGAAATAAAGATTTAGAGCTTAAAATCGTTCTAAACTTTTGATTTGACCTATAAATCTATCATACAAATAGTCGTACCATATATGTACTAAGTACAAAGCTAAGTAACCAAAAATGCTAGGATTCTTATATGATTCTCTAAAGTAATATTATATATATGCCGAATTCGCATTCCTTCGCGTTTCGCTCAAAGCCATCCACATACAAATATGTAGAAATTCTTTATTTAGTAACACATGTTGCAAAGGAAGTATATATTATTGGGACAGTGTAAACTGAATGATTTACTCAGTGCAGGTAAAAGATTACGCGACTTATCTTTCCTGATGATTTCTGGGTTCTGAAATTCAATGTTGTTTTTAGAAGTCGCTCTCAAGAAAGTACTCATGTTAGGTTCGTTTAAATGTACGTACGTCAAGAATCAAGTGTTTTCATTCGAGTTACATTAACTACTGTGAAGAGATCAAAATTGAATCATCTATATTAAGATATTTATAGAATTCTAAAAAGATTAATGGAGTTTAGGTAGTTTAATGTCCCTGTTACAAAATCACTTGTTTTTACATGTTCCATTTAGGCGTTTATCCTGTTTGCACACTGTACGGATATCCGAAAACTTAAATCTGACCGTACCGGTTATAGCGTTATGCTAAGCAAGTTTCAGAACGTTGTCGCATTGGACTTCATTCATCATTTAAGTCTCCTCGTTTGGTCAGACATTCGGCAAAAGACTATTCAGAGCTTCTTCATGAATCAAACAATCGTTCCTGGCGTCGAACCTAAAATCAACACGCTTGTGTCACGTGCGCTACCGAATGCCGGTGGTCTTGCAGCAGACTGGATTTCTAACAGGTTGTTCCTTTTATAAAAACGCTGGACATTTGTATCAAAGGGCCCCTGCAATGAAATATGACAGGTTCGATTTGTATCGAAATTAAATTGAGATTCGAACATACGACATACGCGCCGTAAATCACAGTCTTAGCATTATCTAAATGATGATGATGAAAACAGTAAAGAAAAATCTCTATTTGGAGGAATATATATTACAGAGGCTCCATTTATCCCGAAGTGTTGCATGCATGACTTCATTGACATATTATATAGGATACTGTTAAACACTTAATTTCTCATTTTGAAGCGGAAACGTTTCTTACTAAGATTTAGCACCATGTGCCATTAGTTGCTTACGTAAGCATTCCTACGAAAAAGAAAAATTTTCAAATATGTGTCAGTAACGTGTGTCTCGATTTGTGTTTTTCTATATTATTATTCGTGCCGCTATGCGCCATCATATATATTCGATGATGTGTGTACGCACCTTTTGCATTGTTTCTAAATCCTTTTTTGTTTTTGTTCTTTTTTATTTTTTTCTAAATTTGCTTGTTATTTTAGAATCTACTGGACAGATTCGAAAGCGGCTCGAATCGAGAGCTCATCTGCTTTGACGGGGCTTGATAGGAAAGTGCTTGTCTACACAGACATTCAGAAGCCTCGAGGGGTCGCGCTTCATCCACTACTCTCGTAAGTCCGCTCCTTTTCATTTCTATTTCGATTTTGAAAGAACACAACCTTCGATTTCTACGTTTTTCCTTTACGCTTTTGAAAAACGTCTACCATAAAGAACGTCCAGAAGTTCAGTTCAGGGCAATTCAAATTACCTATTGCAAGCGCACAAGAATATTATGAAGTGTAATAAAGTATGAGACCCAGAAGATTAAAATTTAAGCGCTGTTGTAAGACACGGCTAATAGACCGTATTACCATCGGAATCATAGACTGAAGCTCAAGGCAAATTGTGAATGCTGACCTTCTGCTGCGCTTGAGGCTACCTTTAAGGCCTTCTCTGTTTTCGAAATATCGACTTGTTAGTACTGGAGTATCGCTGACAAACTGGCCACGTCTGAAATAGAACTCAATCAAACCTTCTTCAATCTAACTCTAGCATTCCCGCGCCTGCTTATTCAGCACCCTAACATATTAGAATAGATTGGCTTTGCCTTCTGTTAATGTGATAACATACGAAAACTTATTTCTGGGCTCTATAAGTTGAGAATATTTTTCGCCATTCGTCTTGCGATAGAAACAAGGGCAGGTAGGTTTACGTTAAAACTAAAAACCAAAAACGCTTTATTTAGAATCGGCTGACTATCTCTAATCAACGAATACCTTATTGACATCCTTGTCACTTTGTATTCAGCTAATTCATTCGGTCGTAATTTGTGTCTTGTTTCGATTTTAGCATGGTATTTTGGACGGACTGGGGTGATAATCCGCGAATTGAACGTATCTTTATGGACGGTTCGGATCGCCGCACGTTGTTTAACGAGTCTCTATTTTGGCCAAACGGAATCACCGTCGACTATCCAACGGGACACATCTACTGGTCAGACGGAAAACTTAATACTCTGGAGTGTGCCACTGTCGATGGCCACGGTCGACGTAAAGTCGTTGAAAGAGGTCTTCCCCATCCGTTTGCGGTATCTGTATTCGAGGACAACCTTCTCTGGACCGACTGGATGACTAAATGTGAGCAAAAGAAAATTTGGCTTCTGAATAAATCAAACTAAATTCATAAAATTTCGGACGTAGAATGTTCCAGTTCCGTGAATTGTACATTGATTATCGTATCAGTTTTTCCTCGTTAATGAAGTCCACCTATTTAGAAAATAATAAGAATAAGGTAAAATTCTAGTGTTATCTCAATATGTAAGTAAACGTTTAGTGTAATGTCAATAGGTTTCTCAGCGATAAACTATATGTTTACAACTACTATAAACATGTGCTTTATTTTAAGCGCCTGAAAAAAGTTCATCCTACGCGGGAACGCGTGGTTATATTTTGATACCAAACTGACTAAGTTTCAGCTATTCGTTAAGACTAGTAGTCTATAGGTATGGCTTGCTCGCAGTGTGGGTATCGTACCCACATTCTTGAGAGCTCTAAATGTTCGAGATTCAGTTGAGACCTAAAAGATTTCTCAAGTTATCTGTTTTTTTTTTTTTTTTTCTCAACATATGCTCGCAATTGTTTGAATGCAATCAATTTTTCCTAAGTTATGCATAACAAAAGTTCTAACTTTATTCAAGTTGGTGAAACGAGGCCAGTAGCGAGGTCTTAGAAGTGCCTGAGATAATGTGAGACGATGTCTTCACACAAAAAATGCATTGTGCAAAAAACGCTAAGTTCAGAAGCCCTTGACTGAAGCGAATTCCTATCAGAACTTTAGTAAACATTGCTATGATGACTCAAAGCTAGTTCCAGATAATTTCTCAAGTTCCCTTCTACACCACCTGTTACCATATCAAAAAAAAAAGAATAGGAATTCTATAAAAGTGCCAGATACCGCACATGTTGGTCATGATATGACAAATATTATTATGCATACAAGATTTACTCATTTATCACGTCCCGCAATATCAGCTGCAGCTGGCGGTAAGTAATGCACTTTTATGAACTATTGAAGTAAACATTACCGTTTCAAGGTCCCAATTTGGGGAGCCCAAAGGGTGTTTCCAAAGCGGGTGGGGTTTGGAAGCTAACTAGTCAGCAGACTTCTCATAGCCGGGCATCTTTCAGCAAGCTATTTGGTTTTACCCGGAAAAAAGCTTCCTTACGAGGAAGAGGGTTTTCCATAACAATTGAGAAACATTCTACTTTTTTTCCAGAACAGATAGACTTTTCTTGAAAATAGTTATGTAAAATCCCATTACATCAGCCCTCTGTTGTTGATCCGCTATATGTACCGCTTTTTTGGTAATTTGTTGCACAATCCAAGAATTTCTAAATAATGTATGAAAGCCTGTTTGTGTCTTTCAAGTTCGAAATCTGTTTCGAAAAAAAAAAAGTATTTTTCACCATTGTAATGTTGAGTTTCGCGAAAATCTTAATAATTAGTGAATGATTTTTTACATTAAGCTGGGTAGTGATTTAGTTGCTATGGGAAACGAAATAATATAGGAGAAATTGGGTAAAATGCTTTCGTTTGATAATGTAGGTCTATCCCAATGATAGTTCAGTGGGCAACGAGTTTGCCTGCTAATCGCAGGGATACGTTGTGATCTGACTTTATAGACAGACCTCGTTTCGTGCTGAGATAGCCTAGTGCCTGGTAACACCGAAAATGGTAATACCGAACTTGAAACAGAGACAAGATGGGCCTGGGTTGCATAAGAAGTAATTTTTTTTGCATTTATATTGGACATTTCGAAATGAAGGTCGGTTATTTATCTAGGTAGCTGAATATCACATATGTCGTGGAACTGACCAAGGCCAGGGGGAGGTTTGTAGGATATACATGCATATCCAACATAGCGACGGATCATTAAAACAATGTATCTAAAAAGTAAAATACCTACTACGAATTAACAGAATCGATATAGCAGGATTTCATAGTTAATACTAATATTTATCAACAGTCTGTACTTCAAGCTGAGCAAAACTACATATGGTTATATTATATATATGGCGTATCTTTTCTGTGTGGAAGCTTTTTCCATATCAGCTAGCCCCAATAAAGCGTCTTGTCTTCAAACTCGCGAAGATATTGTGAATTATGACCGGGCACGAGAACCTAATGCACTCATTGCTCCAGAAATACGCGAAACCGTAATCCGTAGCACGATATGTAATTCTCGGATCACAATTTTCAAAATATTACCGTACAGTTTAATTCATCTAGGTTATCTACACTCCTTAGTATCTACACTCGTTAGTACGGTGAACCGTCGACGACAGCTATAGTGGTAAACTTACCCAAGAACCGAACTTAACTTGTTGGACAAAAACAATACTTCAAATAACTTAAAATGATTCCTTTCTTCTGTCTAGATAACGTACGTTCCCACTATATTATAGCTAGCTTAATGAATATGCTATCTAATTGAAGAATGGGTAAGGCTTCATCGCAATAGTGCCAGTACCACCTACGATTTACTCAGAACTTGTCCTTTTGAATCAGTTCATGTTTGCCCAACTCTACTAGGATAACCACAAAGATAGAACAAATAAACTAGAATTACAGACAGTAAAATAACAGTAACAGCTAGCTCGATGCCAAGAAGCAGCCTTGGCAAAAACAACTTTTGTATCCGTGATCGAAATGCCCCTTTCGGAGCTTATATTTATTGATCTCTTGGACATCTATAACATTCCATCTGTTAAATCTAACAGTGCACTGATTAAATTCAACAATAGTGAAATATGGGCATACAATGTTAATATTAATTGAAGTAGTAATTATTATTATTGAAGTCAAATAGGCTTCAATGTTGAAGGTTTTCCACTGACAGAACTGGGAAAAATATTTTGGTGCTAGTGCCTTCACAAATATTAATCAATAGAAATGTTCTCTATATTCGATTTTAGTGAAAAAAGAAAAATGCATTTTATACGCTACTCCTTTATATCAGGCTCGGAAAAGAATAACTTTTATTTAGAGTGTACCTTAGACCGTCGCTTAGTCAATGGCGATTTGATCACCAGGAGTTCTTACTACAATTTGTTTCGAAAATTTCATTTTAAAAACTTCTCAAGATAAATCTAGATCAAATTAACCCAGCCCTTGATGTAGCCCATTTGACAAATACGATAAAAAAACATCCTATAGGTAGCTATGTTTTGAGTCTCACGTCCGGTATCGTCGTTAGTCATTTCATCTGACGGTTGGCTCTCAATACGAAAGAAAGCGTATCTATGCCCAGGTTTAAGCCTAGATCACGACGTGTCCCTAAGATTAGTGGGCAAATATGTTACCCACTAAACTACACCGACATTATGTCTCTAGTTGCACTTTGTTCTCTTGCTATTGAATCATTGGTTGCTTTAATTCCTTTTTGACCGGATATTTCTAAATGGTGTCACTAATAGTAAGACTCAATGCGTTGCATTTTGGCTTACTGTGAATATACCATTCAGATTATGTTAAAATGCGGTTTGACTTACGATATGACGCCATTGAAATGTGTCTCAATAGTGCTATAATTGTTTGTCACGCTTTGTGTTGTATCATAGCTGTTCATCGATGCAGTAAATTTGGACAGGAAGCTGGAAAGCAGACGGAGGTACTTGTAGCTAACCTCAGCTACCCCATGGACGTAAAAGTGGTACATCCACTTAGACAACCATCCGGCGAGAGTCCTTGTTCAAAACACAACTGCTCGCACATATGCTTCTCAAACCTGAAGACCTTCAGCTGCGCCTGCCCCGATGGCCTTACTCTGCTAGCCGATAATCGGACTTGCTCACAATGTATGTATTATGGCTTAGTTGTATTGACGTTGCTCGACGATAAACGAAGACAATGAAAAGACTCGTTTCAACAGGCATAGCTATCTCTATGGAGGATATTCTGTACTTTCTATTTTTTTGTAATATTTGTACTGGCGCTGTAGGTACGCAGTCCGGCAAGTGGGCAAACACTTAGATACTCATGCACACTTTATGTATATATATATATATATAATTCTTTTTTACAATTCAACCGATTTTATTCATTCTTATTTGTGTTTCACACGATTGTTACTTTAGATCGTCGTAAAACCGTCATCTCACTATTTATTGATCTTTTTTTCAGAATAGACACTTGAAATCTACAAATTATGTTTTAGTTAGACATGATATGTCGTTGGGACTATGTCAACAATAAAGTGAAATATTCATACGTCAATACGTGTTTTTTTCTTACGCATATTGACTACACGACAATTTAAAGCAAGGTATCCATACCCCACCTTGCCTTTTTGGTTGCACTGAAAGTCCAATATGGCACGTAATTATATATAACTATTATATGGTGACACTGAATATTTCTGTTGCGCCGCATATGTATAATTAAAGCATGCGTTTTACTGAGGCCTTTTGCCGGCAGTAACGATGAAAAATAGAAATATTAACGCTATCGGGAAACGCGATGAGATTACAGGACGTCTGGAAATTTGTGAATTTAAAAATATATCTTTAACAAACTGTAATATCCAAGAATACAAAAAAAACTAACTCGTCCACCTTTTGTACTGATTGACGGTACATTGAGACGTAACCATGTCGTTATTACGCATATCGAAAAGTAATCTCTCCTAGTTTACCGATACCATAACGGCCATGATCTATTGCGGAGACTTCGTAGTACTCTCGTGCTAGCCGTAGAAATATATTTAAAAAAAAAAAAAAGCGAAGATACTATTTAGATTGATTATGTGCATGATCTTCAATTATGAGGTTATTTTCATTGCTTAAAATAGTGGGAGTATCAGTAAATGCTTAGGTTCTGTTTGCGATAAATCAAATAAATCATTGTCGCTGAATGTCTGAAGCTGTGCGCGTAAATTTAATTACATTAGTTTCCTACTAATGTAATCAAACTACTAATGAAATGAAAAAAAAAACTCGACACATGAATCAGATATAGACATTTTTGCTTTGTCGTTTTACTATTAGTACTTCGATTAGAGATCTCCATGCATTGAATACGACCTCTGCATCGATGCGATATAGCGTCCCACGAACGTTTGTCGTTTTCAGGGCCAGAAGACTCTATCCTGTTTTCTATCCGTGGTGACATCAGGCGAATGTGCGTGCATTGCTCAAATCCTCTCGATGTACCAATGGCCTTGGATCATGAAATGGATAAAGACCGGTCTGGAAGCGGGTCTCTGAGAAACGCATCTTCTGCGATGGCCCTTGAGTTTGACCACATTTCGGGGTCAATCTTCTGGAGTGACCGCATCAACCAGGCGATCTGGACCGCTTTCTGGGATGGAACCAATCAGAAGGTATGAAACGTTCAGAAATTAGAGATATTTATAAAATTACTCGTGAGCATCAACAACGTCGCGAAACTTTAGATTTCACATGTAAAGGTCCAAAACATTAAATCAAATAAACATATGTAGTTCTCTACGTATGATAACTTGATCCATGATGATGGATGATTTAACTTTAAGTGGTAACTTTTGTAACTTATATATAAATAAGTAACACATTAAAAATCCGCTAAATGAAATATTTAGTAAAGCGTCCGTACAACGTATTGTCTCGTCTCCCAATACCATTTGATCTAAAGTACATCACCTGTTTCTATATTTTCTGTATGTCACATATAAAATCTCATCTATAGTTGCAATAATAGCTATGCATTAAATCTCAGTAGACACTAGAAGCCTATTTATACGGGGGACACTCGATTTAGCGCCCAACCAAACTGGCGTGCTTTAATGATTTTCGTCTAGCTCGATAGAGTTTACGCTGCGGATGGTTCGCGCACTGACGCCTTATAAAATCAGTAATTATAATATTACTGCATTCTATCTACGAAGAGATATTTAAAATAAATATTATAACGTTAGGAAATCTATATATTACTGCACGATAGAATTATGTACCGTCAAATACAAACAGATGGCTGCCTATCTGACCACAGGCGCAGTCTGTTGAAAAGCTGAGTATCTCTACGAAGGAAGGTTAAGTAAAATTCGACGGCTGTAACATGTTCAGATGGTCATGCTCATTTTCGAAGGAAGATGACAGGGGATCAACGTAAGAAAATTCATCTTGAAAACTAGAAAACTTTGACAAAAATCCCACCGGAATTTAGGATATTAACAGCAATTTGACATTGTTGAGACAAGATTTAGTGCGTGTCTACTGAACCCATTTATTTTTTAAATCGATATCGCTGTCTCAGTATGCGACTATTTACTGCTTGACGGAAAAGCGACACTGGCCTGTTAGAAAAAAATTTTCGAAGTACCGCTGTATTTATGAAACACACAATTAGCCTAAAACTTAAATTTAAAGAAAAAGTTACCTTCAGTATATGGCTGTCTAAATGTTCGGGAGTCTTCGGGAAATTAGCACGTCTATATAGAAATAGAGCCGAGCCTGGGTCATTTAGGGATATTATTGAATTAGTAAAATAGGGATGAACCCGATTATTGATAGCTTTCTTTGTTTGTGTTAACTACTTTAATGGAAAACTTCTGTGACTTATCGAGACCTAAATATGAATGATACCTGCAAAATGGTTTTGCATGTGCATTTTAGATGGTTGCACAGGCCAATGCAGCCGATCTTGCGTTCGATTGGATCAATCGTAAAATTTATTGGACAGATGCAATGAACGCTCGTATCGAAGTTTGCCACATCGATGGGTCACTCCGTTCACTTCTCCACTGGCAAAATCTTCTAAAACCAAAAGGAATAGTGGTCGATCCAGGACGAGGGTAAGTAAACTAATTACATGCAGCAAAAAAAGAAAGCAAATGTTACATTTCCTGCGCTAGCCCAAACGAACATTTAGGCTGAATTTAAGAGTTACATGTTTGCCCCCTACTGTTTATAGTACGCTAGCGTTGCTATACTGAACACGTAATGATGGTAATAGTAGTTCTGGGAATCCTACTTTTGTCATCCTGCAGAAACCTATTAGCATTACCCCTTAAAAACTTTAATATCTTCAAGCCGAATGAAATTATTACGAATCACTGCCAGAGTCACTCGACCTGTCGCTACGGGTGTTCGCTAGCCAGTCGACGCACTCAACTTCTCAAGCAATCCCAAGCAAGACGTAGCTAACCTGGCGTTACCGCGAAGTCTCAAACGGTATTCTGCCAATGCATCGCATTTTCTATAAGAATGGTGTCGCGCGGTCGTTATTTAGAGGGGTGTGGTGAGCAAATCGCCTCAAGTACGTTCATTTCGTCAGGAGTACTTAAATAGTGAAGAGAACGCGCCGTCCGGCGTTTTGACCGTAGACGGGACCGTCGGGCCGAGTACGCACTGACTCCAGCTACAGCCAACTGCCTTTCCTCAAGTGCAAGAATACGCAAGCTCGAAAGCAAAGCATGTCGAGAAGTGCGCCTGCTTCGGCAAACGGAAGGCTAACGACCGCAGGGCAATAAGCAATCTACGAGCAACCTCGTTCTTTTCTACTGAAATAACGAGTCCTTAGGTGTAAAAGTCGTCGACTTTATTGTATAGGCCAATTCGGACCCTGATTATCTTATTAACTTGATCGCGCTTTTAGATATAATTGGCGGAAGTCATGCCGGATGCCATGAAGGAGTTGGTCTAACCGTCGTAATGTTGCTATAGCAGAAAATTACACACGAGGTCACTTTAAACGTAAACTGATAATGCGAGAATCGGCGGAGTGAACGGCAAAAAGGAAGAATCAATTGCTGGGGAGTGAGTTATCTATTTCGAACTCTATGGCAGACCTTTTTGAAAATATTACAGGTGCAGCGAAACTATTCTGGATCGTCATGCGACACTAGTCTTTTACTATGCATATACTTGGTAAAATACTGTAAATTATATTTAACCCTAGAGGTCACTCATTTGTGTTGTCCAGGGTCCGAAATCTTAGATATTCTTCAAATTATGTTAAGATTTGAATTTAGTCGACTAGTGAAAACAATTATTAACTGAACAACATAAATGTGTGACAAAGCATAATAAATTTATTTTCCGGTTATAGTCCTAGCATTGTTCTACAGGTTTTTTTCGTTGTTCTTCTATGGCATGTGGTCGTGTTCTAATAACATGACGCAAAGCTTGCAAGTTTAGGGTTTCGTAATTTATTCGCATGGAAAAAACGTATGGGTTTTTTATTGAAAAATGTCTCATGTTTTAACGCAATATTTGTACATAATGTCAATTTAATTAATTAAACTGAGTAGAAATGAGCCAGAGAGATTTCAATATTCGAAGCTATATAGCATCAACAAAGATTCAGAAGGCCTACGCGACGCCTGGCGTTCGTAGTTGCGAAATATTCGTATTTCATCGTAGGCGTAAAAGCTGCGGTGCTCATAACATAATTATAGCCAGCGTTCTTTCATGAAAGTAGCGATACTTTCAGTGGTTTGCAGTTTTAAGCTTCCTTGTAATTGAAAAACTATATATGCAAACACTTTCGGTTACAACTACTATTAATCATCTTAAGAACGATGCAGCTGTTGGCAAGCATTTAGTATGGCTGACTGCTTCTTGCACGTAATCTACGTCCTCGCTGCTGCTGAAGTAGCGAGATTTGTATGGCAAACAAGTGGCTGTGAATGTATTCACTGTTTACCAAATTTTGTCAAAAGTTAAGTAATTCTCGGTTTTTATTTCGAGGCAAATCGGTTCCGTATCAAAGCTGTGCCTCATTTTTACGGACACCCTTCGCTGTCGAATGAGAGTAGGCCGTTATCAAGTAAAAAAAGTATTCTACGTTTCATAAGCTGGCTGACCATCGAAAATGTCTGGCGCCAATCAGCTTAAGAATGCTTTTTCCGTTTTTCTCGGACACTTCGTATGCTATGCAACTGTTATTGATTGTCATTTTTCAATATACATTATACGCAGACATTAAACTGCTCGGATCTTGAGTTTGCTAAGAACCAACGGTAGCCAAAAGACGGTGTTCAGCCTGTCAGATTTTCCTCAAAAATGCACCTCGTAACCTGACTTGACGTGTAAAACGGATGTTATAAAGTGCTGTTCCCTCTTCAGAAACATGTGCGCGTGAAAATTTGCGCCACATTGGGCGGTATCGTATAGGCACTGTAAATTAGTAGCAAAATTGTGGGCTTATTTGATAGAAAATATTGTTTCGACGTGGTCCATTGTATTGCATAGAAAAAAAAGGACATTTTGATGTTTCAAACTCACCAACTGAGCAATAGGTGTTAAACTTTTGGCCTTCAATAGGTCGACAGCTCGCTCGTGGTGTCGTGCTAACATTTGCATGCATAGTAAGCGTCGTGCAAGTCATCGCAGTTGGGAAACCTGTTTCAGGGTATGGCTTGTATTCCGTGTAAAAAAAATCGAAGTTGCAATATATAAAGTAGGCTAAAAGAGGAAAGGAAAGGCTTAACAACACGATTCAGTTCCACATCAGGTCTAGTATTTTCTGGAGGTGGCAGGTTCTTGGTGCTATACCTAAAAATGCCAAAGTATTACTGCCTTCAATATCCTTGACCGCGCCTTTGGATAACGCATCACAAGACCGTCATAAACAATTCTTCACCAGTGCCGAAACTACTAAGCCTACACAGTAATGTCATTACCGAAAAACATTTCTTTATATAGAAAATAATGAAAAGGCAGGACAATGCCTTCTTCTACCCAGGAACGTGAAAAAAGGACGAATTATTGCTCCCTCTTAGAATACGTTCTGATGTCCATGGTCGACAATGCTACAAAGAGAACATGAAAATAAATAAGAGAGATTTGTCCTATTGACGAGAATAAACTGATATTGAACAGTTTGTTTTTTTACCGCATCGCTATCGTAGAAATGTTTTGGGTGGCACTTAAGTTGTAATTGACTTTCAAATCCAACATGTGTATGTGTACGTTTATGAGAGGAGCACGCATGTAATACAAATGAATGTAATTGATGTGTGTAAATTGATTCGGTTCAAGATAGAAATTGTTGTCCACAGGTAATTGCGTATATTAAATTTTAGAATAATTTGAATTTAAGGTGGATTATGCCCCGTTTAACTCTAGCGCACATCACTTTTTTTAAGGTCTGTCATTGGATAACGACACAAACACATTTCTTAGCTCAATTTTTAACTAATAAAAAGTAAAAAAAAAATCATTGAAATTTCAATGATCGTTAGAGCCTATACGATTAGCTGTACTATGATCTCATGTATACAACCTCTTTACTGTAGCAGCTCGACGTTTTTGATTGGACAGAAATGATGCGACCGTGCGATAAGGATATATTTCACTAATAATTATTCAATCTATTGCAGGTACATGTATTGGACAGACTGGGGTGACCTTCCGAAAATTGAGCGCTCCACAATGGCCGGCAGCTCAAGGACTGTTCTTGTTCAAAATGGACTTAAATGGCCTAACGCACTCGCCATTGATCATGGCTCCGAAACTCTATTTTGGACAGACGCCAATCTGAAGATTATCGAGATGTTACACTTACCTTCGGTAAGATACGGTTGTTACGAGAAATCAGGAAGGTTCCTTTTGCTCGCTTGTAGTCTAGCAGCAGCTTTTACTGATGATTTCTGACTAGTTGCTGATCTATAAGCGCTAAACATTCATCATACTTTAGCTAAAACTAACTGATCTGCGAACGTAGTCGCGAGTGTCAATGACCTAATCCTCCAGAACTTGGCAAGTTTGTTAAAGTTGTCTGCTTAAGTACTGAGTACACGTCGGCGCCGGCCGTCACCAAAGTCATACGTACTACAGGATCCGTTTCGAAAATGCGCATTTTCAGCGGGGACTCAAATTATGTGCTCTGATTCAACACTCAATTGATCTTTTTTACCACTTTTTATGGAGCCAGTCGATTGGACCGTACCCAATCCGGTTATATATCCCGCTATGAATCCTACTTTCGTTTTCCTTGCACATTTTTTTAGCCAAAACGAACTTAGCGCCCTATCTGCATCGCTACAAGCTATTCCCTGTCGATAGGCGTGTGTCTCTCGGCTTATACGTATGTACGTGTACTTACTTGCATGTGGGCGGAGTGCGTCAGGAAAGAAGTGCGAGATTGCGTAGAAGAGTGGCGCCCGGATAAGAACAAGAATTAGAGAGACGCTACTGCGCAAACAAGTCAGGTTGTTGGTGGTAGGAGTAGAAATAGCAGCAGCCGGTAATACCCTAGCTTTTGTGTAGTTCTGTTAACTCTCACCTTTGATTTTCGGTTTGCCTTCTTGGCCATTGTCGGAGATGCGACGAAGATGCTTATCCTCAATGTAAGCTATTTTTTTTTTTTTTTATTATTACGAAAGATTCAGCTTGCTGCTGTGTGAAGACCTAGCAACAAATCAACGTCTATAGCGAACCAGTGATCCATAGTCTTCCACCAATCTGCATTTCCCAATATTCGGTTTAGTGTTCGTTATAGCTATCTGTATAGTTTAGAAATAGGATTCTTCATCCATTCGTAGACGTAGCAAAAGCCGTAGCTTTCAAGGGCTATAACGTTTTCTATGTTCGCTAGCACGCAATAGCGATACGTACATACACAACTCGTAAATGTGAATATTTAATGAAATGCACTAAATAGATATCTATAAAAGTGTAAAACCCTAAGATCCAATATATTTTAGTGTGCGCAAGGTTACGTGGCTATTTATAAAAATTAACTTGAACTCGTTTTGGAAGCATGGGCAGAGCTACCGCTATAGTTCCTGTAACTATTTTGTCTTTTTTTTTTAATAATAGTAGGAAATGTTTATAAGATACTATGCTGCTATACGTACTTGGATTGAATAAGTGATTATAGGTTGATTTTAACGCTTAAAATAACGTTCCTATAGTTCTAATGAGAGGTTTCAGTTCTGGCCAAAAAGCTGGAATTTAGGTAAATGTTTTTTGAGCAATATTGAAGTTCAGCATTTTAAGTTCAACTAAGTATAAGCGTACGTTGAGTACAACACTTTCACAATATTGTACATTAAGGGAATGACCGAGCCAATTGCAGCCTACCCCCTACGTTTGCAATGTTTAGAGCGACTGTAAATCAGTGAGGCGAATCCAGTTCAAGCAATTGCCCGTTCTTAGCTGTGCCATATTAAGCAGTATTTATTTATTTATATATTTTATTACATTGTATTATATATTTATAGCATCGAACTCGACCTCTTGACATTTAGCAGAATCTACCTTGCGTACTTTACGTTACTACAAGCAGTTCATTCTAATACACCCATAGCTTTATTAATTTACGAAAAGTTTTATATGAGTGCTAAACTAAAACATTATTATATCATCCTACCATACTCGGAACGCTTCTATAGAAAACTCGATCGCGCGTATCCTTATGGTATTGAATATAAGGAGTTCTTATCTAAATAAATGAGCCTGGTGTTTTTTAAAAGACATGCAAAGTGAGTAAATGCTTCGTTCTGCCTGTCTCTTTTCTTTAATATACGAATCCATAGGGAACACGTAATGTAGTGTCAACGATGTGAGAAGGGTGACCTTAATAAAAGCTTGAACGGCACAGAAAAGCACAGTAACGCAAACGTCTCTAAGTCTGACTTATGTTTTAATAGGAGTAACATCAAACACAAAAAGAAAATATACAGTAAGGAAAAGAGGACAAAAGTCCCCCAAAAAAAAAGCAAACGATAGTGCTACTACATCACTTAACATAAATAATCGTAAATGATCCGCCGTTAGTTCTAATTCAATTAAGTGAAACGTGACAAACAAGTTGCAAGCAAAAGCTGTATCGGATTGAAGGCTTTTTCGTAACTTATCTATTTATATATTAACAACAAAATAGCATAGGCAGCAAATTACTGCGTGCAATGTAACTTTTGGCGGACTGCCTTCTGGCCTTCGACGTCAGGGATACAGAATAGTGAGGAGTTCCAAATATACAGGTGCTGATAGTCTGAGGAATCCATTACGTAGCTTCTGCAGTTAGTTAACAGCATCCTATGGTCATTTCGAGAAATATATCTAGAAACCGGTTCTTAGTAGAAATCAAATATAGTTTGGTTTGTGACAGATGTGTGCACTGACCTGTGCATAAGACATCGTGCCCACATGAGTGTACGTAATTGGGCATGCCCATTGAAAAGGCTTGATGCCAAGCGCATCTTGATAATTCAAGGATTGTTTGAAGGGCATCACCCTGAACTGTTGATACCATATTCGAATGGTATAGAGATACGTAATCATCAGTTTAAGAAGGGAGCACACACAGATGTAAACAATAGAGTTAGTTTTTGTTATTGACCTCTTTACAAGGTTCGCTTGTGTGTATTGTAGCTTCATCAAACAGCCTGTAGATTTTAGTGTGCGCCAACTTCAGTTAAAATGTTCAGCTGTTATGTGCTCCTCGCGGGTTTCGGCCCTGGGCTTCTCCAGCGGATTCGAGGTGATTCAATATACATAAAGCAGAGGGTCAAAATTATCCACAGATAATTTTTTTTTTTGATATACGGTTTGGTATGCATGATCAGTTTGGCATTGGGCATAAGACTTACGGCCTTTAAGACGCGTCGCAGATGGTGAAATTAGTACTTTCGTAAAACGATGCTATACGCAATATTGCTCGTAGAGATCATTAAGTCACGCTGAACAAGCCAACACGTTGATAAAATGTTTAAACAAGGATTCCTAAATGTTTACGATGATTGTGGTACGAGACGACTCGAGGCAAATAAGCATGTTAATGTTCGTGAATTGATACGATGTTACAGCGTACCACACCCAGATGTTAAAGAATTACGTACGCAAGTAAAATAGAGACAAAAAGTTTTTTCTACAGGTAATTACCGATCTTATAATATATATACACTAAGATCATGTGACCTATACAACAGCCGTGTTAGAAGTTCTTGATTTAAAATATTGTAGGTTCATTGATAGACAATCACTATTATTTAGTACAATAAAAGTAACCTCGAACCGAATTAATGAGGATCCAGAAAATAGATCCATTAGACCCGTATATATGGTAAGATTGTAGGAGCTTCTCAACGGTTCACTTAAAAACGCATGTTATTTGTTTTAATCTAAGAGTCGCCGGTGTTATCATACGGACAAAAAAGATGGGGCTCTTCGCATCACCCCAAATTAATAGCCCAAATAAACAGAGTACTTTGAGGAGAGGCTATTTAATTCGCGATTCATCATCGCGATAACCTAATGGACTCTACTGTATTACTAATATCTTTGTATAAAAGTAACTTGCCTTTGATTCATTTTACTGTCTGTTTTGGTCTTGCAGGCAGGCCAGTAACGAGTGCACATAGACGCATCAGTCGCTGAGTCTAATGGGGGTAGCAGTGAATGGGTCATCAATAATAGATTTCTCAAGTGCGCAAAACACTGATTTCGGTAACACCTGGCTTTCCCTGGCTAGCTCTAAATACTAAACTCGTAGTTATTTATTTGGACGTGGGGTCCGTAGATTAGTGCTACTGCAGAATAGCAAAGATCTTTACAGTTCAATCAACCGGTCGTACGTAACGTAATCGAATACCGAAATCTTTGTCTCATGGTCGTGTTTCGTGTTTACTCGACTACGCGACACTGCCATGGCTACGTACGGTATAGATCGTTCTGTTTTTGCTTCTTCGCATCTACCGAGGCAACATCTTTCCTCAAGTTCTCTCAGTGTATGCATTTACATTGTTTCGTACGTCACGACAGCTATATATCAGTTAGTATCAGCGTCCGGTAACGAGCAGTTTGCGGTCCGTATATTTTCGGACTCTTGCAATCAGACTTACATAACTACGTTTGACTACGAAACAATCGTTCATAGGTGCTATTGCTATATGTACTACCGTGCAACCGCTTATCGCAAATACTCCGTACATACTAATGTCTCCATTACCACTATGCAACGCTGATAAGATTTTTCCACCCATCCTTATAGTTAAGCGTCTTTTTAGAATATTCATAAGGAGCGAGCACCATACAAGAAATCTAAAGTAGGAACTCGGTGATAGAATGTACTAATAGAGTTTTCATATGCACTTTCAAGTTTGTACAAAGTCTCTAAAAGGAAACGAAAGGAAGAGGGGAAGACTTTTATGTTTACGGGGAAGATGGCTTATGTTTGCCACATATAGGGCACGATCTGTACATATTCGAAGGACCGATCTGTAATTGATTCTTAGCGTTCTATCTACTAAATGCAGAATGTCGAACTTTCCACGATTAATTAGCAAATTATTATTCAAGCTTTTGACTTCAATAAGAAAAGAACCTGCAATTTATATTTACTATTACTACATATATTTACATGCTACTCTAGTTAGTTGTGGTGATTGATTATACCTCCGAGTAGCTGAAGCACTAAAGAGGAGTACTTTGAAGGCCCCAACAGGTCAGGATCTATGTAAAGACCCATCGAATAATGCTCGTTATCTATTAATAGTATTAATTTTATATCGTTTGTTGTATTTTGACTTTATTCAGCACACCACATATTGGACGTGATAGACTCCGACTTCCTAGACCTTTCATCAAGACATATATCTCGTATGTATTTAGTAAATAATAAGCCGACACATAGCATGTTTGGTTACTCCTCTATTTCAAGAATTACCAGTTTTTAATGATCACTGCTCAGTCAGTCACAACCGAATATGGAAAGTGTGTTAACAGTTACAAAATTCAGCAAAGTTTTTTTAAATCGCACGATAAAAACGTTGCTTAAAGCATAACACGTTATTCGCTGTCTCTTTAGAATTAGTGTTTACAAAATTTAGAAGCAACAGTGATCAGCTCTAATGTCATGGAGTGTGGGAGTCCTTCCACGGCAAAAAACTTAATCGCGTTGCCCCAACTTAATAAAACGCTAAATAACCCTAGTGCGTCCGAATGATCCCCTTTAAAGGCATTCACGTGTTTATCTTGTGTCAACAACTGCACAAACAAGCATGTTCAATCAAATTATGTGTGAAAAATGTCTTTTATTTCGTTCCAAATTATAGGTTCTTTGTTGCGACCTCTTCCGTTCGACAATCTATGTATTTATTTACTTTTTATTAGTACATTGTAGAGTAAATGTTTATAACATGTGAGTGTTTAATCGGGTTCGTCGTCTGGATCGACAACATGGTCGCAATGTTGACATTGTTTACAACCCAAGGTAACTAGCAAAACGTGTAAAAAGAAGTGTATGTAAAGCCGGTAAATATACGTGGTATTTTTTATTGTTCATGAAATTCGATTTAACATCTGGGAGACTCGTTTATATCAGGCTACCAGATTCAATAATTCTAGCTCGGTAAAGGTAGCAACGGCGTTCCCTAAACGTTTTTACGGCTACAGATTGCATGTAAGCAGACTTGCATCTAATTAGCAACGTATGATGCTCAGCCTAACCAGAAACTAACAGAGTTTAAAAGGATGCAATGAAAGTCTAAGAGCTCTTTAAACCCTATCGGTGTGCAGCGTAAGAATATTCGTCAAAAGTGTATTTAATTGTAGCAAATGATGCCAAAGAAGACTTGTAGGTATTTGGAAAAGCTTTCGCCTTTTTTTCGGGCTATGTCTTATATGCAGATACTGTTATAATGTTGAACGGCGTAACACGCTTACCCTGAACTCGAATAAGACATATCAGATAATAATAGAGAAATAAGAGTTCGCAAAGAGTTGTTGTAAAATTATTGTTAATTAACGACGCTTGTCACGTGAGCTTCTAAAGCAAGTTAATTAAAGTTCGCACCTGGGTGCACAGGCTGCCTTGGCCTACGACAAGTTGGGCTTCAGCGGAGGACCGGAATGTCTCGTTATAATGAAAAGTGCCTGTCATCGAAAACTATTCGGCGCTAGACGTAATTACCACTTACCGGATAACTACAGTTCTCATACAGCTTTGCGATGAAAAAGCTGGAGCGCCTTGGATGTCTAAAAATTGAGTTTGGTGGCCTGTAACTTTACGCTAACGTTAAAATTTCAGCTATTACAAAGTTATAAAGTTGTTTTTAGAGATGAATCGCAATATAGTTCCAGCACCAGAATAAAGCAGAAAATAAGTCGAAAGAAAAAAAAAATACTG
Organism: Varroa destructor; assembly: GCF_002443255.2. Classification (NCBI taxonomy): domain Eukaryota; kingdom Metazoa; phylum Arthropoda; class Arachnida; order Mesostigmata; family Varroidae; genus Varroa; species Varroa destructor. The sequence continues at coordinate 74,436,752 of NW_019211454.1, forward strand.
TTTCTGCACATACGAAGTGATTCTGTGCAGAAGAGGTTACTTTTACTCCGGTCGAAATCGAGAGAAAAAACTTCATAGGTACGAATAAATAGTACATTCAATCTTCACAGTTCAGTCTTCTACTAATAAAAGTTTTCTTCTGAGCTTGGCAAACCTCGCTTTCTAGTTTCTGCCATAGTGACACGTAATGAAATAGCCTTTTTCGTACGGAAAGCTTACGTTTTCTTGGAAAATCGTATTTTTTAGCTTGTTATCTAATGACTGTGTCGACCTTAGCCATGTAGTTAATAACTATACGTATGAGACTGCACAAAATTACTAAATTAATAATAGGCCAAAGAGACGCATTACTTCACCTTTCGTGCTGGCAGCGATAATAGGCCAAAAACCAAAAACGCTTTCCTTTCGCAGTATATATATTTTGACAAGCTAATCATTTGGACGAAGCTCATTGAAATTCGCATGTAGGCTCCGATTATTAGTGATCAAATATATTTGTTTGCCTTTTCGACGATCTTTCGAAAATTATTGTATAAGCCCAAGATCTGCTAGTTGGCAGAGCAGTATATCAATGCTTTTGTTACTTAGAATTATTCGAAGAAGTTCTTTGGACATAAAATTCATTCAATTTGCTGTAACGTTTATTTATGTTAGTTATTACGTGTTATTTATTATGAAAACTTTGTGTAGTATGATTGTGAGATCCATATTTTGTACAGACGAGGCAAAGTTTACAGACAACAGGTATAGCTGTCCTAATGTTCAAACAATAAATAGCAAATTAGAAGCCATCCTTTGATACTTGCCATGATGGTGTATTAATAGGAACTTAAAAATAGTTGTAAAAGTTAGCGAAAATAACACGGCTTTCCTAAGTCCTGCATGAAATCAGATTTCTGTAGCTCATTGAGTGAATTTTAGGAACGTTAAGTACTTAACGAAGTACTCTGTATAACATGCACTGACACTGATAATTTGTTCAGTTGCCGACCCATCTTTTACTACGTATGATTCAAATTTGGGTCAAATTTTTGTTCTAGCTTGGATCGAAGTCGAAAGCTCATGTACAAATACGCCAAAAATTTAATATCCAACTTTCCACTACTCCAGGAAATAGTGCACTCTTGCAACAAAGGGTGTGACTAAAAGTTTCAACCTGAATAACTCGATGGTCGAACGTACCATACGTACGCATTGGAACATGCATGCGTGTTCGTTTGTTGTATCATTTGGTTACCCTATGGCCCACTTCGTTGTTTCAGGTGGATACGCTGGAGAAATACCACCAGTGGTTGCATACCGTTTAATCCCTTGTCCTAAAACAGTTGAAAAAGCAGTTCGGCAAACGCTTCGATTTGTTGATGGTTAGAGAATACATTATAGACCTCTTTCTGGGTTTGGAATCTTTACACCTGGGTCCAGAGCTCAGTGGCTTTTGGACCGTCTATAAGAACGTCATACAGCGACGAATCGTAGCTTACTTTTGATGAGCGCGCCGAGGTAGAGTTGCATAAAATTATTCCCTTGCAATCCTTGTTCCAGAAGACCAGGCATTGTATCTGACTCCATAGGCTGTAAACTAAACCGTCTTCGCTGAAATATAAACATAAGAAAGACGGCATGCGACGCAAAACGCTACATGGTACGGCGCTTAATAAATTTTAACCTGGAAGAATAGGGCATGTTTACGAAAACAACAAAGCAATCACTGAGACAATAGTCATTTTTGACATAGAATTGCCAATTGTTCAAAAACTAAAAGGTACCTGTCGCTGTTATAAGCTACAACATAACGAGCCTTAACAAGAACTAGCAATTCGGGCTTTATAGAATAAGCACAACTAGCGAAACAAGAGAAAGTTTGTTTTTGTTCTATAAGCCTTCTGGTTTTTACCACCAAGATCATTAAGAGTGCAACAATGATGACATGTTAGTTCTTTATCGCCTACTAATAAACTAATAGGATTTATCCCTTGTCCCTAACTCTCTTGCCCTCGAATGCATAAAACTTACAATTTAAGAACATCTTTTATCTTATAGAAACACCATTCATGTAAACAGAAACAATGCAGCTTATTTGGACCCTCTGCTCACTAATGAAATATAATTAGCGAAGTATTTCATTATGAAAGCTTTCCCAACTTTTCGTGTAAGCAGCACAAAATTGAATTTTTCTAAATGAGTTTTCTTTGATGTAAGACAAATATGATATTCATTCCAAATGGTTTTTACATCGCTTTCTGGTGCGATTTTATTTTCAAGCCAATTTTTTCATAGAGTTTTTAAGTTTAAGGTTAGTTTCACCACCTCGACAAAGCAATATAACTGCAAGAACGTAATGGATCAGTGGTTACATAGCGGCGACTTAATTACAATGAGCAGACGGGATACAGAGGGTGCGATTGAGTGATTAGGCCACGATGATAAAATAGGCCGATTGGGTACAGTAGGTTCATTGAAATGTAGTGCAACTTGGATTGGCTAACAGGGATAGTGCAGCAGGATAATCAAATAACTGCAGTGTACAAATCTAAGTTGGAAGTTTAGATTTATGCCGATTAGGCGAACTAACTTTCGGGCCGCCGAATCCGAGAACGCGACATCAGGACACTGTTGTGTGTTATTTGCAGATCGCGTGCCAAATATTAAATGAATCAGTGAAGGAGCCCAGTGTATCATATGTAAGGGTAGGCAAATACATTATACATGTGTGGTTGCGTCAGAAGTCGATAGGCGACAGCCAGTTGTAATATTAACAAGTGGGCGGAAAATGTATTCCAGCCAATATATCGAAACGATGCTATCTTGCGAATAGCAAATCGTCTCTTTCGAAATTGATCTTCGTGCAAGTCTCTTGCCCACGAATCACAAAGAAAGACTATAGATCTTCAAAAATCGAGAGAGAGTGAAGGAAAAAATCAAACGAAAACACTTGCCATAAAAAACAACCAGGTACTTTTAGGTTCGACAATTGTATTAGGTGGTTTCGCACCAATGACGTACTAATGATAAAGGCAGCCCAGAAACCAACGGCTTTATTATTTACTGCAGCCGCCCCCTTTTATTACTAGCCGTCTATTTTTTTACACCTCCCACTCTTTTCATACCTGTATTTGTTCGCTGGCTGTCATCTTATCATGTGAGCAACATTCGTCACATCATATTTAGGTTTGTCCTTAGAGTTTTTCCCCTAATATCCGTTCTTCATTCCTTTTTCATTGGGCTATTTTACGGAAACGTTTAGCTTTTCTGGCAAATACAGCAATACGTGATTACTTAATACAGGGCAATTTCCGGCTGTCTTTAATATCATCAATGCAGACTCTTCGTTAAAAAATTTGCTACACCAGTTCTTCCCAAAGAACATTATTTGAGCGTATTTTGCCTACGCCGAGTTTCCTTGGCGGTTGGCTTGGATCTTCCAAGGATCGAGCATATATTATAACGTACTTGAAGTATTTGCTAAATGATTACCGTCGTTCTGCAAAAATAGGCTTGCGCATCAATCAAAGTTAAGATCGGTTGGAAGATCGCTGATTTTTTATGCACTCCACGTTATAAACTGCTCCTCTTGAGTATTTACTTTGGGCCTGCCCTAATATTTTATGAGCTTTATTTTGCCATATATTCTAAATAGGAACACATAAGTTAATATATGTTATTTTCTGCCACAGCACAAAAGATACAGGGAGCCGATTTGCCTATCTAATGTATCATTGACGTGCTGACGCCTTACTTGAATGATGTGATAATAATCATACGAGAACTTCGAGTAACATTAATTTTTTTTTTTCGGTGTAGAGAAGTGTATGTAGTAACTTCTGCATCGATGCATTTCAATCGAAATGCATAATTTTTGCGCACTTTTTCCTAAGAGGTCGTCCAGCTTGTGAAACTAACTATCATAATCTTTTTTAGACGCTCTTACGTTAAGATATTTAATGTGGAATATAGATCGTGAGCTTTTACTCAAAATAATTGCTGTATTAGGATTTGTCATATCCAGCAAACTAGCTTGAGTTCAACTCCATATACTGAAAAACCCTCAGTTAATATTTCATCAGTAACACACGAGCTGATCGTAGTTAGGGGCCGAATTATACCGCCATTTTGAGTTAAAGGATGCGAGATGCTTACATATCGTATCGGCACTGTTCGTCAGAAAGCGGTTCGCATATGTTTGCGTCCTCATATAAGGCTCTGATTGTGATTCTCTGGGAACTTGGCGTGAGTAGTATTCGTTTATTATTATACCTAGGCAACTACGGTCGGGTAGAGAGTTGGTGCGCCTTTCAGCTCTCTAATGACCTGGGGAAAATCGAGCTTAGAAGAATATAGAGATCGATCCTTCAGCGTTTACGAAGCTTGACGGACATTTCTTTAAGATTCGGAATAATGTCGCCGCCATCTATCAAGCATACTTAGCGAAATATGCTTGAGACACGTCAGTGTTATCGAGATTGAGCTGGGCTTGTCGCATTGACAACGCTGGCAGCTATCGCTTGTACCTGTTGACGATACTGGCTAAGTGGGCATATAGTAAATAGGTGACCTTTAGGAACTTTTGCTTTTTTCCCATTGAAAGTCATAAAGATGGCAATTGGTGTCATTAGAGCAGCAAGTGGCTCTCGTAATGTGTCATCTTTGTAACTTTTCAAGCGATCTTTTTATTGTTGCCGTTATTTATAGCCTGCTGTCTCAGAAAAACTTGCTCTTCTCATACAGTGTGTCAAACGCTTTTTTGAGACGAAAAGCCTGACTGTTGCTAGATAGCATAGCGCTTTAATCATTGTACACTTACGAGAGATCCCGTCAGCGGTTGACCAGCTATTAATAACTAAGTCCCAGTTGTTTTTATTGTATCATATTTGGCTTGTTTAAACAAGCAGGTTTTAGATGTTCAATCTAACTCGATATAGCATAGTCCGTCTTACGCACCTGTCGCTGACGGTAACATATTACCAGCCTTGTGTACCGACCCACCCCACATTAATAGTGAATATTATTATGTTCGTATTTTTTAAAAGCTCTGATACAAAATATGGTGTTATCACCGTTATCTTCCCTATGCAAATTGGGCAGATATAAATAAACTAACTTATTTTCATATTTGAATCTCTTAATGGTTTTTGCACATCCGAGAAACGCCTACTTTACTTCGTCGGCACGACGTTGCTTCGGCGGATTAGGACACGATCCAACGAACATTAATCTTAGCTTTAGCTTTATCTGCACTGTAGGAAATGGACGTTGCCTATTTTTTGAGGGGAATTTTCCAGGACGGAACGCGTTAGGAGATGAATGAAGATTGCTTTTTTATGTCATCCATATTGAACGTATTATTCATATTGAGAATGAATTTTGCTTGCTCTGAATATTGTTGACTTTCATCCTCACAAACGAACCACAAATTAGATTAAAATCCAATATGGTAGAGGAGAATTCCTATATCGGAGTTAATGGATTTCCTGAAACACATAGAGTCTATTTAAACCAGAGAACTGTTCTGTGTAATAGATTTAGTTAACGTTTTTTAACATTGCTTGTTATATCAAGGTGATTTTTTGTCAGACACAAGATGGCATGTTTGTACCCGGACGACGGCGGCGGCTATTTAACGATACCTCATCGTATCATAGCGCCTCTGCGTATTTTACTATTCTAACGTTGATGCTGCAGGCACCTTTTCTTAGTCACTTTAACAGGAGATTCTTTTGCAGCTATTGAAGGTGGCAGATCGAATGCGAGTTGATCTTTCTTTCGAGAGGGGCAGGTTCCGCAAACTGTTTCTCAATTATATTTATAGTTCCTCATTAATACTATGATATACTTTTGACATTTTTCTCATATTATCTATAAGTAAAACACTGACTTCATATACTTCATAGCCTTTACACTTTATCGAGACTGACGTTTAGCTCAAAAAACTCATCCTTCTTTGATGATCCTATTCCTAGATTTTCTAGATCCCATAAAAAATCTACGCTCGATATTTTTGTTCGATCGCCGACAAAACGAATCACTTGTCCAGTAATACCGTCTATGGTTGGATTAAGTAAAAAGCAAATTTATTATTATTCTATGCAACGACAATTTTTTTTCTTGTCGAACGAAAATGTTTTTTGCATTTCAGTCATCACAGGAAACTTCGTTGAAGCTTCTCAAGTTGACTTGTTGTATAACTCTAATTGCCGCTTTTTTTTTAGAAATCGTGGATAAACCTGGTCTTCATGTCGAATAATAGACATTAAAATATAAAAAGAGCTAAAGTAACTTATCATGCTTCTGTTATGATTTTCACTGTCTATAAGGCTCTGATATTTTAGGCACAGATTCACATGAAATCACCAAACCTGTTTGATCCATAAAGATCTTTTAAATTGTACATCTTGTTAGCTTATATCAACTTTGCATCTTCCGATTTTCCGTATTCGCTCCCTATTAATATTGACAATGATTCCGTATTGTATGTTAGAGAAATCCGAGTAGCGGATTTTATTGTTAGTAAGGTAAGGGTAAATAAAACATATTTTAATTTTTTTTTTTTTAGTTTCTCGGTACTGCAAACATCACTTTCCTCGCAAACATATATATCAAAAAAATGGGTTTCGATCTCTAAATCGTTTAATGTCACCAGCAAATTGTGGGTCTTTCTCTCATTTATAGCTATGGACCACTGCTTGGGATAAAGGTGCCGATACAGATATAAATTAGTCTGTCGCAAACGCGCTATTTGGTGGACCGTTAATAAAGGTTCCTAAAGAGCACATGATCTCTGTAGCTCCCTACTCATATTCAGCTATATGATCCATGATTTCAGCAAATTTTTCTCTAAGCTTTACAATAGAATTAAAGGTTACCAAGAAGTCTAACTTTATTTCTTAATGGTTTTACCTACACCACTGTCATCTTGCGCAGAGATACGTTTGCCTCCTGAATAGTTTTACTATTTTTTACATTATTTGCGATGTATTATAAAGCCGCGTTTTTAATTGTGTGAAACAGGCTCTTTCCAACGCTTTTCTTTTCTCAGTAGTCTGAGAAATTGTCTATATCCAAACACTGATGCTCTGATTAGTTCCGTCCACACGTCAAGGAGCAAAAATCAAGCAAAAAAAAAAAAAAAAAAATTAAACCTCATAACCTAAAAATTAAACAATTAACGTAAGAAATTATAAATCGTTTATTCAATTGTAACTGTGTTAACAATTGAACACTGAAGTTAATCCAGTTGGTTTATATTCGGAATTTTGTGTTGATAAGTATCATACATAACTATAGTACTATCCTTATTTAAACACAAGCGTACTCTTAACTACACCTGCCTTCCTTTGCTATATATTATTATGCTTTGCCAAAGTTTCTAAAAAATCGTTTTCCTTACACAGCAGTGGTGACTTCGATGAACCTTCTTCAAGATTTTGTTTTGTGACGACTTTATTACCGAAAGTATGGCAAAATATGACACCTCATGGATGAGGTTGCCTTTCCGTTGTAGATCTGAACTTAATCCAAAGTCCACAGGCGTAAAGCAAAGCCCTGCTAAATTGCTAAGTCGGCTGTGTACGTAATAACTTTAAATACTCATCGGGCTTAAAATTTTTCCATAATTCTGGCACCAAATGTTGCATGCTACGTGTACCTGAACGAACGGAGACATATTACACGTTCGGATGAACCGCAATCTGACAACGGCTTTTCTGCGTATTACGCGCAAGTAGACGGCGTTCGGCTTTAATGTACAGAGATTTCAGACTAGTTGATTTTTTGAAGGCAGTTATATAAATAGTGCATATCCAAAGAGAGAATGAATCATGTTTTACTGAGCTTTACGATCTAATTTATGATAAACAGTTCAATTTCGAAGCACCTCTGTAATTGATCGTAAATTTAATATGCGCTGCTTCTTTTTCTAAATATGGAATTGGTCATGCCAGTTTCTACTTGTGAAGCTCAATACCGAAATCTATAGCTGCTAAATTTCATAATAATAATAATAACATCAACAACATTACTTTTTTTAACGAAAAACGTACAATGTGCTGTTTTTAATGTCGCGCTATACATAGAGCTGTCCTCGAAATGAGACAACAATAGTTCGAGTCTGTAATTACCTTTTTAGTAGGAGAATCAGGACCGAATATCATTGAAGATGATTACAGGCAAAACTATACTGCTGAGTTTGAGACCACCAGTAGACAGTAAAATATGTGAAACTGAAAAAAAAAATTATAAAAGTTGTATCCAATGTCCGCCTAAGAAGATGCTTAATAATTTTAGCAGTTGTTTTGTTTCGACACTTCAGTCTGGATGAATCTCCGCTTCTCTGCGTGGTTTGAAGAATACCACCATTAGATACGACAGCTCAAGGTCGACTGCAACAAGGAAAGCTTTTTTTTTTTTTTTTCGTCAACACCATCTATAGTTTTCAATTTCGGTCTAAACAGGATTGCTTTTTTTTTTTCTCATCGCCGGTGGTTTGTCACTGTTGTATATTCAGCTCATTCTCTTCCTTCGTTTGTGACAAACGACCCGACGGTGGGTGCTCGCGGTTCAAGCACTGTTCTATTGCTTTGCTAGAGACATGTCTCAGTAGTTGCGAACTATCTTGACCTGGCTGGCGTCCAATTTATGGAGTTTGCTTGCAATATGGAGATTCAATCCAAGCGACGCACAAAAACTTACATTGGAAATAGCAAAAACAAAAGGTCTACGTTTTCTTTTATGCTCGTAACACCCTATCCATGGTATGGAATCGAACAAATGCACACGCTCGTCAATTGGACGGATTAGGAAACATGCCAACAGATAAAGTCTTCCCACTTGTAAAGGCAAAGGGGGAATGCATTTTCGTTGTAAACCGCAACGAAGAAATGCATACATCAACCGTAGCAACCAAACTCAAATAAAAACCCCTCTACCGCGAAACATGCAGTCTAAAGTAGACGCACAATTCGTTTCATTTTTGGTTTAGTACGACAGAGAAGTTCCCTCAAACCTCAGCCAAAATAAGGCGGACATTCTTAATCAGCATATATTTCACGCAATCGACGACAAGTTAGAGGCGCCATGCAGATTAGAAGGTTTCTACGTATACACATTGTATCTTAACTGTATACTTAACGACTGAATAAAGTTGCTACCGAATAAAAAGGGGGTATGTATAGTTGTATGTGTTTGACGAAAGCAGGTGTCTTGAGTTATATGTACATAATAGCTATGTTTACACACACTGTTAGATCGATGGCTCATCAACATTCGATCTAAGCTGCTAAACCATAACCTGGAAAGTGTTTGGGTTAAATGCCCTGCAAGAAGTACTGCGTACGCTTTTAGGTTCTCGGTGCAACTTGTCGTTTTAGCTTCGAATTTGTTCTCCGTCCTCACCATCAGCTTACTTCATCTTAGCTCGTAGCGAACTTTGACACTTGCACTACTCTAGTCGTTTGGAGCGACAACTCCACGCTTGTACGGTACACGCCAGGATAATAACTCCAGAACTATATCGGCTTGGTTAGTGATCCGAGATGATTTTTAACCTCCTAGAGGCTTCACAGGTTGGTTTTCAAATTGACATTTGTCGCTTGCTCGTAATGCGCCTTTCGCTTCCTAAATTCTTATAAATATAAAGGACAGACTTTGATGATCTTCACCTGTAATTGGAATAGATGGGTCACTTACTGTTTGGTTACTTTACATTGAATACGTAGTAAATGCGTCGAATCGGCGCATAAAAAAGGGTAACAAGCGACGACTATATTATATATACGTAATACTCTTGGAAAATTTTGCGGGTATATCACGTCAATTGTTCGTCTGCTTGCCAATTTAATTAGAGATTAACGACGGTATATGCCAACCATGTTAAGCATCTCCGTTGCGACCAGTTGTTGACAATCATGTCACTTTAACACGACTCTAATATATGCTTGTCATAGACTTGAGCGGTTGCTATGGTGACCAGATATCGCACGTGGGACATTTTTTCTTTTTTTTGGTAACATCCTTATTCGTTCTCCTCTAAATCGCACAGTGGCAGGATACGACACCGAGATATGATTCTTGTGAAAAACTAGTTGACAGTATTTCAACCTGAATGGATTGAAATAAACAGGGCCTTGATAAAAGTATTCCGAGTGTATTTTGGCGCAAGGCTAAGCAAAGTTGACTCCATAGTATACTCAAAGGATTTATCTAAATATATCTGTAGTCTGAACTGTCATGACACTGGTACCGGCTTAATAATATTAGAGGATAACCTGAATTGTATGTAGACTTGAATTAGAAATATTAAAGAGAAATTTCTTCTTTTGATATTTGAAGCGGGAGAGTATTTTCTGATCCTAGACAGTATACTTGCAATGTTCGGGTAGAAATAACAAAATTAGCGTTAACACGTTAAAGAGCGGAGTAAAAGGAGAACCAGACCCAGAATTAATTCGACTAACATCTTTTGCAACGGGGTTTAAACATCTCGGCAAAATTGAGTCTGTTTGATGAATAGCTACCAAGCTATTGAGCTCTCCTTAAAAAATGCCATGTGATAATTAACTGAATATATCGTGGTTAAGGCTTAGCAACATGATTACCCATTGCTGTATCGCGATGAACTATTCTGAGGCCTGATAGGCATGCTTGAGCATGGATTATAAGCTTGTATCTGTTGAGAAGGCTCACTAAAAGCCATGTCAGTAACAGGACCAAAGATGGCCTTCATCGTTGTTGGGGTTACGAGGTCAGACTAAAACTAAGGCATCAAAGTGCAAATGGAGGTGGATAAGTGAAAGAAAAATTCGATCGCCAGAATAGGACACTAAGTGCCTATTGATTGATGAAGCACTTTGGGCACGTAAACTAGGTTGACGGCGTTAATATAAGAACTAGAGAAAGAAAGAACAAAGCATACGGCAGATAGGGACCTTCTGGCGGGAACAATTAAGACATTGATTACTGGCCGAGGCACGGTTGAATCTGATAGTCAGGGTGGCAAAGAATTACTTAAAGCACCTTGCAATGCCAGCAGTAGGAATGTAATCATTGAAGCAGTCACTGCAAAGGAAAGTTTATCATTTTCATTTTAGTGCAGCCTTGATAAGCCAGCAGGTTTTCGTACCAGTAGGATCAAACTTAGGGTAAACGTGACCATTTTTAGTCTTCTTAGTTGTACGACGGTAAGTGTTGTGTACTTTATAATTTCGGGTTTTAAGAATAAGAGCTATAGTTCAGAAATAAGGCTTGGTTAAGTTAAATAAGCGTTCAAGATTACAGGTCCGCAATAAATCCGTATGCTTGGCATACTATACACATGGGAGGAAGAATCACATCCGCTAGGCCGAATATCATCAAGGTTATTTCCAGAATTTGGGTGCGAAACAGAATCAATGAGAGGCTGAGATTCTCGGTTAACTTTGATATTACAGATAACCGGTTGCTATCAGGGTGTTCTTATTCGGGCTAAGGTCATTTGAATTACAAGCTTTGAATGCAGGGCTATTGAATTGAAAGGAACACTATTTTGACTTTAATTAATGCGACAAATATGCTTAGGTACATAAACATATGTGAGGTTTAACAAATAGGGCACCTCAAAATACCATATTTACTATATATCACACTATGGCCTCACATATTGTGCATGTCTTAAATCACTAGGGGTAGAACGCACATTGCCAAACTTCCGCCAACGCTTGCTTTGATGTAGTAACAGTATTATATGCGATGTATGCTGTACGGGGTGTTTTTCAATTTAGACCAAGTCTTTTTTTCGTAGGGGGGGGGGGGGGGGGCGAAAAAACGAAACGTTTTCAATTTGATTTCAGGGATGCGAACGGGTGGCTTTATCATTAAGCGTTGTGATGCTACCTAACCTAATGTATGTGCTAGTTTAATAGGGATCTTTTTTTCGATACAACGTAGCATCTTACCAGAATCTGAAACGTAAGCAGTATTTTAATTTATTTGTCTAGCGATGTTACAAGTATTGTCCAAAGTAGCAACCATTAAACACTTAACATTCGAGACGTTAAGAAAAAGCGATAGATGTTTTTAAAACTAGCAACTCCTCGCAGCAGATGAAGACTGTTACTATGAGTTCTTGCAGTTGGATCGTCAGATCAATAAAATCACTTCAGTCGATAACGTTCTCTATGTATTCTCACGAGAAGTAGCCTAAATGTGACGGGTCGTCAAACGATCAACTCTTTAGGTAATGAAATAACTAACAATTTAGTATGCAAATGGTCAGACACAGCGGTGTCCGAACGTTATTATAAGTCATATGACACATCACACCGAAGATTTGAAATGATTAAGATGCCATTTTTTTTATAACAGTAAGCACACCTTCGATTTTTTATCAAATCATATTAGAAATATTTATGAAAAATTTTCTGAGTGAAAATTATGGAAACAAACGCAAAATGTCTGGTAAAAATAAATCCAGCTCCTCTCTTTCACCGAGATTGTAAACTTCGTCTACAAACGAGATTCATTGCTTCATTGTTGCTTGTTGTATTTAGATCAATCTCATATACTTATAACTGCATAATAAGTACTAAATCAAATATAAGACAGTCCGTTCTTTAATTTTAGTGTCTGCTACAAGAGCTTAAGTGAACTTGAGCGATATGTGAGGAAGCTTTAAGTTTTAATCACAAAAAGAAAGCTAGAAATATGTAACCAGAAATGAAATGAGTTGTTGAAGGGTGGATCACTGTTTTCTTATCCAGCTTCACCGTCTTTTTTAATTCCTATTCTCCCCTATGGAAAAAGATTCATTCATGGCCAAATGCTACAGGTTAGGGTTGTACTCAAGTAATGCACCCAGCCAATCGGTTGTTATTCGCTTGCTCTGTACGTATAATTCACGGACTAACATACTGCACGGCATACAATATACGCCGTGCTAGGCATGGCAAAGCTGCGTACTGGTCGTGGCCACGGTGCAACGATGGCCAACCTCATCCGGAGCCTCATGCCAGCAAGTTGGCTTAGAAGTTATTGCAGTCAACTACGCTGCCAAATCAGCATACTCGTAGCTTGTTGGCAGCCGGCGAGAAGCAAAGCCAGCGTTAGTATGGATAGAATTAGCAAGCTTTACAACCGTACAGTCGCACGGTGCGCCTTCGCTCGCAGTGCCTTTCCTTCGCCTTATTACCTGTTACGTTCCTTTCATCTCCTCCATTTACCCTCTATGCAAACTAATGCGCGAAAAATCTACATGTACTTACACCATCTGACAGGCGCTTGAAAGAACCTCTGCATCGGGCCGAATAAAAGGTTGTAAAGGCCTGCCAAAAAATTATCCACTTTGTGTTTTTCTAAGACGGCGGGGGTTTTATTAAGAAACCACAACGTGAGTTATGTATAGAGGCACCTGAGAGGCAAAAATCGTCTCGTAAAATGTTTAATCCGTAATCGCTCTTGGTGATGTTGCTACTGTTTATCATAATTTGTTTCGTTGTTTTGCGCCCTTTCTGCTCTCATGATAATCGATGAATCGTCATAAAGCCGTGAGAGAACTTATTCAGTAACCTGACTTCTCGATATACCACCCTTTCGCCACTGTCCCGTACCGTTGAGAATGGGGAATCGAGAAAAGGACTTGACTGAGCAATAGGCCACTTGGCAATAGGTGGTAGTATTTGTAACATTTCATGTATTGGTTTAATGTCCTAATTTAATACTACGGGAAAACAAGAGAGAGGAATGGGTGAAACATTCTGCTAGGGTGTCATGATCGTAAGCAATTTGACTCTTGAATACATCGGTATATTGCTATATATTCCGATGGAGCTACATCACTATAAAGCCTATTCGTAATAGCTCTTTATTTTATCGAAAACTGCAATACAGTTTCATAGCAACGTAGACTCGTAGTTGAGGACATTATATCAGCCCTCCCGGTCGAACACGTTTTGCAAGGTTATTGTGAAATTTTATAAATGAAGGAATGAATGAAGAGTTGTAAAGTGCTTCTTGCAATTATTATATGAAATGGTCATGACGATCTGGCCTCTGATTTACTGATTGACGACTTGCTTCGTATTGACTCAGTTATACAGTGCTTGAATTACCGGGCGTAAAAGGCCGACCTAACTAAACACTTTATCACCAAATAACTTAAGAAGTAAAGAGCTTCACAAAGTTTGAAATCATTGGAAACATCTGTGCATAGCGCAAAAGCATAGTTCCTTTTATAATTATTTGTGTGGTATGTAAGTATAGAGCTATTATAAGCTCTTTCAGATTGCGGTGTATGTTGCTTAGCAAAGTATTAACAAAAAGAATATTTATATATACAGTATATATATATAAGTACTTGATATTTTTCATCGGCTCATTTGTTTCGTCGGTTCTGATTTCAGATGACGCGGCGTGTCCTTCTTCAAAAAGAAATGCCAAATCCATTTGGGTTGTATTTTTTCGAAGGCCGTATCTACTGGAGTGACTATGAAAAACACATGATTCAATCTGCAAATGCCCAGACTGGTGCAGACCGTCGTCTAGTCCGCGATCGCCTTGAGGGTATCAACAATATTATCATCTACCACAGACAGCGACCTGAAGGTAGAAGGGCATAAATGCTTAGGAAAAATTGTAAATGTTAGAGCAAGTAGATATGTAGCTCAGCTTTTTGATTTGGTATCTCTTTGACGGCCGACAGCTATTGGTTTATATATATTTTTTCCTGTATACCTTTAGCAAAACTCCAGTTATGCTTTCGTTACTTTTTTTTTTTTTTTTTTTTTTCTTTTAATAATCATTCATCCATCCATCCATCCACCTTCGAACCGTCCTTTTGTATTTAAATTATGAAGGCGTATGCTTCCATCACTCGCTTAACATTTATTATCTGTTTTTTGCAGTGCCAAATTCGTGTGCCTTAGACAAGTGTGGCTGCAGTCGGCAGTGCCTTCTGTCAGCGGGAAACCCTTCAGGATGTGAGTGCGCCTGCCCAACAGGGTCCGCATTGCTCAACGATACCAAGAGTTGTTCGGACGCCTTTCGTAAGATGCTCGTTTTTTCGCAACGCTCTGAAATGAGACTTATGAGTGTTGAGATGCCTTACTGGGCAGATGTACTTGTTGCCACCCCACAACGTCTTGAAAACGTTGTAGCTCTGCATGTCGACACAGTTGAAGGTGAGAGGATCAAGCTTCGAGTTATTCCATGGCTGTAGTTTATTAGGAACTGTATGTTACTTACTTTCAATTAGACGTGAGTTTGTTGTGACCATTGGCGGTTGTTGCCTAGCTTTTTAAATAAGCAAACAAATTTTATTTATTTATTATTACAAATTTATTTAATTATTATTATTATTAGTATTGGGATAAGAGTAAGTAAGAGACACTTGTAGGACGAATGGACTGACAGTGCAAGCCTAGATTAGATTTACAGTTGTATATTAGTGGTTAGAGTGATAGACTGGTGGTAGACGCTCTCTATATTTCCTAACAGGACTATTCATCTTTACGATCCTACTGACTATTTTCGACTGCGCATTGATTAGTCCTCTGTATTTTTCATACTGTTGTGCATGTTTCTTCGTTCGTCTTCTAATTAGCCGTATTACTCATCTCTCATTTACGGTACAACGCATTACTTCTTAGGGCGGCTAGACAAGTCGCTTCTATAATGTAAAGCAAAGCATGTAAAACCCTCGTCCTCTATGTATAACCCACTTATTATAAACAAGCGACATTTTTTTAGTAGGCGGATTTAATACATTAAGGCACACAGTTGGGATTGAGTGATACATAAATATCCAACGTATGGCGGACTTAGCCCCGGCAGTTGTATTTGGTTCCGCCGATACTAATTCCAACTAACGCACTTTCCTCCCCCGCCTTAAGTTTCACTTCCTGTTGGCCTGGGTTTTTATTGAATAGTACCACAAATTGGCAGGAAGAGTCAATGGGCCGAAGTTACTCTTGGGCTCCCCGTCGCCTCAGACGTGTGAAGCCCTAATATCTGCAAATCTGGAGCGCCTGTTTCTAGTGCAGTCTCGAACGCTAATTGCGCCCACTATTGCCGGCCTAGGCATTCTTTTTCCTTCAAGAGCTTTCTACCGTAGCCGCTTTCGACTCCCACTTCTTACTAGTATCACTACTAGCTAAACATCTTGGAAGCCGTAGAAGAAATCTAGCATGACGCATACTGCCCCTGTTCCATCTGTTTATTACCATCTACTTTACTCTGTTCTTAGCGTCTTCTAGTCATCTATTAATCAATGAATAGCATATGGATGAGCGTACCTTCTGTTCTTAACTCTCAGTGCACACACGTACCGGAAGGGGCCACTTCAGTTGCAAGTGGGATTGAACTATTTCATGTATCAAGTAATGATCAACCTTTACACCAGGTCAATCCAGCTATTTTCCGATGCGTGGTATCAGATATTGTAGTTTGAAACCCATTCGGCTAGCCGGTATTTCTCTTTACCCCGTTTGCCAGGTTCCAAGAATGATTTTCGCTCAATCTTCTAAGAGACATTTAGGCCATTTTTCCACTGGCGACTTCTTTTCGCTACTTTCAAATCCCATGGTGGCATCCCGACTAGGATCAACTACACCGGTGTGTCTACCATGCTGTGTGACTGCGAGATGCGCAGCCCCGTTATTTTACGAGTTTTAAAAAGAGGGGCTTTAAGAGCTTTGGATTCCGCGAACCTCCTTAACCATACTGGGGAGTCGAAGAAATTTACTAACTTTGCAAAAGACTTCAAAGGTCTACGTCTGCCAGCTCGTCGTAGATATTTAATAGCACTTTGCAACTGTGCCCTCCATTTTACTGTTTGTATCGGCTATATTAACATGGAGTGTTCCTTTAAAGCCTTCATTCGAATAGACTTCTAAATACCTCACCTTCTTTACCATCTTCATGTTTCTGCTCAGTTATTGAAGTTTAATTTGTGTCATCTCTTTCCAGTAGGCAAAACTTTTTCTTTTCACTGGAGCAAGTTCCAGCCTTGCTGCTGCCATCTCTTCATAGATTGCCTTCAACGTTTTCTTAGCGTAAAGTTCCAGGTCTGTAGCCGTCCTTGATTATACCGTGACCACCCAGTCGTCTGTGTAGACTAATAACTCAGCGCCCCGCTGAAGATTTTTCAAGTGCAATACGTCGTCGTATACGACGTTCCTTAAGATCGAGCCCGGTATCGAGCCCTGACAAACGCCAGCCGCCATAGAACGTTATCGTTCTGTTCTGTTGGTATTTGAATGCCATGCCTATCAAATACTTTTTTGTTCGTTGTTTCTAGCACCCGTTTTCTTCCGTTTCTTAAATAGCTCGAAGAGTTTCTTTAAATATCGAGCTCATCTTGACTATAACGTGATAGAACTCAGTTCGGCTAAGCTAGCTTCATTGTGGCTTTCCCTCTACGGGAGGAACTGGAAGCTCCATACGGCCTGAGGCCTTCTTTTATTGTGAACTACATGTTGTGGTCTCTCTGTCTGCAGCAGGGTTCGACAGCGAATCTAAATAATGGGCCACCCATTTGTCCTGAATGTGTTTATTCTGCTAATCTCAATGACTTTATTCAGTATGCGGAAGAAGTTTGTGGGGCTTTTATCTGTTGACTGTTAACGTTCGAAAGGTCGTCTCTAAGTTGGATGAGGTGTTTTTCTCTTGGCGTCCGCTACCAGCAATTTCCACTGCGTCACTGTTACGCAATAGTGCTATTATTATTCCTAGGCAAATGATGTTGAAATATCCCAGCTCATCGGTTTTTATCATGGACTTAGATAACGAAGTGATGCGGTCCCAGTTCATACATATCAACCACACACATATAGGCTGTTTGTTGAAAGAAATAAAGTAGCTATTCCAGTCATTAATTTTGCTTTTACGTATGCCTATACATACAGAGGACATAGCTATAATTCGTAATGATGAAATAAGAGCTCTTTTGTAAAACATAATGCATATATATATATATATATATATATATATATATATATATATATAATTTAAATCAACTTACTTTCTACAGCACGAATGAATTATATAAATCAATCGCAAGTCGGTCGCCCACGATGGCGTTATTCCGTACACTAATAAGCTCTTTCCCGCAAATCCCACTTTAGTCAGCTCTAAGTTGTTCGATAAAGATACACCAAACGCACTCATTTAACTTATGTTAGGTGTTTCCATATTGATTTGAGATGCGCTTGCCCCTCTTTACGTTTAGTTATCACTTATGATGCACCAAAGGACGCATGACAGGCAAGTCAAATCTGCCAAACAAAACGGAAAGTATACCTTTTTTCTGACATAAATATTATTCCAAATCATGTAATTGAAGCAATTCATTAGCAACATGGTTCCTGTTTACCGAAGTAGACGTCCTGCGTGTATTAGGCTTTCTACGTGCACGAACGAAGCAAGACACATGTTTATTTAACTACAATCAAGGGAGGCGTTTTGGTTTGCGGCGCGAAGCGAAATAAGGTTTCATGCATGAAATAAGCGGATACGCGACAATCAGTAACTCGCTGCGCAGTCGGTCCAATAATTGAGCGCATATAGCTTTTACTTTTGAAACCTTGGCCGTATAGTTTTTTAGCTGGCTACAAGGTGCCAAGTTTGTGATTTCTCAGCTAATAACGAATTTATTTATTGGCGCAGAGTATGTACTTTGTATGGTGGGCGGGAATTCTAGTTTCGTTCAGGCAGAAGTCTGGCTATACAGCGGGTCTCAGCTATATTAAGTTAGAAAGTTCCGCGGCTTAGACAACTTCCCTTGATTTGTTATTTACTTCTGTACGCCGTTCCAAAGCGTGTTTCCTGTTCTATCAGCGTTCTGTAACGGTATTGTGCTGTGAGCACAATTTTAACTTGAAGGAACTCCTAGGAGATGGAGGTTCCACGCGGAAAAAGGTATATTTTCGATACCTTCTGCACTACGCGTTTCGCCGAAGCTCAAACTTGCTGAAACAGCTCGGGTCACTTGCCTTGTATACAGTAACGATGCTGTCGCTAAAAGGACTGTTCGAGAGTGGTTTACCATGTTTGAAAACGGCGGCCGGGACCTCGACGACGTCCGTTGCTCTGGTCGACCGCCTGAGTTTGATGACGACCATCTGAACGAACCTTTGAAAGAAGGTGGCCGTCAAACAAGTTGAGAAGTGACCAAAAAGATAAGCAACAGCCGTCATTAGCCATCTTAAATCTCTTGGGGCTACATAGAAATTTGGAGCCTGGGTATTTCACGAACTACTTGAATCCAACAAGAACAACTACGCTTAGCGCTATAGTTCAACATTTAGTCCAATCTCGAGCATGATGCGGCCATAGTATCCGATTTTTGCACAGAATTGACACCGGTGATACGAAGTAGTGTCAACATGAATCAGAAATCGCAATGGTCGGCTTAAGAAAGAAGCCAAAATCCGGAGTTTAACCTGATTTCTAGCCAAAAAAAGTAATGCCTTGCGTTTTGTGGTTCACTGCGAATCGCTTTGCACGAATGACAATTGATCGGCCCGTTTATTCGGCCCACTCTCATCGAGTCTAGCAAACAAAGAGGCTCGTCAGACAAAATCAGGTCATTCTAGTTCTAGGACCAAACATCGTCACAGCTACCCGCCAGCAAAGTGAATGGCAGGTTTTGTTACATATTTTCCGGTCCCTGCGGATTTTTATTTTTCCCGCTCGCTGGGCAATCATTTCCATGGCCTTATCTTCAACACAGATCGATAACTCAAAACGCGGTTAGAACACTTATTCGAAAGGAAACCGGGCAGTTTGTAATGAGACGGTATACATAATTTGGTGGAAATCTGGGAGAAAAATGTGAACGATGACGAAGGGCATGCAATGTAATAATTTGTTGTCACAACAATAAAAAAAAAAAGTGGTATTTTCCATTTAGTATAAATTGCACATAGCACATTAACTTTCTTTCTATTTAATAGATAAGACAAGTAATAAATTTCCCAAACGTA
Organism: Varroa destructor; assembly: GCF_002443255.2. Lineage (NCBI taxonomy): Eukaryota > Metazoa > Arthropoda > Arachnida > Mesostigmata > Varroidae > Varroa > Varroa destructor. The sequence goes on from NW_019211454.1 coordinate 74,456,698, forward strand.
GAGACTAATTACCGTTTAATATCGCTAGTTCTAGATATCTGCCTACGATACGAATTGTCATACCCAGCCGATCTTCATTTACATAACAAATGGCATATGCAGTACATGACATGTAAACTACCTTTACATTATGTCCAAACGTCATATATGTATATATATTTAAATTTAGGTAATACCTTTAGCATGTGCCGCCAGAGATATCCCTAACAGACATGTTTAATCAGTAGAATTGTTGTTTTGATCCCGGTTTTCATTCAAGGCCTGAATAGGTTAGGTCATTTTCAAGGATTTTTTCTCCCAGTCTGCGAATGGCTTCTTAATATAATCTGTGAATGAAGCTATACAGGTACCTCTTGATTTGTCGAGGTATTGCCCGGTGTCCACGTAGTAGTTTAATGGGTAACTGATTTGCTTGTTAATCTTAACTCGAAACATTTAGGTCTAGCTCAAATATAGCGTGCGCGAAAACATCATACGGAAATTCATTTTAAACTATGTTTCTTGAGGAAGTTAAGATCGGATGCATTATGCTGACTGCATTTGATTGCAAGTATTTCTTGCATTGCAGGACTCTCATCCATCAAAATCTGGATCCGGTATGGGCCTTGGTATGGAACTCAATCAAGTATTACTTTGAATCGCATTATATTGGATTCACAGTAGGCTAAATGCCCCAAAGATGTAAAGAAACTTAAATTGTTGCAAGGAGACTCTAAAAGTTAAAAACAGGCAAACTGTTGTAGCTAACTTGAACAGCCCTGTGGTCAGCAAACAAATCCATCTTGAGAAAAACTTGTAACTTTTGCTTTGAAAATCCGGGAGTTTCGGAAACGGTGTTGCGAGTCATCAAAAACAACGTAGTAACCAGCAATAACACACAGTCGAACTTATCTATATATATATATATATAGCAACAGCTATCGAAAAGACTAATAAATAGTTATTATTTGCAATTAGATAATAAAGTCCGGTAACGGATGTGTTGTCAGCCTCCGACAATACACCAATGTCCTGGTACCCTTTACTAACAGCAATGACTCCCCGTTCTACCAGAGCATGACTGGCTGTCCAAGGTTGTAAGACGAGGCCGAAAATACAAAAGCCACCGTTCAGGGTACGTGTATGGCACCCTTTTTTCAACCCTTGATACCGGTCGTGCCATTAGATATGTAGTTGCCACGCAGAACAGGGTATGAAAAGAAGGCTAGGTTGTGAAGGACTGGTGTCTATGTAAAGAAACTCAAAAAAAAAGAGAAACCATTTGAATGTTTTACGAGGAGCACAAGGTCGAATAACCTACGAACTGGGCAGGTCTGTGCCGCAAAGACTTCATGTTAAGAAGGCACCGGAAACATATTCCAAGGGTCAACATAACTGCAACGAAGGCAAGATCGTTGGAAAAGTTTGCTAAGGGCACGCAGCCGTAGAAGCAATGGCCAGTCGGAAAGCTTTTTAACAAGAGCGCTATACACTTAGGTTTAGCGTCCGATAGTTTCGTGCAGACACGCCGTTCACAACTTAATGAAGGACACGCTAATGCTGCGTACGTGCGGTTTCCCTGGTAGCAGAGACTAAGTACGACTGCTAAAAAATGTGTATATAGGTAGACATATAGAGCTCTATACATGAGAAACTTTGAATGAAAATAATATATCGTAATGATTTCGTTGCGAAAATTTAAAAAAAAAAAGAAGTTCTTTCTTGAGTTTGAACCATCCCGCTAACTGAAAGACAATTCAAGGGTTTTTAAAACCTATTTATTATTTACAATCATATCCAACAGCCCACATTACAAAACGCTAAGGGGCGAATATCAGCTGTATTTATAAGTGGCATATTTACTGCATTATACAAGCCGTACTCGAAACTGAGAGCTCATAATCCATCGTATTATTTTATATGAGGTTCAACAAAAAAAATACATATGTTTTTATCACGGTAAAAAACCGTCAAGCAGCATTACGGTAGATAGCGCGCCACTGTTGGATTATACACTCGTTCGCATCGCACGTTTCCAGACTGATTGACGTTGATAAAAATCATTGATTGTATTGTTGGTTAAAATGAGGTTTCAGCAGCTTTGAAAGTGTTCACTTATAATACACCTACGGTTGTACTTCGCAGAGTAACAAGTCTTCATGATCAAAGCACAGATGGCAACTAATTTAATTAACAAAATAAGAGACTACGTTTTGATACTACACAATCTAGATAAAACGTATTCAATCGTTTCATTAGTTCCCATTCAACGATTCTCAGAAACGAATATTGTCTACTAAATTTATTGGGATCGGCTGTCAATTCAATAAAAATCTAAGGAACGTAGCAAGACGTTTTGCAACGTATCCGTCCAGTTTGTAAAAAATTAGTAATTTTAGGAACCGATTCATACAACAACGCTGTCTGTGATAAGAACCTGTGACTTTGACAACAGTTCGATTACTCTGCATTATATTTTTGAATAGAACGAACAGAACATTGTCTTATATGAGGTATACTTGGACTCACGCAGGGGAACTCCAAACATAGCCTTAATAGAATGTGCCATTCTGCATAGAGCTACGAGTATTATTATTTTGCTTTGTTTATAGAGCGAATCTTTTTCTCGGACGGAAACCTACGCAAGATTCAAAGCTGCGATCTAAGCGGGGCTAACGTACGCGACGTGGTGACAATTGGAATTGAGACGTTGGGCGGCCTCGTAGTGGATTCGCGTGCACGAAAACTTTATTGGACTGATGCGGGGCCACATCAGCCGCGCGTCGAAGTTGCTGAACTTGATGGATCGTATCGGCGCGTGCTGCTTTGGCACCAGGAGATGGACTCACCAAGATCTATAACTATCTACCCAGAGAAAGGGTAAGCAACATCAACCATGACAGATCCTTGGTTAGCGTGTAACAAACGATAGAGGAAGGCCATATTGTTCTGCAGGTCACCAAGTCTTTGGGAATGCATTAATCAGTACACTCTGTTTTCGTTAATTTATCGGTATCTGTCGACCCAGTCGCTAAACCAATAGCCTTACGAGAAAGCACGTACGGCACGACATGCACGGCAGGTATCAGGTATTGCCCAGTATAATTTATGGAGTTAATACACAATACTATAAGTATGCCCACGGTGTCACTTTTCGTTTCGTTCTCATTTGTTGATCAACCCCTGCTCAGTTTTTCTTTCTGTTCCATAACACGGAATTTCTGTTTCGGCGCATTGAGCCCGACTGAGAGCTTAGCACGCGGCGCCAGTTAATAGGGCAAACTAAAGTTGCGATAAGCTATTCTAGAGAACGGGTCAACAATATAATGTAAATATGAAAATCAAAGTAAGAAATTGCCGAAGACACTCTTGGGGAGACCAATATCATATTGATACTACTGTTGCTCCGTACTTGTCAGGATCGTTTTTGGATGGGCTTTTAAGCCTCTAAGCTTGCTCGCGAGCGTGAAATCGTCAACTTTACCAAAAGTGTTGTAAAAATCAAGTATTCATTGAAAATCAATGAAAAGTGTTAGATAGATTCAATAAATATTTTATCATAAATATGGATAGTCTAGTCGACGATCTGTTATGTGACAATACTTTTTGGGGAGGTCAACTTTCATAGCTTAAGTCCATTGCGCAAATTTGAATCTCTTGACATTGTAAACCTCAGTTCTTAATACAGTTTCTTAAATGTAATGTAAGCGATGCTTCTCCATTTATTTTCGACGATTATTTTTCGCACGAGGGTTGGTAAAAATGGCCTTCAAAAAATGTTGTGTTAGTACCAAATCTACGACTACCGGCTGATCTGTTTGCAAAATCGGAATCAGCTGCGGCAAAAGCATTTGAGAATATGTCACACAAATGATTTTAAACCAAAACCCTGACTCTCTTAAACAAATGCGCTCTTTGCAGATTTTATTGATTAGAATTGTAAATTAAATTTACTGCAATTCGGGCCCTCTTAACACAGTGAACCAGCAAGCTACGGGCCTAATGTGAATAGAGTGTTTGTCCTATAAGTACACAATGTTAAATGTTATCGCGTCGCCATCGAACCTGCGGCCATCACAGATATAGGTTTAACTGTATATTTAAGGATCGGTTGATTTCGTTGGATATGTATACAAGGAGTGACGGTACACGTCTAACTACAGTTCCATAGCGTTTTAAATTTGAGCTACTTCTAATATTAGTGCAGTAGACGCGCACCAGCGAACTAAGATCGGTATTAAAATAAACCGGTACTAAATTCAGCCGCTTCGACATTTTACTTTGCAGAATTTTTACTAACTATTTAGTAAGTTCGCGGACTTTTACGTCTGACAGAAAACTCACACGGAAAAACATTGTACTGATCATTAGAAATGAATTTGGCACCTGGTCCTATCTAGGCTTCTGTTATAATAAAGTACTGCATCGACATTGTATGAACCCGTTGAAGCACTAAGCATAACTACGATGTCAGCTTTGCTGTAGGATATAATGTTGCGTGCTTATTCTATCTAGGTGGATTTTTTGGACTGATTGGGGTAATCAGGCACGTGTAGATCGTGCTGATGCAGATGGCCGAAATCATAAAAATTTGATTAGTGGAAAGCTTGGTTGGCCGCACTGCATTGCTGTGGACAAACAGGCCGGACGACTGGTTTGGGCCGATGCAAAAACACATGTAAGTTACCAATTAGATTCTAATTTCCTCGTTTCGTCAAACCTGTTGTCCATTTATAAGTACATATATGTGAACAGGAATGTTATATAGGAACAGGAACCAGCATTGGGTTATTTACTAATTTATACTCAAAGATAAGAGTACTAGTGGCATAACTCATGTCAAGCAGAGAAATTATGATACGAATACCTCTCACTCTATTAGACCTCATTTGCTAAATGAAAGCTTTCAATGTAAAAATGAAACACAAATCCTTGTATATTAATGTTATATATCAACATTCTGCAACCTAAACTAGTCGTTATATTAAAAACTCGTCACTATATTAAAAAACAAGAAAGTTTATTTTACATATTATAATATGTTTATCTGCTCTCCTTTGTTAATATTTTAAGGTAGGCGAAATGTGCAGAATAAGCAAAAATTTACACACTCCTATAAAAGAGTTGTTGTGAACTCTGTATGTAAAAATAAAGTAACTTTACGAAAAAAATCCAATTGGACAACAAACGTTTTCATAAAACGTAAAGCATCGTTATTATCATTTGTCGATGCATCTCTAAGCAGAGGATCGAACGTGCAAGGGAGTCGAATTTTAAGATGAAGGTGAAATTATAAGTTCAAAGGAGTAGTGAGGTTTCGCTGTGGTTTATAGATCTAACGCCTGTTAGTATTATCTAATACCGTACAAATAATCGAAAAGGCCACCGCTACTAAAATTTAATTATATATCGATGCATTATTATGTCTAAGAAATGCCAGTGTCTACTGCTTAGACTAATTATATCTCATTAAGCCATTTTAAAGCATAGGAAAGTTGTTTCCCGTTCTGTTCATAACGTCCGTAAGAATGGGCCTATTAATAAAAACGGATCTACACGGATCATTTTTATTTTATTTGTTGAGAATATTTTCCATCAGACGACAGCTGTACAGTATAAACAATAAGGTTTTTCACTAGGGCGCCAATTACTAAAGTAATCCTATGTCGAATGTTGCCGCAACTGTCTTAGATTGGGTTGCAAAAGGGAATCTCTATGCGTCGAAAATGGCTCCTTCTATTCCTAGCTAATTCGTAGCCAGGACTTGTGCCTTACGCGAGGAACGTAAACAGGGCTTGATAATAACTAGGACATTTCTGTAATGATTACTAACAGAAATCTTAGTCAGTTACTCCTGCAGGGACAAGGCATTGTGTCCTGAGAATGTTGTACTACCGAACCGGTAAATGTCAATATGGGACAAGAATAATGCGAAGTACTTTCATTAAATTTTATGCACCTTTTCAGTTATTCAAAGCAGGCTTTGGATGTAAGAGTGATTTTTTTTACTAAAGTAAGCTTGTAGTAATGTATTTCACATTTATTTTACCAGAGTTTTACTCGTTTACGCTCCTTGATACTAGTTCCATTGATCTTCCCGCCTAGCGATAATATTTGAAGAACTATTTATCTTAAAAGGTTTTACCCTGTAATGTATCTGCCATTATTATTATTATTTTTATATTTGTCCGTATTAGTCATAGGCGAAAGAAATATTTTGACATTGTTCAATGACCGCTAATGATTAAGCATTTGTGGGACCTCCTGCTGAGTCCTTGATGCAAGCATTATGAAAGCAATGCATTATCAGGATTATCGTGATCTTCGATAAGCCATATTATTTTTTAACTTTCATATTGCAGACGCTAGAGAGCATCGATCTGGACGGCAAAGACCGCAAGGTTGTGCTGAAAGATCTCCCGTACCCATACGGCGTTACGGTATGGAACGGAAGATTGTTTTGGACCGATTGGCAAACCCGAGCTATTCACGAGGCGTCCCAGCCTCGGGAAAAGTTAAAAGGCAATCTCGTATCTATCATGGATATCCACTATTTCGACCTAGAACGAAAAGGTAACGACACGCGCAAACATTCACACTACACAGGTCCACTCTGTGGCGCACACGTAATATTCGCCCCACACTGCCATCCACTCACCCACCCACCTGAATCGTCTTAATCGACTGGTTCTATTCTCGCATTTTTCGTGTACCTCATCTACTAGCTCCTGCTTTGGGTAACCCTTGCACGTCGATGGTATATGATCTCCGGATAGGCGACTAGCGGTGTCGCAATGTAGGGCCACGACTGAAACAAATCACATGGAAGCCGCTACTAGCTCATCCGCTCTTTTCCGCTTGGTTCCAGCTCCCCTTGCCTCCATGCTTCTGCAGGGGCATTCGGGTCCACCTAGTTCCGAGAATGCGCAACGCATACTGCTGCTGTATTCCAGCTGCTTTACTACTTGGTGAGACTACGAAAAAAATGCACCGAAACAAACAAACAGACTTCGGCAGGCTTTTCCGGTACGGAAAGGGGCCCAAGTTGCCATAAGAAGAATATGAAGACACAGTCAGTGAAGAAACAGCGAATACAGTACCGGACACAGAAGCAGAGGATTTAAGAAAGCTAGGGAATAGAAGAAACGAGATTCTAGACCTCTTCCTGGCTGTCAAGGTAAATTTGGTGGATACCTGTAACTAATGAACATCCCTTGAGTGTCCGGGAGTCGACTCAGTAACGTCGTAGGTTTGGCAATAGTCGTTGATGGCCTTAGACGTTGTAATGGTAGCAATTCCCCTCGCAGCGGAAGCAAGCCCTTCTATGAGTTGCCGAACCCGTCGCCGATATGACGTCACACAGTTCTCAAAACGGGGAGCTGTTGAAAGGAAGGTTGACGGGGGCGGCGTGGGCACAGGGATGGTGCAGCGTAAAAAGCAGGACAAAAAGAGGAAGGACGGGATGTATGAGCCCTCCTCACTTGCCCCTGCTGGCACTGCTATTTGGCAGTTTGTGAAAAAGTAAAAGCCGCTTACAAAGAGCCGAAAGAGAGTGAAATCGCGAAAAAGCTCGCCTCGAAAAAGACCTCGACGACACTGCGGCTCCTATCACTACAACTACGACTACGATTAGCTTCAGCTGCTAGCGACAGAACTCAGAGCGATGTAAAACTACCGAGAAAAAAGGAAAACGAAGAAGTCCTAGTGTCATCCGCAACGCAAACGGAAGAGGAGAACCACACTGAGTTGCTGCCTCAATGGTCGAAGAACAAAGCCTGTTCCAGGCACTGCATTGATTTCTCTCCAGTTGAGCTTTTGAGATGACTTTCAAACGATAAGTTACTTATGTAACTATATTGTTTTTCCGCTGGGACGGACACAGTTCGCTAAGTACTTTAACGTGGTATTGTTTGCTTGTGTGATTTTCACAATATACTTGCAATACGCTATTTGCGCAGCCGTGCAGTTCACAGGGTAGCATTCGTATCACGTAACAAAGAGTGTAAAGTCACCATTTAAGTCAACAAAAATACCGAATAATGATAAGCCCTCTGGGGCTACCATGTGTTGAGTATTCATAACGCACACATTTACAGCGTAATTTGTTCAGTTTTTAACTTTAGTCGATTTCGTCGCAAACGGTTTTCATTGTCCTTATCATTGTTGGCTCGTAATTTATAGGGCTATACCGTTATTTCAGAAACAAACCAGTGCTCAAAAAGAAACGGTGGTTGCTCACACCTCTGCTTGTCATCACCCCGTGGCACTTCCTGTCAATGCCCGACAGGTATCGAAATCCAGGAAGACGGAAGAACTTGCGATGCTCGTGAGTAGTTATTTCAATCGTATGCAGCAATGCAGCGGAGCCCACATTAAATTTTGTATAAAAAGCAAAGTAGCTGCTGAATTAAATGTTGCATCTAAGTTTATCTTGTTCAGATATCTGACAGATGACGTAATATAATAGTGAAGCCTATGTCATAAGCCTAACCATAGAAGGTCAGTGATCAAATTGCTTTGAAATTTGTCGTTACAAACGTTTTGCTATTTAATTGTAGACATTAAGGACATTTATGTTTTGACCATACAATCAACTAGTTTTGCGTCCCGTGATAGTCAGTAAAATTATGCCGAACACGTTTCATTTTAGTTAATTGCCGTCTATCTTGTTATTCTGTTAGTTCTTAAAAAAGTAGTTACTGAAGCAATGAACAAACTTATAGACGGGGATTATTTGTTCGGTTTTACAGTGATTTATTACCAAATATTGTTACGTCTAGGAAGTATAAGAACGTAATTTATTGACAAGGTGGGTCAGATTTATCGTAGCTATTGCGACCTTTAAGATCTTTACATCAACGCTGAGTTTTACCATTTAGGTGCACTTCCAACCATTAGTGTCCACATACGCTATTCATTGAAGTTGATGCTTTTCCCAATTATTTATAGTTTTTGGCATCTGTGACCTATACTTGAGCAATGCGGCCTTATGTATACCTATGTCGAACGGTAAACCTCGATAGTTCACTCCTGCTTACCCAAATTCCAATAATCATAGGTAACACAATGTTACTCAATTTTAATTATATTAGAAGCCAGATATATTTATTTTTATGTCACATTTTGACCAAATATAAGTAATAATCCTATCATAATACCCACGAGATCTATTAAGTGTGGTATGACATTTTGAAAATACTAATTTTTCAATGCCCAAATAAAATATTCGATAATTTCATTTTTTAATTTAAGGAGATATTATAATTTATAATATTTCGAAGCGCACTGAATTTCTTTTACAACATAGCACAAATATTTATAGCATAATTGTTTGAAATGGGAGTTGTCGGCAAAACATAGTATAATCAAAAAATTATTTCTACCGAGAAGAAAGTTCAAATGAATCGGACTTGAGATATGCATTGCAATAATACCTATTTGGCTGAAGTATGGAAAAGACTAGCGAATCAAGCGGGGCAAAAATTTCAATGTTCAAACTTTAAATCAGTAATGGTCAAACAAACGCCGAAAATACTGTAAAACTTCGAAGAGCTCTATAATATATATATGAATTTGAGCAAAATAAACATATTTTATCTTAAAATGAAATGGGTTTTACCTTGAAAGGAATATCGGAAGAAAATTAAATTTACTCTATTGAACTGTATTTGACAGCAGGTCTGTGCGAACTGGCCGCGTGTTCTCATGCTTCAATTCCGCATTGTACCACTTCTTAGGAAAACTCATTCTCTAATCCTCTGTATATAATATGGGGACAAAAGAAAAGGTACACAGCATCGAAAATACCTGCAAGATCCATCGTTGCGTAACGACGAGAGAGAGAGTGGCGCATTTCGCTTGAAATCTGCCGAAGCCTACCCTGCTTCGTGGGATCGAGTTTTACCAAATGCAAAAAGGATTTTTCATCTTCCCACAAACATCACACCACCTACTACGTGGAATGTGTAGTATGGAAATTTGCCCTTCCTTCCTTCCTTCCTTCCTTCCAGGGGGCACACAGAAAGGATACTCCTTTGTGATGGTTGAGTTGAAACGTATCTCCCTTTGTGGACATGCGAGGCACATTGACATTAGGCACCATTAGCTTTGCGTTAGAGGCATTCCCGTTATGTGATGCTAAGTAAAAGTTAAAGCTTCTCAATATGTTGACGACGGGCTATTCTAGGTTTTATATATATATATATATATATATATATATATATATATATAAGCCAGCTGTAATAAGAAAACGTACTCACAAAAACGTTCCCAAACTGCGTATACTTCTTTCTGTCATCTTACTATTTCAAAAATTGTGTGATCTTTGTGGATTGTTTTAAAAAAGCTATTGGCTAAATCAAAATCAAGTAAACGATGTCTGTGACTTTCATCGAACTTCTTCTAATCTAATTAGAGTACAAATCTGAGTTGGTCCTATATTTGTGTTATACAACCTTTGGAATTACAGTTTTTATTTCAGTAATACGCTGCCGTCTTCCTAAGGTGACGACCATAAATATTGCTATGAGATTTACTGTTCTGGAGTTGTACAAGTTTTTAGTCATAAAATTGATTCTGACTGGAAAGAGCTGTAATTTTTGCTGTTAAAAACCCGATATGATTTTTTCCTCTAATGTACGCTATAATCGTACCCGTGCATAAATTAAGTTTTTGGAGGACGTACAAATCGAAATTTTTCAGCCTAACCAACCTGTGATTTTTAGGTAAAGTCAGTCCATGACCATTGTCACCCACAACAATAATGGGTACAACACGCAGCGGTAGTATCAGCACACGCAGCCAATCCCTTAAACCAGGAGAAAATGGAATCCGAGAACCTAACAGAGACAAAAGGGCGTACAGTCAGGCCTGTGGATAGAATTTAGTAGACAATAAATAACAAGGTGTTCTCTCTAATAAACAAATAACTATACCACGAACTCGCTTCATGGGTAAAAGTTTATTTATCAGCTAATGTATGCAATGAAATTTGTTAACATTGATTGTCACTAAGAGCTCCGTTCAGCTCATTAACATCTGACACTTCTTCGTAGACTTCGTACTCCGTGTATGCATTCTTCAACTTCAGTGCAAATGTATTATATAAAGAGCTCAATTGCAAAATGTACAATTAAGTCATCTACTGTAGCTTCATGTGAGCTTAAGTGCTCCGAACAAGACACATCTTACTGGTATTGAGTGAGCTGTAATAACTGACCTACAGGCCATTTTATATTCTCTCAATAAAAATAATAATATCAAGTGCTCTTTCTTAGTTCCAGCGGCACTACTTCTTTTTGCCAATCGTGAGTACCTACACACCATCTCAATGGATACTCCTGACCGTACAGACGTATTACTACCCATTACCGACATTCAGGACGCTGTCGCTCTTGACTTTGACTACGAGCACAAAAAGTTCTACTTTACCGACGTAAAGTTGGACGTTATCAGGTCAGTATCGTTTCATTTTATCTTTGATGACGACAAACTTTTACGGGCGGGTCGCACGACGCTCGCAGCGGTGCCCTCTTGCGTGTGACGTATCTCTCTATCTATTGCCTAGTCGTGAAAGACCACATTCCATAGTTTAACCGTTCTTGCCTTCCATTTGTCCTGCTAGTCTGCTTGCATGTGTGAGTATTGCCTACTGCCAAGAAATATGTCTTCAGGCTTGAACAGCTCTACTGTGCACCCGTTCCTTTGTACTGTGCGTTATTTTTAAAAGTCAGAAAGATCACGGACGAAAGAAACGAGATGGAGGTGAATAGGGCGGAAAGCAGATATGAACAAAGAAACTACGCCTACGGCAGGTCGTAGATATACTTCCATGCTTGCCACTAGGCAGAGCGTATATCAGTCAGGTGTACGGGTGGCGCCTGCTCATATGAGCAAATAAGGCAACGCATAGTCTGGCGAGATTTTGCAGAATATTAGTTGATTGAGACTGATTTTAGAGACATCGAATACGAAGCCTGTACAGAGAAAGTAAAATATCCGTTTAAAGAAGCCGTAAAAAAGATGAGATACACATAAAGAAACTGCCAAATCGCTGCTCTGAATAATGCTAGTTTTAATTGACGACCGTCATTGATTGGTTAGATAATGACACCGCGCTGAAAAAACACTCGAAATTATTTCATAAAAATTTCATAGCAAATTATCAAATACGGATATTTTGACAAACAACAAAGATATTTTGAAAAACGTTGTTTTTTTTTCTTTTTTTTTTTGTCAGCTACTGTAAATATTCCAAGCTATTTATGTTAAATTTCACATGGTTGCTATTTTTACTCACGGTTCAGTGCTCTTCGGGTATTGACATTAGACACAGGTTGTAAAAGTCCTAAATACGTAGGTTTTTAGCTTATACGAAGCATCTAGGTCTCTAAAAAACCTTTTTAGGGTTGAAAAGCTTCTCGGCTTGCTTGGAGCTAAAACAAGTTTAAGTTTTTTACAGTGTTCGACTATTGTGTCATCTTCGTGTTGTACGGGACATTGAATGCGGATCATTGTAGACGGAGCAACTTAAACGGCAGTGGAACAGAAACTATCGTGAGCTCTGGCCTTGTGTCACCCGATGGCTTGGCATACGACTGGATAGCTAAGAACATATATTGGAGTGATTCGGGAAGGAAAACAATTGAGGTCTGCCGCGCTGATGGATCGTCCCGGAAACTGCTCACCAACCTCGACCTTGACGAGCCTCGTGCGCTCGCCCTCTTTCCGGAGCGTGGGTAAGTTCTACTTAGAGCAGATTTAGAGTTTTAGTCAAACTGTAAACTTTTCAGTGAAAATTGCTTGCTTTACAAAAGTAAAGCTATACAGAGGAAACCCAGCGTTTAGTATAGTTCAGTCAGATAGCAACGTATCTTCAATTATGAAGCAACCAAGCAGCAACTGAAGTATCACTAGGTAAAGGTAACAAAGAAGCGCTATGGAGCTTATAAGCGATAATGGTAATATTTACAAAAGAGGGTAGATTTCGCTGATATGTAGAATTACAGTGTATCTTTTATATATGGTATGTGGTACGTTGATGAATTTGACGAATAGAAGTACCGTAGTTTCCATTGAATTTAATTCTGTATACAATGAAATTAAATAGAATCTAGTAAATAGAAAGAACTCAGTGACTGTAACTATTTAATGATAGAAGATTGGCATCCTCTTTGAATTTGAACCAGATCATTCGATGGCTGCGAAACGCAGTATCCATACACTAGGGAATCTCGATTTCTACAGCAAGAGTATTATTGCCGTAAATACACCTTCAGGAGCTACCAGCTATAAGGCATGTTTCGCTGGTCGAAGTGATAATTTCCTGCAGGTTACTTTTTACTTTACCATAGTGATTGAGTGAGTGTACGTTGTTGTAACTCTACCGCTTTGCTGATGGTTACACCCTTCAATTGAACTTAACAATGGCCTCGAATATTTGTTAGATATAGACTGAATTTACATAAAGTTAGGGTAAAAGTGCCCGAAGATTTCTATATCAGTTTGATTTGGGCGTTTAGTTACCATCATAAAGCGGCTTAATTGTAATCATAAAGCCAGTGCAACTACGGTATCTTGACCACATGAAATTATAAGACTAAGAAAAGTACATAACAATACTTTAGATAATACATACCAGAAAAAAAGCATGATCGACTAAAATTATTGACGACGTAACTCAACAAGTTTTTACTTCTTCCAAAGTATTCGTACCTCAACTTCAAAGATAATGCTATTATGTTATGTCTTTCTCTCTTTGTTTGTTTTTTGATGAAAAATATTACTGGAGTTAGCATTTTTGCCCATATCTACGAAGGGACACGGGTTTTTTCGCATCTATCTTATAGGCTTAGGTTTAAGTAAGCCCTTATTTTTAGGAATCTGTGTGAAGTAGCCGAAACATTTTACATACGGAAGGCTCCGTTTTGATAATTAAATACTAAGTTTCATATTTGTCGAGACTTGAAGCTCTCTAACCTTTTCCCTTCAGATCGGGTTACTTCCCAGCCCAGTAAGGCTCCGAACTCGTTGATGATGGAAGAGTAATAGAAGCAATAGGATAGCTTTACGTTTATACAAGCGACGGCGTTATCTTCATGCCCCGACATGATTTGTCTGCGTTGAGTAATATCACGTCTTGGTTGCTGAATGTCACGCATCGGCATTCGCCCTCCGTCATGCTGGCTGTAATAGTAGGATGACCTTGTTTTTATGCTGTGGCCATCGTAGCCGTCATCCTCGTGCGATAATGATGTGATGTGATAGTAGTATTCCGATAAGCAGAGACGGCTCCTCTGATTTGTGGGTTGCACGTGGACCATCTCAGCTAGTGCTAGTTGGAGAGTGCAGTGCACGCTTGCTCCGTGTCGCCCATTCATTCCGCTTTAATGGGACGGTGTACTCCCTCCTGACGAAAGCCTTGCGTAGAATCCGACGAGTGGTTTCTGATCTGGGAAATATCGATTCTGTAACTGGGACTGGAAATAAGAGTGACATTGTCGAATTGCACCATTACAGTTATTTAAGGATGGTAAATATCTATTGTGAGGGTACGAGCCCTGAGAGATTTTATCTTAATTGAAAAAAAAATGTTAAATGCGTAAAAGGCTAGTTTCGAGCATCAACGGGTAGATCAAGATAAGAAACATTACGTAACTCTGTTCCTGTATATTTAGGCAAGAATTCTGAAAAATCTAAAAGTTAAAGGTGTGTTCTCACACATCTCTGTGATCACTACTTGTCTGCAATCCTGCTTTCATGAATAGAGTAGCCTCAGTTGCAGCGGTAAACGACTTAAATGATGTTAAGGTAACCAGGAAAAACCCGTTTGCAGCGGCGATGCAAGATGCAGATTAAAGGATGCTAATTGATTACTTGATGAGTAAAAATGTATGTTTTCTTTTTTCCTGTTTTGCCCTATTAGTTACGTGTTCTGGTCGGATTGGGGCCGGCTACCAAAGATCGAGCGGGCCTATCTCGATGGATCGAGCCGACGAGTGATTGTTGCCACCGAACTGGGTTGGCCCAACGGGCTCACCGTAGACTATGAGGCCAAACGGATCTACTGGGTCGACGCGCAAATGGACTGCATCGAAATGTCGGATCTCAACGGAAAGCATCGCACTAAGCTCGTCATCGATGTGGAACATCCATTTGGGTTAACGCTGGTACGTGTGGGCTTGCGACACTATTAGCGCGTGCAAATACAGGTACTTGCCAGAAAATTATGTCCGTCTTCACCGTGTTTTTTGCTTATCTAGCCTCTTTTGTCTTTGTTTACTTGTCAATAAAATACGAAATAACGTAAGCATCACCCCACATACACACGAAGTCTCTATGCTTTTTTCGTTTGTAATAAGGCCCGCATATCTTTTTTTTTGCTCTTTGCCCGTAGACGATTTTTGGCTAGACATCTATTCGGTAGTGGTTATATGACGGATCATTCGATCTCAGATTGATAGACGCCCTAGTATACATAGTAGACGTAGGCAGTTGCAGATAGCAACGCTTCCTCTGTTAATATTGACAGATCAGACAGTAATAGCATTCAAATGAAAGGAAAGTTTCATTAGTTGCAAAAATAAGAAGCAAGCAAAGATCATTTGCACGGTTCATGCCCCAGCTTTGCGCGCTCCCAGAGCTAATTTTCGAAACCCTTTGTACAAAAAGAGAGAAAGTGCTTGGCTTGGCATGAGTCCCGTCGAAAATGGAATGGCGGACGGCACCAGTAAGCACAAGACAAAAAAAGCTGGCTCATAAAAACTGAGAAGTGACCCCGACGCCACCGTCACGCTTGACAAAACCAAAACACTCGACGGCTGGTCGCCACCGGTTTCTGGCGAACGTTCCCTTATAATGGGTCCTGAGGATCAAGGAAACGCCGACTGACTCCATCTCCCCTTGTACTGCTCCTGTACTGCCCAGGCATCGCAGCGCATTGAAGTACATCAGCAGGACATGATAGGTGTTGTAGGCAAACCCACTGCTTGTTCTCTACTGTCTTAGTTTGGCTACTCAGAACCCTACGTACTGGACTTGGTTCTTGATTACAATAAGATGATAAAAGAGTTTCGCAGTGAGGCTTCTGACTCCTAGCAATAAGTTCCAGGTTTGACCTCCCGAATAGTTCTAGTTCTAACTATTGACTCAGCACACACCTACAACCGGAAAGCGCAAAGACGCTGCACCCGAAAATACGTCTTCATTTAACGGTAATAAGACGACTTATACCGAATATGTAGGTCTTAGCTTTTCACAAAAAAAAAAAAAGTGTAAAAGAATGCATTCTCTGAAATGTTTGTAATGTCCGTATGGCAAAAGCGACTTGTTACAGCCGATCCTAATTGCGTTTTACTTATGGCTACTTACCGCGGACCAACACAACATTGACACCTGTGACAGCATGGAAGCTTCATCTATTGGACAGACTGGCAGACGAAAAGTGTCGAGCGCGCTGACAAGAGCAGTGGCAAGAAGCGGCTGATCATCCGCGACGACATCGAGAACGCAATGGATATCAAAATGGTGGCAGCTACCAGACAAACTGGTACTAATACATGCGCTGCGGCTAACGGAGGCTGCTCGCATCTCTGTCTTTACCGCCCACAGGGTCATGTATGTGCTTGTCCAACTGCAGGCGACAACACTAATCCCTGTTCGACTTGTAAGTTTTCTTCCATACGTAATGATACTGTTTGCTGTTATTATCTATGTCTTCGTACACGATCTGCGCAATAATTTATTATTATTATAAATTATGCTCTCTAAAGCTGACGGAACGTTTGCTTTGCTACCTAACTGTTACCGCTTACTGTGCGCTCATTATGTACGCACATACCTAAAAATATAATAGTAGGTGAAACTAAATAAAGAGATACATACATTCAAAACGTGAAGTGGACAGTGAGCAAAGACCACAGTTTACAGCTAAAAAAAAACAAAAAAAAAAGTCTCCAATTGAAACACGATGTATATTTTTTAGATAAAGTCAATTTGAAGTTTTGTGATACAAATAAAAGTAACAGGTTAGACTTTAAGGATGAAGACACCCTTGTCTCGCTCATTTACTTCTAATTGCAGGTTCATGCCTTTTTTTGATGTATGCCTGCTTTGGCCCTGTAACCAATCCACTGACTGCAATAAGAGTTATTATTAGTACTCACCCTTAATGAAACTCTGTGTCATTTCTGAACCTGTCTTTTACTCCAGACACGATATTCTCTATTTATGTATAGAGACACTATCCGAAAACAAGTCTGTATTTCTTATTAAACCTGAAATAAGCTGGAATACAGGGGTTTGGAAATAAACATTTTAGGGTATTCATTCAAAAAATATACATTTCGCAAAAAAACCCAAGCGTTTGTATCCCAGACTCCCCGAGACAGCACCTTTAAAGTTCCCGCCGTACGATATGTGCTTCAAATAGTCTTTTAGTTTTCGATCCCTTAACCTAAATTACGACGTATGGTCGTATTGATTTGAGGATCTTATGTTACTTTAGACCATCATGCTAAGCGCGCATGACAGTCTAAAATAATAAAAAACTTCCAAAATAACTGTATGAGAAAGAAGACCCATTTTCTGTCACAGCAAATATGTAAAACTATGAGATGTTCTCGACGGCATTTCTAAAGCAGATTGCTCGAGGTGGTAAAAAAAAAACTACATTACTTCAAACTAGGCTACTTCAGAACTGTAACCTTCTGAAGTCGTGAAGTTCTGTCTATCTAAATCAAACATTCTATTTTTCCTGTAAAAAAAAAAACCGATAATTTTCAAGTTGAACGGTGACATTACTTAATTAATTCACGTTCAAGGTAACAGCGTGACTAGAATTGCTTTGCTTCAACAAGTACATACTAACGAATCTTGTGTGTTTATTGTAGTTCCTATGCCAACTACTTCGCGATCCGTACCTCGACCTACAGTCGCATCTAGCACCCAATCACCGGTGCCAACAAAAGTAACCCCCGTTAACAAGCCATGCAGCGGTATCGGTTGCACCGTAATGAGCGTTATAAACATCGTATTTGGAGGTAAATGATTCACTTTTTTCAAACAAGCCAGCTTCACTTCGTTTTTCTATTCAAAACCGCTCGCTATCGATCTTTGATATCCGGCCTTTTACTCTTCATTTCCACTACTTAACCGTTTCTCTGAGTGATCAAATTTTCAACGGAACAGGTTTCCTTGCGCCTGCATGTGGTGTTGACGAGTTCCTCGCCCAAAAAGCAATTCGTCAATCTATCCTTTACACACTTATGCCCCCAGTCCACTCCGGACCATCAGACCGCTCTAATAACGGTTTCACCACAAACGTGTAGCTGCCTTCCTGGCATGGCACTTCTTACTAACACTCGTAAAGTAGCAATCACTCCAGGCATATGGCAAAGACTACATCCATGGATAAGTGACCAGCCTTGTATAGATAGTCAGATATATTAGTAGTAGCTTGGTTATCGTTAACGTGCGGACTTTTTGAGCAGCCGCGATATATTAGAAAACTATCGGTCGCTGGAAATAAAAGTACCCTTTAATATTATAATTTCACCCCCAAAATATACAATGAATTTACTCTTGTGTTAAGGTGTTTAAACAAAATTCCCCCATTTGTATTTATTCATAGCCTTTAAACTAAACAAGCGGAAACAATAATTTTTTTTAAATAATTTAAAAGTAGCCTTCATAATGACTTATATACTAGAGCCAGCTCTTCACAGGCCCTGGGATGGCTAAACGTTTAACATTTGCGCCATTATTCTTAGAGCAAGTTCGGATAGACGTGGTACAAGTCACCAACCGATTTTCTTAAGGTATCGAAGCTAGCGAACTTACTTAGGACTGAAATACGGATATTAAGGGAATGTAAGCCATCGTTTAATCTTGCAATACCTGATCACAGTAGTTCGATGAGAACTTTCATTGTTATCAAGTAGCCACTGTTGATCGGTCCCCATTAAGCCGAGAGCCTCTTCAGGGCATATGGATACCAAGGAAAACCTTTTATAAACGGCTAATATCTCGGCATGAAAAGTATTATTATTTATAGAGCAACATCTATAATTTCTTAAGCAGAGTTCGATCTGGCAGAACCGTTGAGGCAAATTTGCACCCGTGGAGGCCACAGCTTGGCTTGGTAGTCTTTTTAAAAAATGCACACAGATTAGATATAGCGTCTATTAGCAAGGGGATAGTATAGAAAGCCTTTTCAGTAAATTGGACGATGCAGGTACAATATATCTGATGAAAGCCAGAAGTTACGAGATACTTAAGGTCAAAAATTGGACAGAAAAAAAAAGTAAATATGTTCGCTGTAGCAAACTGCATATATCTGCATCCAGCTAAACGGGTATTTGTATTTGTTTACAAGCCAGTATCTAACGTGATCTGCCAGAGATAGTTCGCCAGTCTTAAAAGTCCGACCTTTGAAGTATCTGCCAAAAGACGCCAGGGTTAGAATCGGATACGTCTTTAAATATCAATAGGTCCATCGGCATAGCCTACTCGTTATATCTCACCCAGAATTTTGCGATCATCATATTAATTTACAATACTTAGTTAATGTACATTTTAGTTTCGAGTAAAGTAACCTCCGGACATTGACTTGGCTTGTTTTTTTTACCCCACTTTTACTCCAAACTGTTGTTTTTATTAACACTGCGACTGGCATTTCTGCATACTGTCTCTGTGATATACCATCATTGACAATAAGAACGATACTTTTGGTACGTTGTTTCAGAAAGCAATATCCCATCAATGTACATGGTTGCAGCTAGTGTCCTTTCGCTTTTGTTCGTGGTTTTATGCGTTGCGTCAAGCGTTCGTTGTCGTTCAAAGCGACAGGGTAGTGACTACGCCGACTCGAACGACGACTCGCTCAAAGATATCAATGAAGAGCTAGACATAGACAATGTAGGACAGCACCCGTTTCACCATCACGCTGATGGACATCATCGTGGAGGAGGAAGCAGTAACTTTATTCCACCAGTGTCGCATATCACCAACTCAACAAATTCCAACCTCGGTCACAACAAACTTACCAGTGGACATGCTAGTCACACGTGGCTGCTCGACAAGACGCCTTCTGATGATCAGGTCGGCGAGAACAGCCTATAGCATAAACAGGCACCTATTGTAAAACTACGCTGATCAGGTGTCGCAGAGTATAGGTTACAGTAGAAAGAGTATTAGATGTAGGCTTAATTGTTTCGATCCTCTGTTAAGGCAGGGACCTCCCATCCTTGAACTTGATTTTTATTGCTCATCCTAACTTAGGTACGTTATTTTAAATAGAAACTATCGAAAGTACCCCCATAGACAACAATGGCATCTAATAAACTGTGCCAGTTTAATTCTCGGTTTCCTTATGGCCGATCAATTTTAATAGACATTTTTCGTTACATTTCGGAAACCGGCTATGTCAAAAACTAGGATTTCGTTTTTGAAAGTAAGTCAAACATTTACTTCCATCTAATATGATATCTTTAGAACCCTGTGATCTATAGTGGAAGCAAGAACTACGAAGGCAGCACTCAGTTGTACTCTGGAGCCGTTGACATTCCGCCAGACGCGAGCGACGACGAGCTTAACGACGACGAGGAACTCGACGAAGAAGCTCTCGAAGCTATGGACGAAGTTGAATCACTGCCGGGCGCTCCATCGCCGCCCCTATCACTCGTGTCACGTCATTCGCGGCCATCATCATTGGTTCATTATGCTACGTACACAACAACGCCACCTGTTCCTGCAGTCCACCTTGGCCCCGGTCAGCTAAGCCAATTCAGCCAACTTCTCGAGGTCGGCATCCCGGGATCGGCGGGAGGATTCCATTCGTCACACCAGTCGATCGAAACCGACATTATGTAGAAGATGGGCAAAAATTAAAAACATTACCAATGCTGACAATAGCAATATCAACGACGTATATATATATATATATATAAAAAAAAAAAACCCTTAATCTGATCTCTTGGGATTTTCTAATCTTAGGTTACCGGACATATTACGGAACTGACACTGATTTTGTACCTGGACGCTAACAACTGATCAACATAAAGTTCAGGTAGCCTTGCCGGTCAATCTAAATCAGAAAATATGGAAGCACCAGCTGAGACATTCACTCTTAGACATATACAGGAGTAGGCATAAATGGTATTCACTGATTTATCTTCCGGTGTGAGTAAGTCTATGAGAAGAAATAGATTCCTCATTGTCGAGCAGCGTACCGGTGAAGCTTCGCGGTAGCGCTGTTCTCTATTGGCGATTTAATGAGACAATTATATATGCGTACTTACATACATTCGATAATTGATTTACGAACAAGTAATTTATCCACTGGTTGCCTCACTGCCAGTTCGATTACCATGGTTAGGTTATAGCAGCGGAGCCGCATTTGGCTGATTTGTTTTCTAGACATGGATAATTAAAATGAGTGACTAATAATAAGGTATCTTGTATAAGGGTGAGATGGTTAATTCGTGCACTATACAGTATACGATTGTACGCGTGCAATATCTAAGACGTATGTACAAGACTCGAAAACGTATTTGTATTTGGGGGTGTGTATGTGTGTAGTATGTGCGTACTTTTTTGCGAACCAGAGAAAGATGTTGCTGGACGCAAAAATTACAGATGGTTAAAGATTCTCGTACATCCGAACAGCATGTTACATATGTGTTCGCATACAAGCGAGATATGCTGCGCCTCTGTGCGCGAATAAATAGATCTCTTTCTTTCTTTCTCTTTCTATATATATATATATATATATATATATATATATATATATATTTGTGCATAGTGTCCGTGTCTCATGGCACAGAAAGGCGGTCCTTATTGGAGGCTTTCGTTCGATGACCTCTCCGAAGAATAGCAATGCGATGAGATAATGCTTTTTTGAAGCGCTGACGGTGATGATGTGGTGATGAAACGTATAGGAAGAGAGAAATAGTGCGAAAGAAAGACATATATCGTAGAAGTGAGAAGCAGAGAGAAAAGCCCTCGTTTATCGCCTAGAAGATAAAGGCTGGATGATCTAAATGGATGACTAGAACTAGCTAATTAGTATAAATAAAAATGTATATAACGTATTTACTGTTAGATATACATAAGTTGACGAAAAATCAGATTAAATCATAACAGTTTTATTGTCACACATGTTGAAGCATGATTGGTCGGAGGTCATTTTTCATGTATAGCTGAGATAAAAGTGTTGAATAAAGGAAAAAAGCTATAATGAAAAGCCGATGATGATCGGTCTTTTTGGGACGTTTAGCACAGAACAGAGCACATCATTGAGCAACCAAATACTGTATAGTCAGAAGATGATAATCTCACCTCTACCTAACTATTATCTATAACCTATCTGCCCGAACTTTTCGTTCTCTTTCTGTTTTGCTATCTACGATTCCGATCTATTCCATAAACTATAATGGAACACAAAGACTGCGAGATATATATAGCGTCTTCCAAAACTATATATGTTTGAATGATTCCACTTTTTACATACTTTTCCTGGTATTGCAGATGTTCAAGATTATTACCGTTTTGGCTATTAATTCGACCTTCGGCAAGCATTTTATTAAATGTTGTCACACATTCCTAACTGATTGCAGCTTTTATATTTTCGAGTATTACCGATCTTCTGCTTTATATTTACGGTATTTTTCAGGCTTTATATTTAAGGTATCTTTGCAAAAAAGTCCATTGGCTTCAGATCTGGGGAACAGCCTCGCTCATCCCATCTGTTTGGAAGATTCTCATCAGGGTATGCTCTAATATCACAATGACAGTGTACAGACCGTTTTCACTGAAGTCCTCCCAAATGCGTGCTAAAACAGATTCTTGCCGTAGATTCAAGTAATTGGCACAGGGTGATGTACAGTCAAAAATGCAATCAATACTTTATTGAAAACACCGCACCGCATTGTATCTTTTGCTGTCTCTGCGTTAGATATATATTCACAGTTACCCAAAACGTGCAATTATATCAACTAATCGCACTATTTGAACATAACTTCATTTTCCTCAAAACGTCGTGTTCGCATGTTGTCAAGTACCATTTGCCAGATCGTTCTCTTGTCAAGATCATCTTCATTGATAGCATGTAACCTTGTAGGGATTTTATGGATGTTTTGTCATGTCCAGTAGCTTAAAATGCAGAAGGTACTTGTTTTCTTTATATGAGTTGATTATTTTGCGGATTTTTAGGATCTGTCCTTATAACATTTCTGTCCTTTTTATTGGCCTGTGAAGCTCGTTGACGTTTCCGGTCTTTTCGAGCGTTTCCTATAAACATCCTAAAAGGTTCCGTTTGTATCAAGCTTACCTTTTACCCGATTATTTGTAAATCGAATAGGTGAATCCTCCTGAAACCCCCTGCGATGTTATCCGTATCCTTCTACCTTACTTTCGTACTTCCAATAGCCTTTTAAAATAAAATTTCTTTGTTTGAAAATTAACTTTGGTCTACTCGCTGTTTACAATTGATTAGTCCAACCCTGAAGAGAGAGAACATTCAAAGAGTACTATTATGGTACGCATTTTTTAAGGCCGTGGAGCTCCTTCTCTTTATACATATATACCTATATATAGTAAACACAGAATTGAATAACTACTTTCGTCTTTATCATTGTGGCCTTTTAGTGATTTGTAAATTTCTGTTTCGTCAAATGCTACCAATGGACTAAATAACGAAAATATAAAAAATGCAAAATGGGTTCTAAATAAACGATATACTATCCGCTGTTAACCACGGGTTGTCGTTAGAAGAAGTGCAAACCCTTTTACAGGCTACTAGTTGAAAGAAATTTTTCGCTTGAGAAGTGTGTGGCAAGTTAGGGAAGTGTACGACTGATCAAACGGCGAAGCGATGCGTATTTTAATACGAAGTAAAGCAATATTTTCAATTTTATTGCACGAGTACTCATACAATCAATATATCATACCAGTAAATATATAGGCTTAGCGTGATCTAAAGGCCATGTTTTAATTCAGTCATATTTTCTTTCTTAGTATATCGACGATGTAGAACGCCGGGAAATAATCTATGATAACAATAATAGTAGGAAAAGAAGGCGTAGATCTACCACTTTTTTTTATACATACATTTACAGCTACCAGTAGGGCAAACGCGCGTGATATGGCAAAACCAACGCACCCAAAAACATACAAGATAAAATCGACAGTACAGGAAAAAGCGATAACCTTCCATAATGCGGCTTCGCCAAATATATATATATAGATGACACATTAGAGAGAGCAATCAGTACAAGATGTCAATGTCTATATTTATCTTAAATTGTGTGTGTATATATATTATAAAAAAGGGCCCTTATCGAAATGTACTTTAGTCTCAATGTACGAATGAAATCAATTTGAGACAAATCACTCACAGTCATTGGTTTTGACTCAGGCACCACCGACGGTGGCCTAAAAATTATTCGTAGCGATTGCCGATACACCTTTTTAGATAGGTAGAATAAAAGCGCAAATTACGTATCGAGGACGGGGTGATTAAAGCGCTATTATGTAAACATAGAAGTGCACGACATATATAATTGAAGTAAAGTAAGTGCTAGCTCCACTTATCAAAAGAAGAAGCAAACGGTCATACGTGCTGCTGGACACTTCGTATAGGCAATAGCTGATGAGATAATCTTGAATAATTTAGGCAGATTTTTATTATCTATGTCAATAAAATTTGTCTACGGTTACCAAACGATCAGCTGTTATGATTTTAGTTTAGTAATAGTTATTGCTATTTCAACGACGACCGTTGCGTACATAGGATGTGATGTCTTTAGTAAAAAAAAAAATGCAGAACCAAGGAAGCGTTCTCGTTTACAGGTCAAATAATATCTCAGCTTAATATTTGTGAGTAATGGCCTCAGTTGAAGATGTAAATGTTTGCGGCACGACAGATTGAAGCGCTCTGTAGAAGTCCAAGACTTTATTTGCTGGTTGCTGGGTCGTTTGCATATACATTCAGTCACAGGAACGAGTGTAAGGCAAGCTAATGTTTCAGGCTCCAAGAGCCAGGGACTTCATCCTGCAGTAACCATGCAGCATTACCCGCGTTCAAAACATAAAACAGGAAGGTGTTCAGCGTACCATGGTACTTCTGTTAATATTCTGACCTCCTCGGACGTTGAATCGGGATGAGTAGCTTTTGTCTCGCCTATTTAGAGTGCTTTCACCATTTTCAGCCGATCAAACTAATGAAATCAGAAAATATCGACGCTCAGTAACAGCGTACG
This sequence comes from Varroa destructor, assembly GCF_002443255.2. Taxonomy (NCBI): domain Eukaryota; kingdom Metazoa; phylum Arthropoda; class Arachnida; order Mesostigmata; family Varroidae; genus Varroa; species Varroa destructor. The sequence goes on from NW_019211454.1 coordinate 74,481,933, forward strand.
TAATTAAATTACGCTCTAGTTAATATCGTTTAAAGTGGATAGACGATCGACAGAAACAACCAATTTAATTCACCAGATTGGATTTCGGTTGAAAGTAAATTACTAGCTCGATTTTTTTTTCAAAACTACAGAGTTTCAATAGCAAAATACCTTTAACGCATACAGACAAAGATAATATAGTGTAAAAAGTGTTGTTTTCCTAATCAAGGACAGTGGGCAACCTTTAGTTACGAAATGCTCCGCTTTAGGCTAAATTTAGCCGATGTACGAGCAGCTGACACTCATGCGTACACAGATAAAGATGCGGGATAGGTACACGAAAGAAGCAGGTTTTTGTGTCCAAATAGAAAAGATCTTCTTTTCAATCGAGTTATTGTTACCGATTTATTCACTTCGATCAATTTAAATGAATCAGCGTTTTATGCCAAACGGCTCCCTTCTGAAACTGGGTGTTGTGCAGTTCTGTAAAGTCATATCATATAACAGAAGGACTTCCTTACGATAACATAGGTTTAGTGTTTTTCCAAAAGATGTAATTAAAAAGTACCTGCTTATGTTATGCTCTCTGTGAGTTCAAAGCTCAGAAGTAACTTAAGTTCTTAGTGCTGCCTACAGATTACGTTTGATAGGAACGCAAGAATACACCGGTGTCCAATCAGTTGCCCCACGCAGGCTTGACAAATTGATTCCTGCCACCACCCCGTTGCTTTGCTTAGCTTAGCTTAGCGCCAGAATCGTCAAGTGATTTTCAGTAACTCGGCATTTCACATAAAGAAATGCATATAGTTGAGCAAGCATTATGGATTCAACGGCTACTGCATAACATTAAAGAGCCGTCAAAAATAATGGTCTATCCTCCGAACTAAATATATGAACTGCTAATGTAAAAACCCAAATTAAAGTCTGTATTTATTTAGTCCTGCAGATCTATGGGCTTGTAGAACAGCAAAAATCCTACCTTTGCGGAATGGTTACGGCCAAGATATTGAAATCCGAATTCGATTTTTATACAGCGCACCGTAGGACAGCACACCGAAACAGGTTAAGCCACTATCATGTCTACGACTTTTTTTTACGGTTCAGTATTTTTTCATAGAAAATACGTGAGATGATGCGACAATATTCAGCACTCGCGCTGCCGATAGCGACGAGAGAATATACGCATAGCCGTTCATATCTGGCCTTTTTGGTACCCTTCCCTCCTTCAACAATAGCAGCACCAATAAAACCAAACGCTTTCGAAGTAAGGGAACGTAATGCTTTGTACGCAGTCGACGTCATACTATAGCTTCCCGTGCAGGGTCTCTACCTCTACATTTGAGAACAACCTTTCACCATGCCGCTCCCACCTAAAACAAATTAAGTTACTGAATGATTCCTCATTTGACGGTTCATTCTCCTATATCCGCTAGAGACCTCTAATCAAATCTGAAAGGTACGCAACGAAACTTGGGGGTAAATCTAGTCTAGTAATATAATAAAGGTATCAAATAGCACACAGTATGGTTCTTTAAACAGCAACTGAGATAGCGTTGCGTATGTATCTGTGCACACATGCACGACCGCACTAAAAACAAACGCAAAAAAAGACGCTGGCTATTTTATTCGTAGTATAATATTGCAATAATGACAAATAGAAACATTTTAGAAACTGAAGGGCTTTACGTATTTTTCACTTTCACTTCGCTTTGCATAGAATCTATAAGCGAAAGTCATACTTAATACCATACGAAACTTTGGTCGGTGATGGGAAAAGGTGGTAAACAGGGTGCAGACCCTAGAGAGACGGCCCAGTTTGGCTCTAGGGTGGAGTAGCAAGAAGACAATCTTTACTGATATCCTCCTGAGGCAAATCGACATGGTAAGCTGTATAAGAGGCGCGGTTCAAAGGTGCGAAAGGATCTTAGATCAGTCGAACAACGTCAATGCGAGCTCCGAAGGTTCTACTTACGTACAATGCATTTGGAACATTCTGCTTTGAGGTAGAGATAATCGAGAAACGGATGTTAATGGAGGTAGACTGTAGAAACAAGCCAGCCACTTTCGGCCAATAGCTTCGACCGACCGGCTGGCTTGAGACACACTGAATACCCCGCCAGTAACATTTTAACTCTGTGCCCCATCGATAGAAGCCTTGCACGTTACCATATTGTAATCAGCATTTAGCTTTGCTTCACATTACCTCTAAATCCTATCGCTGTAGTCAGTCTGTTATTGCTGATAAAGCACAATCTACGGCACAGCGAGTTAATTTCTAGTTCTGTATCTTATGTATATTAAAGCATCCACACGCTTTTGAACTCTATCGATAACTTTAGACTAACGCTAGCTAGAAACATATAGCCGGTTAATATTTAATTCTTCATATACAGGGTAGCTGAGAGACATTTTGGTGGGCTGTTTGTTGTAATAGACATGCGTTTACCCTCTAGACGCAAAACTGTTAGGAGGTTTGCTTGTTTTGAAGTATAACTAACAATTGATTATGGCGGAATACGGCTAGCTATCGGTTCATCTAGGCTAACGATAATTAGTTATTATAGTCCAGTACCTTGGCAGAATAAACATCGCCGAGATTATATATACATTTATTTCGATTTTTTTTATATATATATATATATATATCTATCAGAGGCTGAAAATGAGGATGAAATCGTTACATGCACATTACGACAGCTAGTCTTCTTATCATTGTTTTGTGTCTTACCTTTTCGTATTTTTGGTCTACTTTCAACCCATGATTTAAGTTCACTGAATCTTTTCGTATGCCGTGTTCGAGTGAGACATTAACGAATCAAACTACATAACGATATTGTTTATGCAAAGTCATTATATTGTTTATTATAATAAAAAAAAAAAAGGATTTTCTCAATTCACTTGTGAATGGCGGATGAGTAAACATGTCAAAATATCTGTATTGAAACACGTATTCAGACGTTTACATTAATTGAAATCTAGCTCATCAACAAAAAAAAGCCTTTAAAAACACAAAGAATAACATTATTCAAGCCTTTTCTTAATCGACGTCTTGTCAGATTTCATTATTAGCAAGTGTCATCTGCAACTGTTCATCATGATGAGGTGAAACACAGTTCAGGACCACCAAAATACAAATAAGGCTTGCTTTATATAATCTTATTGGGTTCGATCTATTACAGGAACGCTATAGCGTTCATACAGTCTTCCATAGCTTCAACTAATAGTTACCGAGTGCAGATGCAGAGTAACTCCTTTACGAAAAGTTATTCTTCGAAGCAAGAAAATTTCGTTGTTTACACCTTAAGCAGCTTCCTTAGACCAAAGTTGATCAACGAGGAGTTTAAGATCTGGAAACGCGCTACGGTAATACGAAGCGCCGCTAAATGTGGCACTTTATAATTAAATAGATCTAACTTAACATGGGTTGCAAAGCAGCGGTCAACTTGAAAGAATGTCGAAATTTTCTGTCAATCAAATAGATGTGGACATTCAGCAGCCCTAACCGTTTACGCTCTAAAAAATTACTAGGCTTGATAAAAATGTAGTCGTTAACGGCAATCCTAAAAACCCGGAACATTGGGCTTGCGACGAAGTAAATATCACTCGTTGCTATAAGGTGGACAGCTTCAACAGATTAAGCGTGGAGTAACACACATCTAATCTAGTTAGATTCTATTTTATCTATATTTGGTAAAGCATCCTCTTTCAGTGTTCAAGCGGTCTATGCGTCGGTGTAGGTTGTTGAAGAACTCTTGAGTGATTAGTGTATAGAGTATTCACTGTAGGCCCCTAACTTCGTTTTATTGATGTCAACGTGCTAGGAAATGAGATCAGGACACCGTGTAATTACCTCTAGTAGTAGCGTCTTATCTCCGAGTTTATTTGGCCTATCCGTTTACAAAGGCACGCTTATATATTCATATTGAAGGTAAGATAAAGTAGTACAGCGTGAGAGTCTGACCGGCCTCCTCTTAACTCATTACTTCCTTCCTTAAGTTAATGCAGTTCTGAAGCGTTTAGATTATTTTTGACAACAGAAAAGCCTTTGCGATTCACTCAGCATGTGTCACTTTTTCAGCACGAAAGCTAGGCTATTTATTATCGTAATTACTAAATTTGAGAAAGGAAACTGGCAGTTGTTATTCTTTAGAAAAAAAAATACTTCTAAGGACAATAGTGCCTTCACTGTAATTCCTGTAACTGCAGTTCATTGTTTACTATGAATAGGATGATCTTTATATTCGGTGGTGGAAAGAAAATTACGCCTTAATTCACTTTGTTCTGTAAGTAAAACTTGTCGCACCATAAAAACATTGCTACGTTAATACTCCGAGAGACGATTCAAAGGTAGACGTTACATGCAACCACCTGCATATTTACCTTTCGACCAACTATCGCAGTTCTTATATAACATTGATCTCTGACTAATACAAAAAAAAGTTAAAAAAAAAAACTCCTATATAAATATCCAATAGAAATAAGCCCAGCAGGAATGGAACATTAGGCTACTATATGACGTATTTCGTACGTTTACAATTTTCAGGTAGTTCGTATCAAAGTAAGCGCTATTAGAAGAGACGTCTTTTTATGTTCGTTTATTTGAGAAGAAAAGAAGCCAGCTTCCGGGAGCACGGATATGTCCGAGGTGGCAATGTTGAGGAGTTGTTATTTTATTTATACTATTATTGCTTCAAGGGTCGATAGCCCCAGACTAGCACTCAGGGGGAATGTACATTTCTATGAAGATTTCACACTGATGTCTTTGTCGTGCAATCTATCCGAGCGTTGAGTTTCGCTTATCTACAATTTAAATGCTCTAGATTTTAGCATTCTATCGGCCTGATTCAAATACACTATTTGTGATATATTTAGCTTGAAATAAAGCAATATGATTAAGCCAAATTAGCTAGCTGATTAAATGATGGCAGATATTCCTCTCTATATATATTATATGATATATTAACGATGTATCAATATACATCCTTTAGGTTATATTGTAAATAGGAAATTGTCCGAATACGTGTAAACTGAATTGGCTCTAGACAATTTTCTATTTCTATTCTAAGCGATCCATTTGAATACAACAGTTCCCTACGCGGGAAGATCACTTGTAATGTTGAATAGTCATTGGCATATACTTGTGTACTTTTCTACTTTCTTCTTTTCTTTTGTATACGTAAAGCCAGTGACGTATGTCTACAATGGACAACTGAAACAGCAGTACTATGTTCGTTTGTACCACTTCGACAGAATAACCAGTCTGATTACTGAAGATCTTTGTGAAAATCCTTTAGAATATATCGAATACTTTTAGCTTGTGTAGGTGCAGCAGAGTTCGAACCCTTCAGACACGGTAACCATAATACTGACCTAATTTATCCAACGAAAAGCCTCGATTTTTACACGCGGTCGCCCTTTACGTCCGGCTTAATCGTAAGGCCGCGGTAGTATGAGGTCTTCAACAGCGACAAGGTATAGTTGTGTCTTGTCTCTGAGTCGTCGAAGCTCTAAGGTGGGTATCTATTTAGCTATTGTTCAAATAACGATTGTATATAGTCTTGATATTAAATTGTAAAGACGTCTGAGTAAAAGTTGAATACATGAGTGTCAATGTCATCCATTGATCTGGACCGTAATATGCTACGAAGCAGAAGGACAATTTATTAAAACGGAATATACTTTGTGGGGTGATGCATTGTCGTAGTGAAGAACAAACGAATCCTATTTTGGCAGCTTTGTCTTTCCGCTTAAACAATCTTTGAAAATGTTTTTCTGCAAATACTTCATATCGAACGTAGCAGCACAACAGCTTTACATTATGTTGCCAAATGAGATTTTCTTTATCTACTCCTACGTTCATTAGAATTAGCCGAGAGCAAGAGTCGATTCGGTATCCTATCGTCCGCCTTGGAACTAACAGTTCGCCTCTAAAACTTTCATTTTATCCATAGGCCCACTATTAAAGGTTGCACAATAACGCCTTCATAAATTGGTGTAATTTATGCTGCTTTTTAATTGTTCTTGTGTTTAATAATTCGTAAAATCCTATTGCGACACAAAACAACGTAAAGTGTGTGCTTAATTTAATAGCTTTAACTCTTGCGTGTGAATGTGGGCTATAAGCACATAACGCTGACAGCAAATCTACCGTTAATATGTTTGCTTTATATTTTCCAATATATGAAACAACATTGGCAGGCTAATACATGTGTCAAATCAGTACATTCTGCCTATGAAATATTATTTAAATTTTGGCATAGGAAATGTATTTTGAGACTAAAAACCTACATTGCCACATGTTAACTTCTAGTTAATGTTTGGCGGACGCGTATCGTATATGTCGGCGGCCTAGCTCCATACGTTTCTAAACTGCTAGGCAAAAGAACATCGTCTTAAGCTTCTAAGACGCAGTTGTGCAGTTGCATACGCCTTCAGTGATTAAGCGCATTTTGAGATAATGGTATTGTTCCCGGAGCCATCTCGGTTGCCTTTTCCAAAATGGGTGCTCATATTTTCCTATCTTCCTATTGCTGGGTCAAAGAAGTAACGAGAATAAATACCGCCCGTAAGCTTTTCACTGATTTAAATTTCAGTTTCGATCTTCGACGTATTTTTTTTCTATTATTGACGCACGTGTGCCAAAATCTGACCACTCTTCACAATTGCATAATTTTCAAAGTTAATTGTAAGAATAGACATCAGCTAAAACCTTTCCGATCGTTTCAAAGCTTTCTTCGTCAGGTTTCTCTTGAGCTTGAGAGGCAAGGTTACAAGGGACTTAATCTGGTAAATAGCAGGGTTAAGGCAACACAGGCTTTGAAATTTTTACAAAAAATACACTACAAGTAACGATTTGTGAGCCGGCGCATTACGGTACTAAGAAAACCCAGGGTTTACCCTCTCGGAATTTCAAGACTGTTTCAGAAGATATTACGCAGTGCTGACAGGACTTCTTGATAATCTCCCTTTGTGGCAGTAGAATCATCCGGCATAAATTAACGATAAGCAACACCCTGATAGTAGAAAAATAGGGGATACAAAAACTTAGCTTTTCACTTAGTTCTTGCAGCTTTCTTTGCTTTGAGCTCTTTTTTAATGTAGTATTTTGACAACTGTATTTTCATGCTCATGTCTGACGCAGACAGCCACGTCTCGTCATGCATCCATAGCAAATGTGACCCTTTTTTGATACATCTATGTTTACTCGAAATTAGGTCTTTAGGCATAATTTTCGTTGGGAGCCTCCTTGCTTTCAAGTGATCTTTGGAAACGGTCCACCACTACTTGGGTGGGACGTGTCAGTTTTTGGCGAGTTTCCTTAGGATCGTTCGCCGATTTTCCACTATGAGTTATGTTGCGTCTTCTTGCCATACTTGCATTTGTCATACACGTGACAGGCAGTCGAAGAACGAAGGTTATTTTTAGAGCAGTCTCGTCTGTCACGAGGCGAAGCTACTAGGACACTCTGCGTTGATTCATAACCTGACCTCTAAAAGTTTTTTTGACGCAGTACCATATATAAGCTATGCCTTAAGAGATCGCCGATTGCATAGCACAATGTGCATATTTGATTAGAACAGTCATGTCGCATCTGACTAAGAAACACCTTGTGACACGAAGCACCTGTTGTAACAGGAAAAAAAGCCCTGTAATACGCAACCTGTGAAGTTGAGCTGGAGGGGATTGGTAGACCAGTATAATTCGTAGTTTTTTTTTCTCATACATATATGTGCTGCATTTTCTATAAATATTCGCAATGCATTTGCATAAACATTTTGAAGTTAGACGTCTTAAGTTACGTTGAAAGCACCGACCTGCCACCCGCAACTGTCATTATCGAGCGCCACTTCCGTCCTGCAAGCTGTATTTAGTAGATGCAGCAACGGGAAAAGATGAATTGGGTGCAATTGTCAGCTGTTCAATTACTGTTATCGGTGTTTGTTTCTCCGTTTCTACGTCTGTTCAGCTCATTTAAACAACTAGTCAGTCATCAATGTTCCGGTTTATCTCATTGTTTTAGGCTAAGAGAAAGCAAAAAACACTTTGTCTTCTTTTACTTTGTTTCGCACTGCACTGGTCGGCTGTGCTCTGTAAGATTATGTGTTAATCTTCTTTCGCTCTTTGCATATCTATGTCTGTGTGTGTGTGCTTGCATTAGGTCATCGAGGTCTACGATAACCACCACGGCTAGTGCTTCCGTCTACAGCAACGACTGGTCTCACCAACACACATTTGTTCCTCTTTACCTCTGTCCACCCTAGCTTCCTACCATGCACCTGCAACCATGCCATCATTCATGATGTAGCCAGCATTGACGGACCAATGAACACACAAACGTACCACGACTACGTCTGCCGCTTCTGACCCTTCTGTTCTCATTCTTCTGTTCTGCCCGAGAGGGTTTGCGTCGTGCCGGTGAAGACCCCATTCCCTCTCCTTACTACCCAGACTCATCAAGTCATTCGTGGAGAAGTGGTTCTCCTCACTGGGGTCTCTCTCAGCAAACACCGCGATAACTCTTCAGCCCCAAAAACCGCAAGCTTTCGATCTTTACTCCTCCTGCATCAGTGGGGCCCTTCAAGAGCCGGAGGCTAAGGCTTTTCTTGAATGAAGCAATTTCCACACGGCCCAACATTAGGGCAGCACCCCAAAAGCTGAGGCTAACCTCAGAAGGCGCATCACCGCTTCAGTTCCTGCAGTTGCGTCACCGCATCGATTCAGTGTGACACGTATTCGAACTTTCCTAGCTTTTTTCTCTTTGTTCTCAAAGCTTCGTTGGTATGCGCATAGCTAGTAAGTATGTAGTGTAAAAAACGTAAAAAGGGCATGTTGGAGGTGGCCAAAAGACATAGAAGAAAGTAGAAATAGTGGAGGTTGACGGTTTGGTCGTGGAATTGAAGATATTCTAGAACGTGAGAAGACGGAGAGCTATATGATAGAGAGGGCGCGAAGCGGGAAGAAAAGACTGGAAGGCGTTATAGTATTTTCAATTTTTCCTTCTTACGCCAAACACACCGAACCTTTCACACTTTCTGTTATCGTCTCTATACTTCTGGCTTGTCCCTCCGCACGGCCCTTCTAGGGATGTGTGTCTACGACCTTGCATACGTGAGCACAAGTTGGTAAATGTCTGCCCGTCTGTTTGTTGAATGTTGTCTGTGCTATGGTGGGTGAAAGTCTGGTACGCAAGCCTTCATTCCTTTCAGCAGGGGTCGACTGACGACGCAGACAAATCGCAAATTCCTCGTTTTTGTTTAGAAGGAGCGAACATCTGGGCACACTCGGCTAGTCAGCCAACCCGAGCAACCAACCCAGCGACCGCCAGACCCAGTAAATGGCCAAAGAAACAAGTAAGCGCTAGCCCTATCAGCAGAAACAGCAGCACTGGGAGCGATGAAGTACTGAATAAAACCAGTAGAAGGGAGAAATAGCGAAGATAAAAATAGAAAGAACGACTTGTCTGACGTCTAGTGCCAGGCACGTTTCTGACGCTCTTCTCCCCTGCCAGAAACAGGAGAAAGGAATACAGAAAAAAGTGGAGCGAAGGTTTTGCACCCCAGTCGTCTAATGGGACCCACTTTTAAATGCTCTAGACAAACAATGTAGAGCAATGATACGGACATTGTGCGCTATATCAACAATTTACCTAAAAGTTTTCCGACATTTCGTTCCAAGCTGCAGATTATATTGTACCTATATTTATTTTATACACGTATGTTTTTTATGTTTATGTTTTAGCAACATCTCCTTCCGTTATAAAGTAATACGCCTAATTGCGTATCATAGTATATTGTTACATACTCCAAATGTAGCACGTGCGTTATATATACGAATTTTAATTTAGAATAGATTTGTCTTTTTCATTACTTGCTGCTCGTATGACAGCTAGAACATGCAAGCAACACGTGGCATTTCGATAAATGCTAAACAAGCGATAGAAGAGAACGAAACATGTTTTTAATGGTATTGGGTATTTTTAACTAGAGTTACAATCAGTTCTAAAGCACATAAGGGATAACTGAGCGAGATTTTTTGAAATATTTTTCTTAGAGAGCTTTTGACGAAAGTAGATTTTTTGCGAAACATAAATTGAAAAATAAGGATGTCTAGATTTCGGAACTTGATTGCTTTGTATAGAAATAATAGTGATTAGAATAGACATGGCACAACCGATCGCATTGAGCTTCGTCAATAATCATGTAAACATATGTGCGGCCGAAACGACACAGATTTCAGTTCCGTTTTCTCCTATTGATTGATAACCGGTTAATATTCAAGAATCGACTGTTTGTTCGCGATTATTTTTTTAAATTGTCGCACAACTGAATCTTTTTTTTTGTTTTTTCTGATTGATATCGATCATGAAACAGCCGACAGAATGGAGAACGGAGCTTTTTCTCCCAAGGCAAACAGTACGCGTTGGGAATGTCAAACTTGCTTCATTCGATGTACATATTTTAAAAAAATCGGTTAAAATAAATCGGTAAAAAAATAGTTGAAAATTGATTGGTTAGCTGGCACCTTACTATTATAGCTATGACCAAAGAGAACGTTAAGGTCTTAGGGGCTGACGCGCATGTTGGAAGGCGTCCTACGATCATGCGGCCATCAGTGGCTCGATCACTAGCAGATAGTTACTACGCCATAGCTTCATGGGTCCTCTGGACGAAAATCCAAGTGTCCAGCAAGGCCTTTCTAAAACAATGACTCGAGTACCTGACATTTTCAATAAAATTACGGATTTATTTATCTATCCAAAAATTCCCGCAGATCTTCGACAACGGCAAAAGCCGGCTCGCTTATTTTGTTGAGGCAGCCTATTACAACTAGTAAATAGACCTATGGACTATGAACGAGAACTAAACGAAGGTAAACGGAGTCTTCAGTGCGCATCGGACAAATACTGAGAATAAGGAAATCAACTGAAATTTCACATCATACAACCGCAAAGTCCATTAAAAATGTATTATTGTGAATTCCTATCGGTGATGGTATTATTATTTGTCGTTAAATTCAGTTCAGGAGTCTGTAATAATCGTCGGTTGTGTCAAATCAATGATGGAACTAATGTACGGTGTATAGAGTTTTGTATGTATTGACTAAAGAGACATCGTTTCGATTTCAATAAAAATTAAGGGTACGTAGATACTCCAGTTTAATAAAAACTACCTAGGACAAACGAGGATTGCTACCGTAAGCATAAACAGGATATGGTACAATGGACAGATCTTTAGAATTTTCATATCATTTTTACATCACTAACGCCATTTCGTAGCATGTTTAACACAAAACGATACATCTCAGATTGTAGATCCCCTTACTATATGATAGGTTTTTGTAAACGCACAATTCTACTTTACTCTTCATTGGACTCGGGATTGACATCGGCAAATTTTTGCGAGCATCTGATGAATTATTAATGCTTCAGTGTTTTCAGCAGCGTTTGCCTTTCCCAAAGCTTTTCTATACAAAATGGCGTATCCGCAACTGAGTACAGCAATCCGTTGTTCGTAAACGGGTGAAAACCAGGATTTTTTTTTGAAAAAGGCGGGTTTGATTCTGTCTTGCTAGTCGAATTGTGCAGTGGGTGGTTCTTCCAGTATAGCTGAAAACTATACAATGTCGCCGGCGCTATCTTTATTTCACGCTTCAAGTCATTGTGATTACCAAATATATGACTTTATATACGTACTCCAAACTTTGGCCATTTAAGCAAATCATCAGTTTATGCTAATAGACCTGAATATCATTGTCTCACATATACAACGGAGTTTTAAGGGCAATATAAACTGGCCACTGTAAAATTAAAACGATATTTTTTTGCATTGGGCATAAAAGTGCATAAGCGACTGACTGACTGACTGACTGACTGACTGACTGAGTTGGGAAACGGTGGTACATAGACGGACATATATATGTATCTATCCAATGAAGTCAAGAAGGTGTCACTAAGACGTTCGACTCTTTTCAGCTGGAAGACCCATAATCGGGCTTGTGGCGCCACCACGTCCGTCATCCACAAGTAAATTTTAAAATATTCAAACGTAAACTTTGTAATTCAGAAGCGTTTTGAACTTCCGGTCGTATTTCGTTGTTTGGAAGAAGAAAATGGAGTATCAGAGTTTGCATCAAATTCTGTGATAAAGACAAAATCAAACGTTCACGAATAAATTCAGTGCTGCAAAAGGCCTTTTGGGGATAAGTTATGAGTCAATAGCGAGTGTACAGATGGTACTGACAGCTTTACGACGCATGGGGGAGTCTTGGAGACGACCCTAACGGTGGGTGACCACTTATAACGGATAACGGTTGAAATATGGAAAAAGAAAACAAGTTATCATGGACGTTCGCCAAATCACCCTCGAAGGGTTCATGTGGGTTACATCGGACCATCTTAAAATATTATCAGGAAGCAATAAGAATTACAGGAATTATTGTGTCGACATATTTGCGTTTCGAATAAGGGCGGACCCGTTAACAGCCGTTTCAGGAAAACCTTATGAACTTTGACCTCAAAGAAGAGCTGGATTTGCCTCACTCCATCATTACATGTAACGAAGAGTAAGTGTACGGGCGTGACGTAGGGATAAAAGCAAATTGACTGGTTAACACTCCAAAGACCAGTCTAGACGAAAGGATGCCGTAAATCCAGGACAAAAACCAATGTGCTTTTCATCGTGTTTCTCTACTGTTGGCGAGTTGTGCGTTATGAATACTAGAAAGATTTATCAAAAAATTCATAATAAACCCATAATAAGGTTTGAAAACTTTTCCAAAGATTGGGAAAATATGCTGTACATTTGCGTTGAATATAATGGCGATTACGCCGAACAATTAAAAAAAGCTTGGCTGATCGAAATATGCTTACACGGCACAAAAACAAATTATAGATAATTCATTTACTTCGTAATAATGTTCCAGACAAAGTGGAACACATTTTATCAGGTTGATCGTCGTAGCAAGCATGTGCTTGTTGTTATCGCCATAAAGAAAAGTCCGCCATTTCTGAAAGTGAATTGTAAGGTTACTTTGAAATATGTACTAGAATTAACTATTGTCGCACACGCCAGAAGGACTCCGATCGACATTATAAACTTAAAGAAGTAACTTAAAGAAGAGGTACCCGGAATCGACAGTCCACTGAATTGTGACTGAGTGAGCGACTGGTGAGCAGACAGGAATAGATCTGTATGCCCGAACGGGAGAAACACAATAAGAAGCCCCCTGTATGCACCGCAATGCAAGCAACGGCATTTTTTCTTATTTCCATGCTCTGATGCCCTATTATCGTATAAATTTGTCGCCGTAGAGGCACAGCTTAAAGTCTTCACGAAGATCTTAGATACAGGTCTTATTTCAGAAAACTCAATCGGAAGCTCTTTGAGGACATTAAATTCGAGTGAGCTGATCAATAGCATTGGCTTCTAAATTCTGTCAACTATAGAACAGTAGATTATCTTCAGCGATAAAAAAAATACTCAGTGTCAATTCGAAAATTAGTAACAGAAATGGTAGCTAGCTTTCCTATAAATCAGAAGATACTTCAAAGAAAAACGGAACTTCTAGCCAATGTCCATGTTCTACGTATTGTGCCTAGTCGAGAAGGCATTATCGTCACATTCGAACGGTAGCCATATGATTTTCAGCAAGACTGCGTACGAGCAGTATCTTGCGGGGGTTGGTTGAACGTGCGAACAACTGCTGGTACAGAAGCTTATGACTACCTTGCAACTTAGATTTGAATTCTTCGGGTTAATGTATGGCGTAATTAAGATGAAATCTAACGAATCTCAAACTGACAATACTGACTCGCTTACGGAGGGCGTTCAGAGGTATAGATAAGAATGTTTGGGCAAAAGTCTCGTTAACGGTTTAGGCCTCGAATTGCAAGACTTTTCTACGCAAATAACAGTTATGTTGATGACAGTTAGGATGCTAAAGAAAAGTCAGTTGTTGCTAAAATAGAACCAGAATCATATTATGGCATTGGCAGAAAGTTTGCGATGTGAACGAACACCAATATTTTGCCAAGTTTTCGTATCCAACAAACTTCTGTTAAGATCATAAACCTTTTACTTTAGAACTCTACGGTTTACACTGTTACTAGCCTTCACGTGGTTCCCTAAGAATGCGAGAAAGTTTCGAGATAAGCCGGGAAATTTATAATACGGGATTTAAGTTGTTTGGAAATCGCTGCACGTAACGCAAAAAGCATTTTGACAATCTTCCGAAATTTTATTGCAAACGTTTCTAGGAACCATTTTCAAGATACTATTTGTCGCCAAATAATTATCCAGGTAAGCAATATAGCAATAATAATAATAATAATAATTTACTTTAATGACAAATTTGTAGGTAGAAAACCTTATCAATTTGCATGTTGTCAACCTGTTACTAGTAAAAACCGAGCTTCTAAATTTTCGGCGCTACCGCCTACCCAACACTATTGGCGAAAGTCTTTCTAAAATTCAATAGTTAGTTTTTTTACAATATTTTTTTTCTTCTAGGGTTCCCTTTTTAAAAGCCCAGGCTGTAAAATCAAACACGTTTGGATGATATTTCAACGAGTCCGTAACCCATATCGATTACTACCTATACTCCATATATATATATATATATATATATATATATATATATATATATATATATATATATATATACCTATACTGTACAGCTGTCACTTGTGCGCGACTTTAGTGATCTCAGTGAAAGTTCCACTTTGCGAGTGACGATTGCGGTATCTGTTTTTCCTGTTTGGTCCTTGTGCTGTTTCTCTCTCTCTGACTTCCATCTATTCTAGCCAATTGCCGCCAATTCTTGCTACTGTCGATTGAAACATTATGTCTTTTAGAAACGCGTCACTAGTGACCTTTTATCATTCCTTGCGGTTAGAATTGTCAAGAACAGCCATGAGTAAAAATGGCCTCTCCATTTCAAGCAAAAGAAGAGTGTGGTGTTAAACTTCTTTACCTTCACAGCCTGACGATGTTGTTTCATGGAGTAGTAAAGGATGGAATTATGTCAATCTTTTGACGCTTTACGCCCTTGTAGGAGTATTGAAGAAGCTTTATAGAAGTTGAAGTTAAAAAAACTTGTCACAGAAACAAA
Organism: Varroa destructor; assembly: GCF_002443255.2. NCBI lineage: Eukaryota > Metazoa > Arthropoda > Arachnida > Mesostigmata > Varroidae > Varroa > Varroa destructor. The sequence goes on from NW_019211454.1 coordinate 74,497,020, forward strand.
CGTAACTGGAAAAAATGTTGTAGTTGTAGATAAGTGATAAGCAGCTACCCTAGATTCATCTAAATACGGCCGACTGTTTCACATGTCTCGCAAAGCTTTTATACTTCATACCTTTCTTGATGTCTTCAAGACCCACAAAATTTTACCTGTCTTCTAGGTCGCCAATCATGTGCCCCAGTAAACTTTTTTTTTTTTGTTCCAATTCATCATATCGGAAGCCGATCCCTTCGGTTCTTAGATATAGTCCTCACTTTTTTACTTACATATTCGTTACTAATTGTTTCAATTAGGATCAGGTTATTACCCCTATATACGTAATACTCTCTCTCTCTCTGATTGTGTCGAGCTACCTAGCCTTTCTGAATAATCAACACCTCAATTATCAAACATTTTCTTCGTGGCGCCTTATCATGCACCGCGGCCATAGACATCATCTTCCCCTTTTTGTCTGAAAATCTCCCTTTATTTTAACTAAATAAGCTCTCATTCTACCATTTTTAGGCTTCTGCGTTAGATCTAGGTGTCGAACTCTAAAGTATCATATTAGGTACCGTAGGAATGAATATGGTGGATTTACTTGTGTCTAGTATTAACTTCTTTTAGTAAATAATGTTTTGAGCAGTATTCAAGTGTAGTCTCGAGTTATGACATGAAAGTGACAGCCTTCTCTGGGTAAAACAAGCAGATCTAATAAGTGTTCTTCAGAGTACATCTATTTACAGTGAACAGAGAGGTGTTTCCAATGATCGGTCAGGTCTTGTTCTTCAATAAAAAGCTCAAAAGGTTTTCGGCGTCGGGGTAAAGCTATCGATAGTTGGTCGTTCTACAATACATGCATGTAGATCAAGTGCATCCCTTATCATGGTGAATATTTACAAACCTACGTACGGTGCAAAAAATTGCTCATTTTTTAGGTTATCATTACATTTGGCTTTAATGCTATTCTTAAATTTAAACAAATACTGAAATTATATAAAAACGCCATGGTAATTTAGCTAAAAACATGAACTATTTTAACTGTATTTAACGCCAATATTGTGTTGAAAAATCAATCTTATTTGACGTGCGTGTATCAAATTTAATTACTGAATATTTTTTAAATACGTTTTTGCAATGTGGCACGATAATAGCCTATACTCCCATTATCCCGAGATAGCGTTCCAACAGAGGATATACAATAACAATACTGAGCCGACGCAGCGTTCGGGTCAATGGACATTAAGGAAAATAGAATATCTACAATAAATTTATTCATTTACAGGAGACAAATACAAGAGACGAATTACTAACGGAATTGATGTAAGTAAGACCTATTGATGAGCTCGTTGAGAAGGTTCGTGAATGAGAAAACAACACTTACACGGAAGTATATCAATTCATTTGGCTGAGCAAGCCATATATATATATATATAAATGATGCGTCCATATTCTCATTTAGCAACTTTTGAAATGAAGAAAAACTATCCTTGTGTTTGTAGATCTTGAGAGGTGATCTTATTAACAAATAATTGCATAATTTTTGTAACAACATTTGTTTTAAACTGTCCTCCGTTATTTAGATTTGCCTCCGTTATTTAATTCCTTCAATTATTTGTTTTCTATCATCTCATATACTGAAGCTGTAATTTACTGTTATTGATAGGTATGTAATCTGGCATTATAGAAATAACATATATCAGTGGGGTTTACGGTTTTATTGGATTCGTATGTTTGTGGAATTGTGAAACTAGTGTGTCTAGGTCCCATCATTAGAGGCGAATTGTTTCTATTGTAGGCCACTGATTTGAACATTTCATTTTTTAATTTATATGACTAATTCTCGAATAAATTATTTTTCTGCATCGGCAAATACACATTAAGGCTCAGTCGAATAAGGTGTTTTATCGCTAGAACCGTAAGTCGTAAAAAAGAGGACAGGCAAAATATTTTGCATGTACCAAAAGTACCATTTCTGACGATCAAGTCTATCCAACAACACTACGTTTTACCGCGATCGCGGCTTCAATTCGGCACTTAAATTTAGAAATATCATTTTGATCCGCAAACCGTTTTTCAGTAATAGCTGTACGTCAGGCGAGGTAGGTGTAGACTCACTGAAATACTACTCACCTACGTTGCACACAAACGTTAGCACAATTTTGAGCAAATGACATGCTAAAAGTTCCAAAGAGGGAAAAAAGTTTAAAAGGTCGTTTAAAGTCTTCGAAAAAGACCGACAGATAGAACTGATGTGGACCGTTCATATTTCCCGCTTCAAAATTAACCGTATCAAAAGCACAGGCGTGACAAAATTGATTTTTGAGCCCTTTAAATCTAAACTATATTCTGGCAAAAGTAAGGTCTTTAATTTGGTGGGTGTTGTCTAGCGCCGAGAGGCTGGATAACAAACAGCTCATTCTTGTTTAAGTCGTGAAACTGATGCGTCGCCTTCCTTCATGATAAGTTTGTTATTTTGTTCTAGACAGAACCGGCTTTCTTCGACATTAAGAACAGTGGGTGAGCGCGTTCTCACTGTGACAGAATTTCTGGCTCCTGACCCTTTCAGCCGTGTACGTTAGAGTTTTCTATAGAAGCTAATGGAAGTGCTTCGGCGGACCTGGCAGCAGTGAATTCTGGTATACCAATAAGCAGGCAGTAAAAAAACTAGACGGAACACTCATGACTCTGCCAGGAAATCAACCGCAATACAGTTAACACTGAAAATGTGGGATGTGATAACTGGCAAAACTTAGACCACTAATATGATACCATTATAATATGTTCTACGGGAAGCGCCGCTTGAAGTGGAGTGCGCCTTTTTTTAATTCGATTATTTTTCTTCCTAGGTCCAGTTCCTATCCAGTTCCGTTCCTATTGCTAGTCAGAAAAATCATTTCTCTAGAGCATCGACTGACGAGGCACTAATCCGTTCCTATACATTATAGTAAACTCATAATAAATCATCGTAAAATAGGATCTTTAAACTTTTACTTGAATATATATAAAGATGTAAACATTACTATATCAAGCTTGTGGTAATTCGATGTATGTACGATTTAGTTTCCCGCACATTCATTTTATGTGATATGGCAAGAATATTTGTGCTTTGCCGCCTTTCACAGAGTGACTATGTATGTCGTTAACGGATAAATCGATTTGTTTTCTATATGCTGTAAGAGGAAATGGCGTCTGCATATGACGCGGGTTACGACAAGGGAATATCATTGAGTCTTTTAGTCGTCCGCCTCTACTCCACGCACGTGCTAGGTACTCGAGATTTCTAAATACCGGTCATAATGGGAAAATCGGCGAAGAGTGGCATATATGGCCAGGCTTGATGCCTGATAGACAATGCATACAAAATGTATGGACAGAGGGCTAGGTGAACATACGAAGGAAGGTTGGTAGATAATGCTAATAGGTTATAGAAATATCTCTGACATCATTCTGATTTTTAGAAAATTCTTCTATAATTAAATAATTCTCGTTAGTTTATGGATCGAAAATTTACCAATGTACTTTTCCTTCTATTCATACGTTTTCCTGTTTACCATACATACGAAAGCACATGGTAGGCCAGCTTTATAATTTCACATGGTTTTCGATAATGCTAAGACTTTTAGAATGAGTTCCCGTACAGGAGCCTCAGTCTCGCATCTTCAGTTACGCTAGTTATGTTAGCATGTAACGTACAGGCCATCGGCTAGTTACAACTATAAGATCTGGCGCTCCTTTTAGGACCAAACCACAATTACATCATGGTTAACAGAGAAACACCTGCGTTTTGTGTATGAATTGAAATTAGCCGTCATCATAGAAGGCACAGTTGACGAAATTATCAGCTTTTTTAGCGACATGAAGCCGACGCCATCATCTATCATTATGTAGCTTCTAGAAGAGCAACAATATGTTTCGGTTGCACTGACGCTTAAACTATATATTGTCGAATTAAAATGACTCGAAAGCTAATCGAAAGGGCGTAAAACCTATTTATGACAATTCTAAATCCCTGATGCCAAGATTGTTCGTAGACTTTTAACTGCTTATATGCTCGGCCCGCTAAAAGCAATGTTCAAAGTTTGTTGATTTTTTTTTTTAGGTAAAGCGTACTCCATCAGATTTCAGCGGGTCTAACGACACCAACCCGTATTACCCACAATAGTTATCGCAAAGTTTTTCTGATATTTGAAAATAGAGCTAAACCTCTGCCACGCAGTCTGTCGGTGACTGATAAATTGTAGAGCAAAGAGTTAGCTAGATCGAACAAAATTATGCTCCTAATAAAAAAAAAATATATATATATACTTGTAATCTTCAAATGAAAAGCATGCCGACGTTATGCCGGATCCAGCTGACGCATCCTGAATAGAAGAGAGAGCGATCAGAATGTAAAAAAATCTGATAGAGACACTAAACTTACATATATGAAGCAGCTAAAATTATGATCGGCTTAACAGTCAAGGTTATATTTTCATGATTAGCTGCCACAAGGTGTACGGTGGAGGAAGAAATGAGTCCCAGAGTCTAACTTTGTATATTGTTTATTTGATTATATATACAATATAGTCGTCTTATCTGTCTCATGATATTGAAATCTAAGCTACAGTTAGACAACATTATGGTAAGTAATAGAATCTTCTGCAACTAGCTTAGCAACATTGTTAACCCAAGTATATACGCAAATAACGGAACACTACAAACTCTAATTAAATGATTATTATATATATATATACACATATATACATATATATATAAAGGTAATTTTTAAAAAAAATTCATATTCCAGTTCATGTTATTTTTACTAATTAATCGCTTAATCTGTTCTCGTTCGTAATAATTGTAGATATCAATCTCTAGTAATCAGTGATTTTATATCGGTTTGTATATTGGATAGTTTTAAGGAATACGTTCTTATGGAGCTTCGCGCCGCTATAATTTTTTCAGCATATGCAGGCTTCGTCCGGCACCTGTTTTGTTCTTCATTTATTGTACGTTGATATTATGCCAGACGTAACGTAAACTATAAAATAAACGAACAGCTATTTCATTGTAATTGACCTGTTTCACATAACAGTTGGTCCTGATCATATTGTGTTGAGTGTTTTTTTGCGATTTGATAACGCTGCCTTTTTATGCAAGCGAATTAACTCTGTTTCCGGCATGCGCGTTAACAAAACCGGCTTCTGAATGACGAACACAAATTAAATCAGCCGACTTTTAGAGTTAATTAGACTATTTGCCCATTGCGTACTGGTAGGACTAATAAAATTTTACAATTATCACTCAAATACACGAATTTTAGGTACTGGTATATACACTGCATTTCTCGTCAGCATTTTCAACCTGAAAATTCAGCAGCGTGAGAGCTTTCGATCGATGTTCAGAACTGCGCCCCTTACCCCATGGAAACGATCGGCTACCATTTTGCTAGTCGAACAAATTTTTTTAAAACGAAAAAATTCATCCTTGTTCTAGTTACTGAGAGGATGATTGGAAAACAGTTTGGGGCGTGTTCGCAAACAAAAACTTCAACCGGGCATGGGTCTAATAGAAAAGTAGAACACTGAGCATTGTGAAGAGAGATATAACTGAGTTAAAAAAAAAAAAAAGAAAAAAAAAGAAAAGAAAACGAGGAGTAGTAAAAACTAGTGTACAAAAGCTTAAACTGGTTACCAATATTATTCGTAGGATGCATGGTGCTGGGGCAAGATCCCACTAAAAAGTAGATCACCTCAACCTTTACGACTGTATAGACACATATAGAAGGATTCTACAAAACGAACGTAAAACTGCAAAAAAAAAAGATAAATTTGCCCAATTTACTATCATGTTCTATCGACTTGAAAAATAAATCCTCTCCGAAAAAAAAAGTATTATCCTAATTAGGTCCATTTCACGTTTAGCTCTACTTAGGGTGATACTTCACGAATCACCAAAGACCAGGCCACTTTAACAGGTCAATTTGGATCAAACAAATAGACACATAGTTTTAGTTACGTATCAGATAAATCAATAGACTAGGCAGACAGATTTAAGTAATAGGATGATAGCTGGCGTCCGGATTTTCTTAGAAACGCTGCACATTTCATCTTAGCCATCTTTACCTCTTCTATCTACCTAATTTACTTTTATCAATATACTACCGGCATAACTGTATTCCATAAGCCAAACAAAAATAAAGGTAATATTATCGTTAATTCAAACCGTCTCTCATTGCACATTGATAAAAATGTTATAGATTAGGCAAGAACCTAAGCAAATAACCTGATAAATTTAATACACTTGCAATAAGTATTAAAAACACTTGATATGCCGACTTATGCCAAGCTGAAAAGGTAACAATCGGAAAATCAAGGTTTCGGAAGGCTTGCTTGTTTTTCAAAATTCCTTCACAAATATAAGGAAAAAATTTTCTACTATTAATACTCCTAAAAGTTTCTTTTTTTTTTTTTATCTATTAAACAAGAGTTGAAAGTAGTTTAGGGTGTCAAAGCGGTCACGTAATGGCCATTTCTATCTAGACACAACATACTACTATAAATGTGTGTGCAGTTGGTCTGTAGTCATAAAGATAATAGCCAAATCCACAGATTTACGTATGTTTACCAGGATCACAATAGCTAAATAATCGATGTATGCGATGACACAGGGGCGAATCGACAGAATATGGTTAAAAAACCTGACTAGTACTCACACATTAGTACAATGGTTTTTAGGTAGTAATTTTGCATTAATTCTCAGTTGTTTAATTCGGTTTAAATTTCCGGTTCGGTTTCTGAAAACTACCGAAGTATGTACGGATATACACGTTTAAATTTTCTGAACCACTTACCCCACATTTGGCCACTTACATCGTTCATAATGACCTTGTCTTTTTAGTGAAAAATTTTGCTACAGCCATTCTTCATTTAATGCATCTTTAGAGGCTCTAAGCTTGGCCTACGCTATCTGTTTTGTAACCTTCTAAGTTCTCTAGACACCTCCCCTATGCAACTGTACAACACGAACCTTTACTAAGTTATTAGTGGGTGGATCATGCTTCTGCTGACTGTTGTCCTATACTCGCGTCAGCCGGTATAGACCGCAACCAGAAATGATTATGACTACGAAGATTGAATACTACATTATACTGCCCTTTTTTTTGTAGGAAAGTGCCAGCGTTCTATTTATGCTTCCCGTGGTCAATACGGTTATTGAGACGAAATCCTCTCTTCAAGCGTTTGGTTCAATGTCAACGTGTTGCCTGTTCAACATAAGAATACGTGAGGTGATTCAAGTTGGAAACCTGTTGTCATCGATTCCTTCGTATCGAGACGTAACCAGAAGTATATCGTGGATATTAAGGTTCCAATGAATAGTTTCTATATATACATAACGGCGAGAGCGTAAGTGAGAAAGGAATAATAGTTACTTAATTTCACTTAAAGCAAAATTATCCTTCCTCCAAAAAAATATCGACCAAAGTAAAACCTTCTTCAACTATAAACCTCTATGTAATATTTTTAACTTGTAGTGTCTTTTGTCTGATTGTAGCCTAGCTTCATGTTAAACGTCAACTTATTTTAGTCAGCTGAGTTACGAGTTCAAAGAACGTGTACGCAAGTATCATACAAGTGAATAGCAAAATACCAAAAAAGGTGCTTCACTGTCAAGTTATTATCAACATTAAGATCGCTTACCTAGCTAAAAACAACTTATACTTAGGCAGAATGCTAATTCTTTACTTAAAAAGCTCCTTGCCTCTTACTTCGTCAATCTGGTCGTGGACCCAGTGTCTGCTTTTGATGTTGTGAAAGCAGGACTAGCGATGCATTGTCGGTACAATAACAGTGATAATGCCAGCGCTTACCGAGTACCTGCAAAAAATGCCCCCTGCAAGTAAAATGCATTACACTTTTCCGGGGTCGAGAAGTTCGCGTTAACGGTTTCTGCTGTCAGCTGTAGGTCAGTGCCATTAGTGATGGGTCAAATAACTTCAGGCTGCTACAGGAGGGAGGCATCAAGAACATAAAGCTATTGTGCTCTATTTCCTAAACAATTTTGCCTTCGTAAGACAGGTATTAGTAGCCTTCGATCTGTTGTCGCCTCTTCACGCGGGTCGCTTTATCAACGAAGTCTAGCTAACTCACAGAATATGCCAGCTTCACGTCTTTCTCTACGGCTGCTGACCTGCTAGCGAGTCGCCTGATGCGGTAACCGGAAATACCTGAACCGAGTTGATAACAAAGTGAAAATTAGATTAACTTTGCAGTTACCAGTCGTTTGCTGCTAGCCCATTATATTGTCTGTCTAAGTATAATCTGCCTGTCATCTCTTACTATATAGCACAACGAAATAATGGTAATGCATTTTAAGGCGACAGAACAGCTGTATCGGCATTTTGACGGCAGGACATGTCTCAGATGCAGGTGGAATTTGTAACGTCTCAAAGGCACCGCGCCGAGCGTCGTCTACTAACGGACGGAAGTGATGTTGGCATCAAGGGAGTTCGGACCGCAACCCTTCCTTCCCACCACTAAGGTATGACACAGGCTTCAAATAGCCTTCGGGCGAGTTAGCGTTGCATTTTTGCCTGTCTGCGTGTGTAAGTTGGATGAGGACAGTGTCGCCTACCATTCGATCGAACATGAGGCATCAATTTGCTCGGATATACGTTAGCTGGCTCGCTTTACCTGGATACTCTGCATCGCTACCTAATGGTAGTGTATGAAGTTTTATGCGAGGTTGATAGGCGCAACAACAAACGGCAGGAATGGCACCAAGAGCCAAAGCTCACTACAGCGCTCTCTATCTATAACTGGCAACAAATATAGCAGAACGCACGCACTTAGGATGATGCGACGACGGCAACAACTCAAACAAAAACTATCGTAACATGACGAGAGTAAGAGAAGAGGTTACAGTAGCTATGGCAGAAGCAACATGAACAGTAAGAACGTTGTGCTACTGATGCTACGGTAGGAAACAAGGAAAAGGCTAAAAGCAAGCAGGAAACACATACAAACGCATCGGCCAGTCAGAAGGTGCCAGCTATTAACAGTCGGGTGGGGAGGCCTTATGGGCTTGGATCTGTGGAGGGCCTGTGTATAGGCCGGTGATTTAGCTAGCAGCACTACTTGTGATGGATGGAAAGTCTATTAGTTTTGGCCTAGTGAAAACCAACGTAAAGGGAAGAACAAAGAACGAGGAAACCGTTAGCGAATGAGCGGTAGGAGGTGGAGAAGGAACAGGAGGGGCCTGCCTGTCCTTTGCACCCTGTACGAAGGCAAGTAAATTACAAATTACGGTTTCCCCTAGGATGCACCTCCTAACAAATTGGATTGAACTTGGGGGAATATAGTTCAGGAGAACTGTCCAATAGAAAACTACAACAGGAGCCCAGTAGCGTCTAGTCTGGACTTGTAATAACTTCATAACCCGCATACGCACACGCGCGAAACTGTACTGCCGGCCATCTGGCTGGAACGTGATAGAAAAATTCAAATTGTATTACTATCCTGGCTGGGCAAAGTGGAAATAGCTCTAGCAATGGGTAACGATATGATGAGGTTCGCTCGCCCGTGTCGCTTCGAAGTAAATTATGCAACGTGCGTAATTTATCAGACGGGGCGAGGTGGAGATGCTATGGTCGTAGCACGAGCGCCGCTCTAACATCAAGCCATTACTGGCTATAGAGCTGGGAAAAGCTGTAGCAATTTGTGTTGTCTTCCGGACTATTCGCTAACGTTATCAGTCCATCAGATGTCACTTGCTGGTGTGTCCTTCCTACCCCCCACTGTCGAGTCGTTCTTCTTTACTATGAAATTCCGCCAGGTCCGACACAGAAAGAGAAGAACAACTCAGGAGAGGTGGGCTGTGTTATATATGTATATATACAACAGCCAAGAAAGACGAAGAAAATAATTGGACTTTCGCTTGTATAGCCTGGGAGGCACGTAGTTTAAAAAACAAACTTTGATTCTCAAAAAAGGACAACCAGGTTCGATAGAAGAAAAGGAGAAGTAGAACGACAGAATCGCAGGCACGTCGCCCGCACGAATCTGCATAGCAGGCGCTGCATCAGGTTGCTTGGTGCACGGGAACAGAACATAATGATTTAGATGGGTTAAGAAGGCTAGGCATGCAAGAACTCGCTAAAGATGCTCGAAAAATGTATCCGTTGGGAAGCTATTAGGGGGGCTAAAAAGAGAAGAGGCGATCAGAAAGCCTTTCAATGAAATAATAATAAACTCGACGACAAAAGCGCCAATACAGGAAAAAGAAACAGAGGAAAAGTGACGCTACTAAGCCCCTCTGGAAAAACAGGACAAAGCGGCAATGCATGAGGGCAAGTGGAACGAGAAGGAACGCACGTTGTGGAATTCGGAGAGAAAGCTACAGGACGATTTTTACTTGCTTTTGATGTCTATTACTTGAGGGCCCCTTTACTAAGGTTTTCCAGGTCTGAAATAATTTTATCAGAAGTCGTTTGAAATAGATGACAAATGCATGTGAAACGCGGTAGTTGCATCATTTTGACTTAGATAGCTTTTGTGAGACTGATGTAACATGACTTAAATGCACTTATATGATTACCCGATGAGGAATCGCTATCATTTAAATGCTTGCTATACTTTTTCTTATATCTCATAATCCTGTTAGTCTTCTAAGTTTCCTCGTTCTTTAAATACGCCAAATTCTCATGCAACCTTTTTTTGCTTGTGTGGATATGGAAAGAATTACCATTGACTTGATCAGATTCACTTGGCAGAGTCATCGGTTTCTACGAGGAGGCGTTAAGGCCGGTTTGACAACGACAAACGCTTGAGAGTCGCAGCTATATGCATTTCTACTCTAAAGGCAATACGTAGAAGCAAATCGGAGTTTGATACCGTTTACCTGTTTGAGCTCCATTCCCGCCCATGCGTCGTTACTATTTGGCACACATTAACCCTTCGTGTCCTTCGTCCAACTAACGCCATTCATACGTCTCTCTTAATTCACCCACACACTTCAGCCACTCAGATAAGCATTACAGGAACGCGCCCGCAACTTGTCAATGCGATAGCGACAGATTTACATCTGTCACCAAGAAAATTAGGGACGGTTCTATCTTGACAGCGGTGATGGAGCAACGGTCTATTGTCGTGAAAAAACAAGAGCCCTGAAAATAAACAACAGACAATATACATTATGTCGAACTGTGACGAGGTCTGTATTTTTATTTCTGTGAATTGTAGTGGCGGATTAAATGGTGTACAAATACTGTGGTAAGTGAGATTTCATAACTAGCACTGCCATCGTTCCAGCTATACAAGTTAGGTACGATTGACGGTCTTTGGCTATATAACTGCTCGAATTACGTTGGTGGATCCTTGATCGATTCCGTGAGCTAATGGGTAGGTCAATTGGACGGCAAAGCGCAGTGACAATCGCTGCTGTCGTTGCTTCCGTAACGCCAACTTACTTTGCCACCTACGCTCACGTAGGACGTATCTTTTCGCCCCCTGTTTATTGCCTAGATGATGGGTGTTGGCTACAGCCTTCTGTGTGCTTTGCAGGTGCCTCCACCATAGTGATACCTGTTTTCGCTATTGTAGACCACCTGGGCCGTATACGTTGTCTTAGACTGTCACTACCAGCAAGAGCAGCAATAAAAGAAATATAATAACATGCTGATTGGTAACCACAGTCAGTCCTGTTGCGAGTTTCAGTTTTTTCCAATCTTTCAGTATCTGCTGATTTCTGGCCGCGATGTTGTTGGCCCACCTTTAATACACTGGTAAAATGAGCACCATAATAAAATGTTGTCCGTCTTGTTGGCCATGTTTCAGAAGGCGACTTTTTCGCTATGAAGAGGTCGCGAATAAAAGATCAAAGTGTGCCACTTAGAAGACGCCGGAAAGAAATTTTTGTTGTTCTATTGGTAATTGAAATTAAACAGACAAATCACTTACGTGTCGGTACCTCTATGTCTATTTACTTCGATAGCTCGGTTCGGCATAATCCGATCATTTTAGAGCAGATTTCTTAGGAAAAATAGTCCGATAATGCATGCCTTAACAGTTGAAAAGCTTTGTTTACTGTAGCATGTACGGACTAATTCAGGTTACATGTAGATACTTTATTTAAGTGTTTTGAAGCGCTCAGATTTTACAATCTCAAAATCACTTAATTAGAAGCTAAATACATTATTGTATATACATATGTATCGACTAATTATTATAGGTGCGATAGAGAAATCTGTCTGCCAACCTACTGATATAAAGGCTCCAGTATCAACACGGTTGGATAAGTTTATGGAAGAACAAAATACCAGTTATTTCTCGACGTCCTTTTTATTTATAATAGACACATGATTATTATTCGAGACGCGGCACGTTTGAATTATGTCAAGCATACTTATTTTTTGTAAAAGTGGCTTTCCTACAAAAACCATTCCTCGTTCGTCTTGCACTTGGGAGCTCAGTCTCTGTATCAAACGTTCTTCGACATATAATTACTTACTTCCAGACAAACAAAAACAAACAATCAAATGTCAATGTTATAGAAAAATTCAAATCTCTTCTTCTTGTGTGAAGCGTACCGAAGAATAAAAAAAATTGTTGCCAAAGGCGCAGCCTTGCGCAGATTGGCCTTTAACATCTGAATATTCAGTACAGATTGATCACGTTATTTTCTCTGACTCAACAGCTAGATACAGACACACGGTAACATAATTCTATGTAGGACAGACGGTCTTACATTCTTCTATAGTATTATTTAACTTGCTTTATTTATTACTTCGGACACTGTATTACCATATGCTTTGCCCATCTAACGGAATAACGGCTGTCTTCGGACCATCACCATATTGCTTTGTGCCTGTTTGTCGTAAGTATTCTTTTTTCTCGATAGCCAGTTATATCATCTTGCCTTCTGCGTCCTTTTTTTTCTTCCTTCCAAAGCTATATGGGCCAGATGTGATGACGTTCAATATCGGCTGATTTGTCGGACGTGGGACGTTTTGTGGCACCACCGTTGAATGCAGAAGGCATAAAATAGGCCTCCTCTATAGACACGACACAACAAGTACAAAATTTTCCATACAACACCTTGCTCTATGTTATCTCAAGTTTTAGTGGCTTTTCCACATTATATTTTTAAATATATATAAGGAAAGAAGGCGTTTCAATGTACTCGATATGTTCTTTTATGCCACTGAGCTTACTTGGTACAGTAAATAGATTAGGCAATACGCGCCTTTATGATGTACGAAAACGTGAATAAATTGACAAATAATTACTAAAACAATGCTATTATATAACGTATATTATATATATACGTATATATATATTATATATAGAAATAACGAAGATAATGTAAGAGAAGTATCATCTTTGTAGTCGAGTATAGTCGGCAAGTAGTGACCCTAATTATTCATAAAGGGAGCAAGGCAGTTGTCCACCCGTGTCGGTTTGATACCAAAATCCAATTTCGACACAAATCTAGTAACGCACATTGTCTGTAAGGCTTGTCAAGCGCATCTTTGAAAATAGGTCGTGTGCGCTATGGATCTAAAGGTATCGGAATCCGAAACAGCTGTTAATGTTATACGTGCCAATGGATCAATATAACTTATATGGTTTATTCGTAACCTCTCTGCTTCCTAATATTTTCCTGCACATTCAGCATTATTTATTTTATATAATTAATAGTCAATGAAGGCTTAGCTAAAAAAAAAGTATTATTTAGTACTAATGAGTGTTCAATAATGACTGTAAGAACCGTGAAAAACTGGATTTCTATCATTTTGAAAATCTTGCAGACTAATTTTTCATTAAGAATGACCTTTTTGGTTCTGACACAGCCTTCTTTTGACAGCTGTTTCGAGTTCAGGTAGTTTCGAAGATCAGATCGTCACAGGAAATATTATCTAATCGATATCGTATCCTAGTGAGAACTAAAGTCAGTACTTTTAGCAAGGATCTAAAGACCTCTTATGTCACCTTGGAAATATCCATGAGAAGTACTACATTATTGTTTCATGTCGTCGTATGGAGTCGATTGGTGTATGTCATTGAAAGTCCTTAGATTATCTACTTCAGGTTTATTTCTCAGTTTGGAATCCGTCTGAATCGTTTTGAGCTTAGATATTATCGGATTAAAACGCTTTTTCAGTGACAAGCTAACAAAGGCGTTCCTTCGACGCTTCAACATACACTCATACCAGCTGCCTCTATCATATGTTTGCAGCAATAAGCAATCTATCTTCGTTCTATGAGGGAATTAGTCAATTCTAACGGACTTTAATAGTTCTGGCCGGCAAGTCAGATTCCTTTCTACAAAGAAGTTCATACCGATGCAGCCAGAGCCAAGGCAAGCCACTAAAAATGCTAGTACGCCATGGAGGCCAAATACTGAAGCACATGCGATGTGTAACAGGTTCTCTTCGAATGAACCGGAGTACATAGGTTACTCGGCATATAATACTGTCGCTCACTATGCATCAAAGAAAGGAGTAGCCATCGGCTACAGGATACGAAAGGGTATGACCGTGGAGGTACACACCAAACGAAATAATTGATACAATCTCAATGGAACATGGTTCCGTCTTCTACGTTGGTAAATTTTTTCAAGTGGTAAGTAGCTTTCTTCGTCTTCTTTTCCTTAGCCATCAGGTTAGATACTGCCGTAAGTTATAAAAAAAGATAAGTTCTACCTGATAACTAGGCGTCGGCATCTACAGTACCGTACACTGCCTATGTATAAGTATGAGTCCATGATGGTGGCGCTATGGTCGACATAACAATATGGAGAACAAATTACGACAAGCACAATTTGTTTTGTATTTTACCGAACGCAGATAATCTCTAACATACGTACTCGTTATTACATATTAAGTATTTCACTTCAACGGCATATAAGTACGATATTAATCTATAATCAAAACAGGCTGTCACGCTTACGAGACGACCATGAGGAGATACGACAATGCTTTAGTGCAAAGATACCTATTCAGCAATCAAAGCATCATTGTAAAAGGAGCATCTGAAATCGTTAGAGCCTTTCGCCTAAGACAAGGTTACCCTGAAAATGGAGATATTAAGTATGGAATCGATATGCACAACGAGGCTAGAAATGGCTTATCGTAGTAGTTTAATTGGTCTGAGATTAGTTGATCAGAAAACTGCAGTGTCTTCAAGCAAAAGAAAAAGTTAGTGTGTTCTAAGTTGCTACGTATCTTTCAAAAAGAGAATCACCACTTTTACGAAAGGCCAGTCTATTGATGTGTTGATACCACAGTCGGTGTCTTCATAGTCACTCATGTAGAAACATGGAAAAAAACAAAGCCTCTAAAGAAGCTTACAGAGCTCATCTGATCATTGTGTAAAATATTATTATTATAAATGTTATTAATGACCTACGTATTCTTATGTTATGCTGTCCGCATAATTTCTACAAGTAGGAACATAGGCCAATATAAGGTGCTTATTCACACCCGGAAACGCTTGATCGTGTCATTGGCGGTCTTTCGTGCATGGCAGAATGCACGCACCATATTAAAAGCCATGATCGCCTTTTAAAAATCCTGATCACATTTGATAACCCACGGAAATACATAAAAAAAAAACATCTTTCAAGATGGGACTTTTACTGCAATTGGAGATGTGCAGTGCTTAGACGAGTGGGGGAACCCTGTTAATTATTATAGTCATGCTGAAACGAATTTTTTCCTCTTAACTAAAACAGGTTAACGTATTGAAAAAATTTAGCTTTAGGTAAAAGTACAGAATAGATGGTTTTATCGTGTATATAGTTATCACAATACAAATATGATCTTGATTATGATTATAATAAATGAACCATAATGCAGGCAGGTTTTATGTTTATATACCTTAAAAGCTATATTGAATTCTACTTGAACGCTTCAACTGCGTACGACTACAAACTCCTAAGAGATATCGTACCCCGCCTGAGATCTCAAGTAAAAAATAGGTCAAGTCCATTAGGTTGCAGACACTTGAAGCGTTATATTTAAAGCTAGTTAATATTAATCATAATTGAAACAAATGCTAGGAGATTTCTATACTATGTACGAGAAATACCTAGCATTTCAAACTATGTAAGTCTATCAAAAGCGGACTCCGTTAATTGTAAAAAGACACTACTTTTACTAAATACCGTGAAAAGCGGTACATTGAAATATCCTCTTAAACATATTCATACATATAGGCTGTCACTATGTGTGGGTACACTATGCTAAGATACACGAGGGTAACGTAAGCGAACGCCATGCACGTGTATGTTTCACCATATGGTCCAGAGCTGTGTGCGCTCTTAAGATAAATGTAACGTATGTATCTCTATTTTGTGTACAGGCCTTTAACTAGTTTACTTAGATATATTTTGCATATTTTTATATAATTGCGTATATTTAAGGTATATTTAAGTCAAAACCTACCGTCCTGATTACATTTTGGCGACACTACTTAACATCTTTATGCTCATTAGTATGACGTCTTTGGAATACCATATGTGGACAACCTATAAGCTTGTTGATGTTTTGAGAAAAGTGCACGAGCCACAATCTGCGTCCAGGCCACTTAAACTCAAACAATGCACCATTGTATGTATCAGGTGCGCACGACTGTTCATTCAGACCGGCTTGAATGAGCGTCGCAAAAGTTGAACGTCAAATTTGATACGTAAACCTGTATCTGTTTCTGTCTAAAGACAGAAAATCAGTATGGGTGGTTTTTGAGATTTTACTGCTAATGCCTCGGGGTTAGTCCGTTAGAATAGCGCAATCAAATCAAACTTAAACCCCTTTTTAGATAGCACATATTTGAATGCAGCTGTCATATGAAGCATAAAGTATAGTTCTGCATCACTCAGAAAACAGGCTTCTGAAAGTATGTGAGAATTCCGCATATAATTCCGCTTAGATTCAAGAACGCATAAGTACATACGTTTCGACATAACTTTCAAAATATTGATGCACACCGAATAACAGATGTCACCTTCCTCCGCAAGCGAAATATTGCAACCTACTGGTGGAAAGGCGTTTACGAAGAAAATCTGACTGCTGCCGACGACAATACGTTCGCCATCGCTTTGGTCTTCAATTGTGGCTCGATGCTACGGTATTTAGCTACAAGGAGAAAAATACAAGAAAAACTTCCCTATGAGCACTCCGCCATAACCGATAACGACAAGAAGTGTGGAATCATGCCCACTTTGGTTTTCGCCATTCTATGTCACTTTTGGGTATGCTCCAGCCCTACACCATTTGGCCATACATAGGCTTCAATACTTCCTTAGTAACCCAGCTTAAGCTATAACCTTTACTGCAAGTTTTTTTGAAATAATTTTTGTTCAAATAACTACCTAACATGATGCTTTAAATCGAGGTTGAAAATGATCTTGAGTAGGCAAAAACTCTCTATATATAAATGGTTGGATATTTATCGGTCACTTTTAATCTCTCAACCGGGAACATATATAGTATCAAGTCTGTGTATTTAGTTGTCCATGAAGTCTCGTTATGAGGGCTCGTTGTGTCATCAAAACAATATGCGGCGTGGCGTTGTCATGCAGCAACATCATTTCGCGTCGCACTTTGCTAGTCCAAGGCCTTTTCCTGTCAACCTTATGGTTCACACTGATGAGTTGATCTAGGTAACAACGGCTTTCCCCCGTTTCAATTTTTCCTAGTGCATTGAAAGTAGTCATTTCTAACTGCGCCAAGGGCTTTCGGGTCAACTGCGCCATATTTGGCTTAAGGAGTGCCTACAACTCCTCATAATTCGGTTCTCACGGCCTTTCGGGGTGTGGTCTGTATCTCAGTTCGTAATCCTCGGTTCTAAAGCGATTAAGCCGTAACCGGAAACGGTAATGCTCGGTGTACGTTAGTGTCGACTTAACAAATAATCCGTTGTCTCTCCGTAACATTTTTTCCAGCATGGAAATAGTGAAGAAGATAATATTGCTCTGTAGAAGAACTTAATAGAATTTCATGATTGGAGGCACCCAATGATCTGTTCCAGTGACAATACCTCGATGAAATAACAGGATGTACGTCCGAGAATCAAAACAATTAGCCAGTGAAGTTCCAACTAGATACGATCAGCCAGCCCGACGCTAGCGCCATCTGTGGGTTCCAACGGGAATTTTTTTTATCAACCTAATAACTCAACGAGGCTTTTGTTCTTGTTGAAGGACAAACATGACACATGTACAACAATGCGATTCTACCAAGAGTAAATTAAAATCCGCCAGAATCGCCTAAATGGCTCAAGACTAACAAGAAAAATAATTAAATTACGTACGCATAAATCGGCTTTTTTAAGTATAGAGAATAATTGAATGCTTATAAGCATCCAATTATTGACTGTTATACAGTCGACTGAATGACTAGCTTTCGCTATATATCGATGACTACGGGCGGGCAAGAACCTGGTTTAACACGCCGTAAATACGGTTTCCAGGTAATTTCTAAGAAAAATATACAAATTACGGCCCCTTTAAGAATAATATGAAGTTTCTAAAAAGACCGAACTGGATTTCAACACTTACATAAAAAACCAGTCAAAAGCATTTGTGTATACACATCTTTTCTCTAACTTCTATTTTAACCAAGGCTTTGTAAGATATTTATTAAAATCTGCCATTATTTTCACTATACTTTATCTACGGTGAGCGGCTCTTATTATTATTAAAAACTTATAACTTTCCAAATCGCCAATTAACTAAACCAGCGCTATGCCGTACTGAAAACGTAATTATAACTTTCAATAAGTTTCTCAATAAAATTCCATGCAAATTTACAGCAAATTCGAGGTTTAAAAATTCTATTTTAAAAGAATTTTTAGACCTCGCAAGAACTTAATTTCGAAGGTCTTAACGCAGCGTACACAATTCGAGTTTGTTAGGAGGTTTTATCTAGAACCTAAGACTCATTCATAAACTATCAATAAACGTCCAAAAATTATATAAATTAGAATAAAGTGGTAACATGTAATTGTTATCAAATAATATTTAGTGAATTGACAGAAAAAATGGCTGGACAAAAGTCAGATCGTTGTCTCACTAAAATGAACCATATAAGTGTCTGAAGCATCGTCCAAATAATTTAAAGTGATTTAGCTATCGAAAAAGGAAGAAGTAGATATTATTATTATTTACGCTATATCTTCCCATAGTTCTCGGAATTAAAATGAATTCTCGGTTCTTTTTATGGCTCAGGATATTCTAAAGAAAATCCTTCAATAGACACTAACTTTTCTTTTTTCTCTCAATGTAACGCCTGCAAACGCTCGTTGGGCAGTCGCGTGCTTCAGTGTCCAGTCTTTGTAATTATATTTTATATAATAGTAAATAAAGTTCTCCATTCTTGTGAGCTTGTCATGCATCGTATGAAGTAATCGTTATGAGAAAAAGAGGATTGAATACCGAGGCTAAGGATTGACTATGTGAGCGGCGTTGAAAGAAGTAATCTAACAACTGGGCCACAATGCAGTAAGTAAATACAGTTTAGCTGATCTTATATTAAAGGACGAACTGTTGTATATACTGAAACATCGAAATACGACTACAGTGAACTATATTTTTTCATTCTAGCCTCCCACTACCGATTGCGGCTCACCTTCGTACTGGCACAACTATATCCGAATAATATTCTGCCTGTTAGCTGCTACTGGATGCGGGCCTTCTTTAACAGGAACTAAAGTTTGTATCCATTGGCAAAGACTTCAATGACCACGTCCACGTTATTTGTATGTTTGCCCCTTTTCACGACTCTACTTCAAGATCTCCGGCGACTACATGATGGTAGAAAGACAGGCCAACGAAGGTCGCCAGGCGGTTAGCGACAAGAACAACGAGGAGTAATAAATCTTTCATTAAATTTCCCTTTCCCTCTAGGCCTTCTCTTTGTCTCTAATAGCAGCTAGCTCATTATAACCGACCATTATAACGCTCGCTTGCCAAGATCAGAAGTTTCTCTGGGCCTATTCTTTTCCTGTCTGGTCAATCGTTGCCCCTTAGCGCGCCATTAAGCGAAAGAGTTTAGTTAGCGGGTCGAAGCTTTAGAGCTCCAGGAGTCGAAGCCTTGCTGTTAACACAATGATCCGAATGAATAACACCAATGACTGGAGGTAAGGCAGCGGCCAGGATGCTGATAGCACCGTAGCGTGAGGTTAGTCAGTGAGTGAGAGAAAAGAGGAAGGGGTCGATGCGCTTTGTCAAGCAGTCGCTTTAGCCAGCAGCCGACAGAACAGCATGAGGAAAGCCAGACAAAAAGAAGGGTCCCTTAGAAGCAAATCTGCTGCAAAAAAGTATAATGTATTCGTAGTATATATTATTCTATATATTGGAATCATAAATCTTCGAGGCTTTAATACATACTGTGGTATCGTATGTATTGCGTGTATGTAATTGAGTACTTCGTGCCTGCCTGTTATAAATTGTGCTGCAAAAGGACACACATGGCCATATAATAACAGCAATATAGGACGACATGCCGAGACAAAAATCCATAGTGTACGAGAGTTTTCATTCCAGCATGTCTAATAATATGTTGCTATAGCATGGTCGGCTTTCAAGGCCTTTTGTTTACTTTGACTCTATACTTATATATTTAGTTTAGGCCTTCGAATACCTACGAGACGCGTCTACCCAAGCGGGATTCAGCGAGTTAAAGTTAGAGGTTGTAGTTATCTATTAATCAATTAGATAAAGCACCGGTCACGCTAGCCATTAAAAGCCCGAAATTGCTTCGAGGTTATTTTGCAAGAACGTATCTTACAAATTCAGAGAGAAGTCAACATACCCTGAGAGTTCCGCCGGATGTACTTACAGCTCCAGGTTTGCAAGAAGTATGCGATGAACTAAAGGCTCCAGTGTACTCCATACGTATCCTATTTTCAGTGCTCAAGCACTCCCTTGGAAACGGATATGTTCCTGATTATTCTGGCGAGCAGTTGTGGGCGCTATTTATAAAAAGGTTCTTACTCGTTAGTTAATCCGCAAATGTATTCTATGAATGAAATTCTATTACGGACGGAGCGGCTTATCAAAAGCCTCGGTGTCCTAACTTCATTGTCCGTTAGGTGCTACAAAAAAGTTACTGCGGTTACGTAGAACTTTATTTCAAGCCGCTTTTTTTTTAATTTCAATATTATTTTTGCGTGTAGTATCTGACCTGGAGGACTGAACATTGATCGGTAGAGTAACCAAGCACTGTCGGCAAAAAAATTGCCTATCGATGCCAGGTGATTTTATTGTTTTTTTTTTTTGTTTTTTGTAATTTTTGGCCAGATTAGCTTAGCGACATAATAAGTGCTAGAGAAGCAGTCAGAATGAGGGACATATTCAATATTTGCGTAATAATATGAAAGCAGGTGAGAATTTTCTGCTATTTCCAGAAGGAGGATAGATGACAAATTTCTCTAAGCTAAACGGTCGTCAATTCTTACTTACTTAACACCGATTCGCTGTTTCCAAATTACGTTTCGTTTGCGGATTTAGGCTTCAGAATGTGCGTAACCTTTTCAAAATTCATCTTTAAGAAAAAATGTCGTGACGATACGATTTTCCAACAATAGTAAAACGTTTAATTTCTGCTGCCATGTTTTGACAATTAAACAATTATGATAGTTAGATAATAGACAGTCTACCATTATTGAAAATGTGTCCAACTTTGACACAGCAACTCATTTTCACTGTTAAATATTATACCGAAATGGTAAAAATCTGTATTACGTCAAGTTTTCGGTAAGCAAAAATGTCTAAAAATTGTGAAGAGAATAAGCAAAGAAATGGAAAGGATCTGATTACTGATGCTGAGCCATCGATATCCGTTGTCCTGATCGAACAAGACAAAGTGCCACTGCTGTCTCCTAGGCTATGGCGATGAATGCGCGAGCATCTCTCCGTAAGAGGTATACATCGCATTCTCACGGAAGACCCGTGAAAGATAGTGACGCTTACAAGATTTAGCTGACTCAACAAGTGAAGTGTACAGGTCATACAGAAAGAAGAAAATTCTCTAACTAGGTGGTTAAACAATAATAAGTGAACGGTAAACTTTCTGACCAATTTACCGCCAGGAAGTAGGCATATATTCATTCTACGCAAACACGTTGAATTGTCGCACTTAGAATGGAGAAGCCCACATATGTTTCATGCATTAATGCAGGACAGTGCATCACAAAGATGTCACTGTCTATTGTAGATTTTAGACTAGGACATTATTGGATCAATTCTCTTCGGAAACGTTACCAGAAGCCGCCGTCAAGTCTGAGCGGTATCGGCTATGACAACTCGGTTTTTCCGCCGAAAACAAATGATTCCAACAACATAGTCTTTGTGGCTACACATTATATTGTACAATGGCACTTCTACATAAGACATTCATTGGTGGTGTAATCTCCTGCTTTGAGTGTTACTTAGGCCTAGATTGTGTGCTTTAAAGTCCTTTTACTTTAAACTTTATGTGAACAAGCCCATGATCATGCAAACCCTCAAGAAAAATATGACAAAACAACGCAAATGCGCAAACAAAGTCGAGGACGGCGTTTGCTAGATAAGTTGTCCCATAGATTAATACCACATAACTAGGCTCTAATAAAATTGAAGTTTCGGTTTTAGATTAAAGCAAAAAAAAACTGTAATTTATTTGGAATTTCAATTCCTTGTTGTTGATGGATGCCATACGTATAACGATCTTTATCACGTCCTTGGTCCTTAATAGATTTTAATTTGCTGTCACTTTCGTCGTTACATATGTAAAAACGACACATCTGTTTCAAAGCTCGGAATTTCAGGGTGGAACTTTAAAAACGGATTTGCAAAAAAAAAAAAATTGTAATTCATGTGAAACAATTAAATGGCTTTCTACCAATACATAGCATATTAGAAAAGGGAGGTAATATATATTACATAAACACTAATCTAATACATAATAATTGTAACGTACATTAACATGTACACAATCCTCTAAATTGAACTCGAATAGTAAGCTCGTAAATAATAGCCCCTATATATGGAAGGAGAATCGTACTACCGAACACGGGATATCTCCATTAATCAAAAGCAGCTGTTCTTGGGCCTCTTAAAACCTGCGTTTAGAAACAAAAATGGTACCAGTTTTTAGTAAAAAGGCCTTTGTCGTTTACAGCCTGCAGTGAACGCTGTTGAGAGATAACTCACATCAGCGACTTAAATGACCATACTGAGCTCACGGATAACAGGTAAAACGGTACAACGCAATTTTGAAGTGTTAGAGGCAACGCATCTCATGTGTTCAAAGGCACTTTGACACTTGAGTGCTGTTTTAGTCATACTATGAAATAAATATGTCGAGGTTTTTGTTTAGTACTTCCGGTACGTTGCATAGTTTCAGATGTCTGACCCCGTCCTGTAAAGAAGTGTCTTTATGTCCGGACTCGAACCTAGGCTACTGTGATTTTCTAAATTTCTACAACAACACATCGTCAATGCGGTCTCATGGAAACAAATCATGGACGTATTACCTTAGGCTTAACTTCTCCGTCTTTTTGAGAAGTATAGTAGAAACATATAAAACACTAACTATTACTTTTATTTAAACTATAGTTCTTCTCCTTTAGACGTGAACCTAGAGGGGTTCCCTAGAGGGGATCCTAAAGTTACATTAATCTCTTCAATGTAGTGTGTCGAAAAAAGTTTAAAATTTCTAATAGAAATGGTGCAAAGATGTTCAGTAGCGATGAACTTTTCACCGAAACGATCTCCGTTATGGTTTAATGATAACGTGCCTTTTCACGAGTATCTGTGGGGCACATAAGAGGTGAACTCTGTTAGATATCGCATAATGCCTATTTGCTGACCAATTTTCTCATGTAATAAGTTATGGGGGTTCGGAAAGTAAACCTCAAAGCATTTAATTTCATTTGTAGGTATCATTATTTATTAACATGTATTGTACAAATAGTACAATGATTGATATCTTCATAGAAGTATGTTGTGTATGAGATTTTCAACGTTTTAACTTGCAACGTATTGTCTGGCTAGTACGGTTTTTGAGTTACCGTGTCGTATGTTATTTTCGAAAAGCTGTTGATGTAAACCCTGAAATGATGATCAGCATCTTTGCTTAATTTCTCCGCAGTCGTGTATTCGGCCGTCCATGCTGCAATAGAGGCCCTGCAATGAGTACAGGAACGACCCAAAATATACGAAACAGTTACGTTCAATGCTGAACGTTTCCCTTGAAATTATAACAGAACATTCAGTCTCGTTCTCCCATATAGTAGCAAATCGCTTGGCTCGAATGTCAAAAGCACTTCTGCTTTGTGTATTGCGCGCTGCATATTTAGTCACTTTATTCGGACAGCTAAGAGGACGTAAACCGTTGCCCGTTGCCCACATAGGTCATTTGAAGAGCTCCCGAAGCCATTAACCATGAAACCATAGGATATGGGCTGGGCTCTAGCATGTAACCACATATTACTAAGAGAAGGGTCCTGAGCCAGCTATTGAAGGCACCGAAAATACTGTTTTTTTTTTTGAGGAAACTCGAGTCGAAGGACGACGTCTCTTGATATCATTTTATGTCTCTATGCATTCCAAGTGGCAAGTGATATGTAACGAAGGCTTACCCAATAGGCGTTCACATACCTAAGCCCCATATTCTGCCCAGAACTGTGTGATGTATAAGTAAATTCCGTTTTGGTAGGACGAATCTAATCTTACGAGTAGCCAAAAATATGTCAATAATGGCCTAAACAGGCGATCCAGATATATGAATATAAATTAAAGCAGATGATAAAGGACATCCTCGTGTGCAGCAAAATTAAGTGGACAAGTCTGCCAAGAGGCGGCCGTCGTCTCTGTGGGAGTAGTGGCATTGTACTTGCCAAGCAGCCTTTACATCCTAATAGGTGTCCTAGGATCTCCGAAGATACCCCTGCCATGGGGGGCATATTTTCTCCTAACCAGGATTGTGCTAAAGTTAAATGCAAAAGGACTTTGTGAATTGATAAGGGTGACCATGCACGAAGCACCTAGACACAGTTTCAAGCGTCTCCTATACCTACGACGGTCCTACAACAGGCACGCATCAAGTATATCCTCCTAACGCATTGTATAATAATACGAACATGTATATGGTACATCCAAACAAGACATATGTATGTAAATCTTTCTATATACAAAGAGAAAATCATCTCCAGAAAACGTTTCCTTAGCCGGATTTAAAATTCGTGAATGACTTTGTCTATTTCGTAATTTCTTCTTCTTCAGTATATAAACAATAATTGATTTAATAGAAATATATTAAAATCTGAGTTTCATTTGTGAGTCCTTTGCGTAGGGTAAACAAAGTTCATCAACAGCAACTAAATTACGCTCGTTTTGAACGGAGTCCTATTCAGTAAGTTTATTTGGTAAATAAGGCAGCTTTGCTATCTTTCGTCTGTTGACATTAATTCTTAACAAGTTTTTTAGTGGTTCATCTGTCTGTCCATTTGCCGATTCTCTCATGTCTCTCGCGTGTAGCATTAGCCTCTAGCAGCCGTTACTGCTGCGCAGCTGTAGCGGATATACAGAGAATAGCAGATATTCAAAGAAAATAACGTCGTTTGCCAGCCTTTTTGCTCTGATGATTTATTATTAAGTAGCTGAGAAAAGTAGCAAATAAATAAGGGCATCTCCTTCGTCTGCAACCACCGCTACGATTGCAGTCACGATACCGGCACAGAACGTCCATCCCGCGAAAACACCATCATATATATATATATATATATATATATACTTTTGCTGCTTTTCAGTAGTCGCACTTCAGGAAATGATATTACTTCAAAATTTGATCCGCCCTTTGCTCTGGCATCACCGCATGTTCAGTAACATTTGTTACTCATACTTAATGGTCACAAGATGGACATCTGAATGAAATTTTAAAGGGGTCATTTGAAGTGCTGTTCGGTTTTCGGATATATAGAAATACTACTCAGATCGTGTATGCAGTAACTGCGAAAAAGTTGTTCACAATGCGTCATAAAAGAAACTATTTTTGTGGATTATGCTATGGGAAAGTCTGTCTATTGGACTTCAGGACACGTGCGCTAGTTAGGATTGGAAATCGGGCTTTTTGCAATGAGAGCCAGCCATCTGAAGGCTGTAATAGTTTTTTAAGATCTTGTGACCTCTATAATTATAATGCGCGATGTTGCGGAGGTCCATTGATTAAATTAGATGGTTCAACAAAGAATCAAAGTGCTTCTTGGTAGCTAAATTCTAAAGTAATTTTATTGCCCGACAACAATAGTTTCGACATAGCTTCGAAAGTAGGAAAAAGCATCTTGTAATTGGGTTGGGAGGTTCTTTGTTACGAGGCTTATTCACCAAATTCGACCTTTTTAGACCACCATTCATTTAAAGCCATGCAAAGTTCGTTGGTCGCAAAATACTCGTCGGAAATCAAAGAAGTCTCAAATTAGGTTCCTGACTATTTTAAATTAAATACGGCAAGCTGTTCCGCGTGCTGCCAGTAAATGGTCAGGGACCAAAGATCATGAAAGGAGCTAGTTTGATGGTTATTGTCTTAATATTGCTTAAGAGAATTGCCCGTTAGTTAAAAAAGCTGAGAGTATGTATATATATATAAGGATTTAGAAAAGATGGGAAATAACGTTCGTTGTTGTCAGAGTAAGAGCTTAAGGTTAAAAAAAAACTAGATTCGGTGAACGGAACAAGAAAAGGTTGCCACCGATGTATAGTAGTATGGTGAGGAAATGTCGAAAGCCGCCTGCCGGGGCAAAGGACGAAGGGGAACATGGTCCACGAAACCTTCAGCGCAGGAAATGAAATTAGGGATTAAGAATTGAATAATGTGGCAGCTGGACGCAAGACGTCGGTGCAATTCCCCACCTAGATAATCATTTTGAAATGACCATCCCCTCATAAACCAGAAAACAGCCTGCCTCCAGTCCCTGCAAGAGCTGTTAGCAATATTGCAATTTATTCTTTATTAAGTTATTGCAGGTACATGGCACATTTAAAAGCTTGTCAGAAATAAAATTGGTCTGATGTATAAGTAGATACTGTGATATTCTCATATGAACATGAACTCATTCAAGTGAGGCATATTAGGTACTTCAGTACGAGGTGGTGAACCTCATCTCGTTGAGATGTTCTTTCAAATATGCTTGTTTAGTTTTGAATCGAAATATGTGTCATTATTAATTATGACTTTTTATTTTTCGGATGGTAACTGATTTCATTCTCTGCTGTACAAGCGGAATCTGTAATATCTCAAATAACGGTTTCAGTGTTATGTTAGGGTTCAAATAATTTTCCTGTTACAAAGTTGTCGGATCTTAAAGGAAATTCAGAGAAATGTCTAGTATATGAAAAAGAGCTCTCAGGCGTAAGCTTCCATACTTTTGCAATGTGAGATCGAAAGTTGCCGTGTACCCCTATCATCGTGGTTAAGCTCTACAATATAGTGTATAATTTGTTCGTGGTAATCCCCGTTCGTTGACAGCACGTTCTAGTACGTACCAAAACTTATCAATATATGAACGACTATATAATAATTTATAGCAACTGCACATTGAATTAGCTAGCAAATCTCCTTTTCAGCCTACGTCTTTGCGGGGCATCCGCGTCACATGCGTGTTCATCGCAAGGCTTCAAGGAATTCTACAAGGTTTGGATTTCTATCTAGCATACACAATATAATGAATTCACTACAAACTGCAGTACTTGTTATTATTTTTTGCAGTAAAGTGCACAATTGCTAATTACTTCTTTTTCTAATAATTATATAATGTGTAAAATATGCTACCGAATTTAGCTTGTTGAAGCTTTGGAGGTAGAAGTTTTGGCGTTCATATGCTTAAAAAAGAGGTCTAGAGGCGTTAGGATCTCATCATGGTACGTCTGGTTTACCAAAACTTAAGAGTCCATAAAACGTATAGATAAAGTTACCCTTTTAGAGATTGACGGACCCCACCTATTTCTTTGCTTATGCGTTAGAGGTTGACAACCTTCACCGGCATTTGTTATTAACATGTAGTCTGCATTCTTAGCGTGACTGTAGAATAAAGCTTTGAATAGAATCCTCTTGCAGATAAACGACATTGACATGTGGGACAATATGGGCAAAAATTTGCTTAACGCTATCGCTAAAATAACTGGTGCCATAGTAGAGAAAAAGACTGTACCAATTTATTTGCCAAAAAATGTTATGTGGTCTAAATGAACTTACTGCAGTTACTTGAGCTTCAAGGAAATATCAATTAAAGGCATGGAACCCTTTGATCAAAAATGGATAAGTCGTTTTTTTCACATCGATAAGTAATTTATTTATTTGCCCCAATTCAAGTTGTTCCCGTTGAAGTAATCTCTGCTGGATTCAATAAACCTATGCCTATGCCCTCTAAATTTCGTTTGAATACAATTATCGGGGCAGCTTTCAGTTCCGTCAGCATTTTTTCAATTTTCTTTCTGTTGTGTAGAAAGCTTCCTGGTCAGATTTTTCTACAGGCTTCAGAATAGAGAAAAATAGAAGGAGGATAGATATGGTGAATATAGAACTTTGAACAGCAGACACATCAAGTTTTTTTTGAAAAAACTGGTATAAGATTAACGAAGTATGGACCCTGCAGTGTCGCGATGGAGAACTTGAAACTTCTAATCTACTACGTCTGACGGGCTTGCATAACTTTCTTAAATATCTTGACAGTTTTCCTTGGTAAACGCAGAGCCGGGCGATATGAGCTCATATGGAACGCTTTCCCAAAGCGGGAAGAGAACCGTTATGAGACCTTCCGTCAGGTTCGTCTTTTAACTAATATTTGAAGGATTGCGTCTTGCCTTTTTCGTCGTAGTTGCGCACCCGCGTCCGATCGCCCGCAATCGTGTAATAAACAAGTTTGGTTCTTCTAGAAATGCCAAAAAAAAATCGTGATACAGTTATTTTCGGATGTTCATTTGCTGGGGCACAAACTTTTCTGTAAACCTTTAGATGCTCAGAGGGTCGGCCAAAATGATCTGATATAAACCAGTCCAGATCTTTATCTCTTCTACTCACTCTTTTGTGATAACTCTTTTGCACTAGTTATTTTAGCCTATGTACGTTCTTATCGGCAATCATTGATACAGGCCCGTTAAAGTGAGGATCATTCTCAGTGGACCACTATCCATCTTCGATGAGCTTGAATCCCTTGTTTACTTGGGTTTTACTCATTATCTGGTTTCTGTAGGCACTCCGGAACATCCAGAGAATATCAATGCAGTTGATTTTATTTTTCATAATAAACCTAATGCACGCTTGTTGTTGTATTTGAGAAAAATTGCAGAGTGCTACTTCGTCCCACTAAAAGACCCAAGGTTTCATGAGGTTAGTATGAAATTTTGTCTGTATCAGAAGCCCTGTTGACTTTGTCAAAACCGACGTCAATCATAAGCGGTCGTCTAATAGCGCAAAATTTCAAACAACTTATTTGTGAACACAGGGCTATGTCATTGGACTATGTAGCCGCACAAGGCGGGACCAAGGTGGGGCTATAAAGGCAGCTACGAGTTTTGTGCAAAAAAATTTAACAGAACGAAAGGGACAACACTCTTCTTCATAAAAACATCTGTAGTTACCGCCTTTCTGCGGGGACTGCCACGTTAGGCAGGTCAAAAATCATGGTTTATCAACTGTAGGCTGACATAAAGCTCTGCTGCGCAGTGTGAAGCCGGCTTCTGCACAACTCTAGTACTGTTACATTCACGGGTTTGTCTATTTTTTCGTTTTTGTTGGTGGTAATCAAAAGCTTAATACGGAATTTCATAAACACAGGTCAAGAACACAATGTTCCAATGTCCGAAGGGGTGAATGGAACCATCCAAAAGCAGGTTGCGTCATATGGGTGGTATAAAACTTTTTGAATATATAAAATTAATTTGAGGGGTTTGCCGGATGTTCTAGTAATATCGAGCAGCATAGAATCTATAACAATCTTCCCCGCATTTGGATTCGTAGAAATCTAGTTTCCGGTACATTCTAAAATGAAACCCATGCAAGAAAAAGCGAGTGACAACATATCTGTATAAACAGTTTATCCCTTTCCGTTCATTATTTGTCATCGTACGCAACGCAAAGAGGTCCTCGTCAATCCCTATGAATTTCTGCTTTTAATTCCAAAGGTTCATCTTTGCAGAAAGGCCGCCTTGACGCGATTTGATTCTTCGAAGTTCTCCGTTGCAAGAGCTTTCCAAATGACAAGTATTCCGCACGTTGCGACCGAAGCTACTTTAAGGTCAAGCAAATTGAAAGCAGTTGCTCAGAACAAACAATGAGGCAGTTTAATCACCCATGTGCTTAACACTGCCTTCTTCCATTTGTCGCTTATGTGTATCGTGAAGCTCCTGCCATTTGCGAATAAGCGCGACCCCAAGTGCAGAAACTGATACACATAAATAGAAGGCAATCTGACGAGATATAAGATGTCAGGAACCGCTGTCCTGCTTCTGCTTCTAAGCTTCATCGCCTCCGCTTTGACCAGGTATAAGGTCACACTCAACTCCGTAACTGCTGCGTGAAGCCAGGCTAAGGCTTTCTGCACTTGAAACTTGTTCGACCTTTATATTACTAAGGCGTCTGCTTACGAGATGATTTTGACAAATTTCTTCAGCCCTTTTATTCAATAAATAAGGCCCTTTCGCATGATAGAGAATAAAAGTAAGTCTAACTTGCCCTTCAGAGCCAGGCCAGTTGTTTTTGTTAAAGACAGGAGTTCGGTCGCTCAGTCGTCGATGGTTATTTTGTTTTCCTCTGGAACCGCAGAAAGAAGGCTGAACCCATTCATAGGGACACCTAACTCGATCAGGACGAGCATAATTTTGTTTCTGGGCGTCGAGTCGAAGATTGCTTTAAAGTCGACAAGCACCGCGTATAGCGGATTGGCTTGCGTGGCCAGTGCCTTCTCTACATTGGACATTAAGATCCTATACACCGTTTCTGTAGAGGCTCTTTCCGGATCCCATATTGCTCTGTTGAGATGGCATCTAGCTTTCTAAATATCTGTTTAATCTTTTACTCAACAGGTCAGAGAGCAGCTTATAGCAGACACATCGATTCGCTGTTTTTCCCCATGATGGCGGTGTGGCAGAGTGACCCTCTCTTTTGGGGATTGGTAACAGGGTAGAATCTCTCCACTGGGCTGGGAGTGTGGCAGTATGTAAACATTTATTAAATAATATTATCCTGCACGGACCAGAATGACGGCACATTTGAAATGCTCGGGCCGGTTGCTTTCTTATCGCGTGGGCTCCTTGAGCCTTGCATTAGTTTTCTCACTGTGAAATCCTGACGTATTGAGGCCCTTTTCCCACGCTGCGGCGAATAAGGCACCGCACTTGGTATTGTATCCCTTAAAGCAAAGATCTCCGAAAAGTGATTTATGAGGTAAGAGGAGCTAATCGGGCAAGTCACCGTACATTAGCCACCTGTATGGTGGATGTTCCGCGTTGGCGATCAAACGGATCTCCAGTCGTTTAGGGTATTGTTCTTTTTCATCTTAAAAAGGGTTATGGATATAGTTGAACCACGCTACACTGTACAGTAGACAATTCCAACCAAATGCTGCAAATAGGTTTCGGCGTTTTAACAAGAGAGAGAGAGAGAGAGTACATCGTGGGTCCGTGTCAAGTGCTTGTCCAAATCGATGCGTCGTGACGGAGCTTGGCGTTTAACGAGACGCGACTTAAGCAGCAAGATCTATTGCTACTAATATGTGAGCGCGAATGCTTGCGCCTTGTGACAGGAAATTATTTTTACAATCAAGCGTTACCCTATCCCTGGCTACGTTCGTCATAATCATATCGATGACCAACCTCCTGCATGTCCTCGGAAAGTCGATATCGAGCTGGGATCGACTACCCAGCAAGCAAAATCCGCGAGCGTTTTTAAAGGCCGTAGTGTGATTCGAGTTTGGCTGGTCGGGGTGGGTGTGGAAACCGCCAGCAATGACTAGAGGAGAAGCAGAAGCAGAGAGAGAAGAGAGTACCTTCGGTACTCTGACGAATTTCTCCACCAGTGCATCAGTTGGGTTCGAATCGGCCGGCTAAACATAGGCTGCTATGATACCTAATCGCCGGCCACGCAAGACAATGACGTCATTCTTCACTGGGTACGGCGTGAAGTCGCCCATCTTATGACTATAAAAAACGGAAATGCTTCAAGTAGGATATCCTGGTTCGTTTTTCTTCTTTGTAGAAACACGATAAATTAAAGAAAATAGCTCCCAAGTCTCTGTTAGCACGAGGATGTCTAAACTCTCTAGCGTTTCCAGGACAAGAAGAGCAAGGGTTGTGGCGTCCTTATAGGCCGAGGCCCGGCCTAGCTGCAATCCTTATGATCGACCCCGAAAACGCGTGCGATGCTCAGAACCTGCTTCACGAAGTTCTCGAAGTGGGACATAGTGCGAACATATTATGCCTTACTTTAGCTTGACATATCAATATGCATACGTATACACTGAGACTGCTTAGTTCAACTTTAATTATGCATTTAAATTTTCCTGTAAAATCAACATCGACAAAAATCGGTCTCGTGTAGGCTTGAAATCTAATGGCTTATGTAGTTTCATCTCACTTTAACCCGTATAATTTTTATGATAGCCATGTGATATAACGCCTTCCATAAAAGCTACTATTAGTTTACCACTCAAAATGTAGCTATTGGTCGTCTTGTTTCTTTATAGTTCAGAAAAAGTTAGACAAAGTACATGTAAAATACACAGTTGTTCAATATAACACCACCTTTTGTAAGTATGACAGCGACAGAGATCCAGTAGCGCAAATTTCACTACATTTAACCATGTGTATTTCTAGAATAGTGAAAGTTTTATAATATTCAAGTCTGAAACCAACCCCCCTTTGCTAGGAAATGGGATGGCCTTTTATACAGTGTTTCCTTGCCTGTTGTCTTGCAAATCAACCTTTATCTAGATAAGGCCGTGTATTGAGCTTCTGTTACAATTTCAAAGAACAATGGAATTTCGAAGAGTTTGCCAGTCGTATAGGAAACATTGCGTTCTAAACTGCACGGCCCTATAGATAATAGATACATGTATTTACAGAAAAATAAAAACGAGAAACTGCACGGTAAATTGTTGTCGGAGCAGCCAATCTTTGGATAGTTTCTCTCTCATAGGGCTGCGCAACTGCCGTACATTTACTCTACAAAAAAGTTTTTAATGGCGCCATTGACTTAAATAAAAGTTGGTACTATCGATATAGTTTGAACCTGGAATAATGTAGAATTTATCAGATTGCTTTGACCCTGAAAGTTGAAAAGTGTTCACGTTAAAAACTTGCATTGATTATACTCGTCGCTCTTATCAGCCTATCAACGTTATACATGAAATTGTCCTATTATAGTTTTAAGAAAATTTTGCGTTTTCTTCATTATATCATTGCACCCGCCAAATTTCTATTCAAAAATGAATATAAATCTAGAAAAGGGAAAACCAAGTGCCTTTATCGCCAGTCATGTGCCAGCCGATTGTGAAATCATGTAAGCTCTAGCGGCTAGGAAAAGGTTACTTAATCCACCGTGGGTATCTATAGATAAAATATATAAGTGCATGAATGAATATCGCAGGTTCTTGCACACAAGTTTTAAGCTTAAATTAAGCAAAGGCGCTAGCCCCTGGCGTATGTTGTGCTCGCTAAGCCACTACACAGATCTGCCTAGAAGCATTGTTCTGATTTGGGCTCAAAGCGATGACAGCTAACTTGAGATTAACTGGAAAAAATAATTACGACCCTCCTCTATGAAGCGCATGATACGATCCAACAAGGTTAAGTTGTTAATTGTAAAGGAATGATAGACAGAAAATTGTCACAACCTGAAATTTTCGTTACCTGAAAAGGGATTGGGATAATCGAAACAAGTGAAACAAATCGTTTTTCTATTTTTTGAAGAGAAACTTGAATAAAACCCAGAGTTGGTCCTCTGTGATTATTCCGCATTTAAATACCTCATAAAGTACATTTTTTGAAAGCTATTAAATGACAGCAATGAGGTAATATTAGCCGAGGACACCCATGTGAAGTTTCCAGATAAAGTTGTGATAAGATAAACATACTGAAAAACTGACTATGTACACTAAGCTTCTGCGGGAGTACATTAAATAGAAAAAAAAAAAAAAAAACATATATCAGTACTTCTTTTAAACATTTATTCGCGTTGAATACCTCTTCAATGATTCGGCATGAGTTATTACCAACGTCTGACACATGTTTCTTCACCTTGCCTAAGGACATAGAAAAAAATCTTGCGCAACACAGTCTCGTGGAGAAAGTGTTAGGCCGGACATTAATGTAAATGAACCATAAACTGATTCTAAAGTAGATGAAATGAGTTCCCTAACTTTGTCATATTTTAGCTAACAAATTGATTTCAAGGTAATGTTGCCTACATAAAAGATGATATCTATGCAGCTTGCTGTTATACGCTAAATGTCAAAAGCGGCCTTTGAACAAAGCGCTTTCAGATAAACGTATCGGCTCCAGCCAAAATGATTTAGCAATATTTTATCATTATTATTTTTTTCTTGTTTCACCTAAGAGCTCTATGGAAACGCTAAATACTTTCAAATAGGATTTTTTTTTGCCATGAGGCAGATAGAACTGTGGCAGAACAATTGATGTGCAACTATGTAAATGACTTTGAAGTAGAAATATATGGGACAGTTAGTTTTTTGCTACATCGTCTCCCTACATTTGTAGGGTGCGAGAATAGGACATGGCTCCAGGACAAACTACAAATGTAGCTTCGCCCTTCTTCCCTTTATTAGTCACTAACGTTCTTTTGTTCGCAAGATAGATAGGGTCTAAATCACCCATTCAGTACCTGACGTAGCAAACTAAGGTTCATTCATAGATACTCAGAGTATGCAAAGTAAATTAGCTGTCAAACGCCATAAATGCATTGAATAAGGAGTAAGCCAACGTGAAAAGAGAAAGCATTCAAAGTAATAGAGGAACCACATACTGCCCAGGTGCATCATCGACCTACCTGCTGAATAATTCATGTAATCCCACCTTCAATGGAAAAGTAAAAATAAACGCGGGTCTAACAGATCAAGCTGATCTGACATGGAATATACACACTCAAATGTGCAGTGGAATATTATATCACTTGGAAAAATGTATCGTTAGCTGAACTCGGAGAAAAGATCTACTGAATCAGGTCTCGTGCATGGTAAATTTCAATTTAATGTAAAACACATCCCCTCATCGGTTTCTGAAGAAACACGTTCAGGATGTGTCACCTAGAATTCCCCGACATAAAATGATAATTAAAAAAGTCCACACTTTTATAGCCTATTTATGCATAGAGCTGTGATTTTTTTTAAAACTTTTTTTTTTCAATCGAACGACATTAAAAATAGGTGTAAATTTTACTTTTATATAAATTAACAAGCTAGCGATAAAGAGGTGCTCGCTAGCTCATGGACTCAGACAAAACATGACTGTTAATGTCGTCGATGTACCGCTCTCTCGCCAAGAGGCTCTCCAATAAATTCCTAATTTCTCATGCTCTGAGAATACGCTTCAAAGCTATATCTGATAGAATATTACTATTGACACACAGATCCATATTGATACTCCCTATGCCCACTCTGAAACGGATAAATGCATACTTCGGCTGGCAGAAAATTCATTAGATGGCAGAAACAGGGCACAAGAAAAACGACCAGCCGATAATACATTGGAATAGTAACATAGTATTAGGCTAACTTAGATGCGAAATAATAAATCTCAGAGAGACATTTTATCAAGATATCTTGAGACCAGCACTGGATGCTCAGTTCAATTTCTAGCTCAAAGTACTTTGGACCATGTTTACAGAACAATCTATTTTAAAGAAGCAATATAGATATGAACAAATAAAATTTCTAAAGTACACCGGGAATACTGATGAATCAAATCAATCATTAAAAATCTGCATTTTTATAGGCATGCTCAAATCCATAAGGAAAAGAAGTATGCTGTGTTGCCTATGAGCGATTTATCGAAACACGCCAGCTTCATAGGAAGGATATAGGCGATGCTGAAACAAAACTAAGGAAATCCTATATACAGTAAAAGATTTATATATCAACAATAATAATAACTATAGCAGATAATTGAAAAACGCGTGACGGCTTCATCGTCATCGTATATTCCAACGACGATCTTTAAGACCAAACTGATATAGACAATCTACAATTACTTCTCAGAAAGAACTGGCAAGGCAAATTACACCTAAAGATATACTATAAACAGTCTGATAGATAAACGAAATGTGTTATTTGAATGATAGAAAAGATAAAAAAAAAAAAAGCTGCTCAAAAGCTTGGAACTAAGAAGCGTTTGGGTAAAATCTGCTGACATTAATAACTCTAGACAAGCGTATTCACATATGCATTAACCACACAGTGCCCTGCTAAAATTTACTTTTACTACCGACATATATCCCAGTATTAAAGGTAACCGTAGCAATTTCATTACACAACGATGGTAACCTAAAAAAAAGTCTCCCACAGTACAAACCTATCTCACTTCTTGGCAAAGCCCCTGTGCCTCCGACAGTGAAAAGTAACACGGCATTTCGAAACAAATGGCAATTTATAAGCGCCCCAATTCGACACAAGAAACAGTGCCCTGCCGAAAATGATAAATTCAGAAAGCTCTAAGGAAAAATGAAATTCAATAGCAGTTTTCTTAGATTCATTAAGAACGTTCGACACGGTGTTGAAAGGTCGATTTATGGACAAGCTTGAAAAAGTAGAGCGATCAAAAATCGTCGAATGATATCTTAAAGAAAAGAAGCTTATAATAAATTTCAAAACTTCAAAAAGGCACTGTAGTAGGAGTATAAGCCAATACCAATGGATATGCCAGCGATACATGCATCGTGTGTAGATTTCACCCAATAGAGGTTTTCCTTTACCGTATTTAGACCTAAGCTCATACGACAGGTTGGTTTTAAAGAGAATTGATCGTTATATATATATATATATATATATATGGGCATTACAATATACCTGTGCAAAAACAGACTACGCTGACAAGCTCAACAACACTGCACTACATACCGTTAAAACGATATATATATATATATATATACAAAAAGTAGTGATGAATTTCAATGTTCGACAAAACAGTCGGGTAATTTGGTGGTGGAAAAGCTATCACCCACAATATACATATCCAGTTAGCGCGCTAACCGCCAACAAAATCGGGTCGCCTAAAGCACGCTTGGAAGGAACTAAAAAACTATACATTTATAGGTGTAATTCGTGTCCTAACGACATTAGAGGACAATCGAAGACTGACTGCGTAGTACAGAATAAAACCAACAACAGTGAAAGTATTATAGACAGTGAGCAACAAAACGTGCACGTGTTCATATCGGACGAGACGTGCTGAGCAATAGCTGATTACTAAGTCAAGCGCCACTTATATACTTCCGGGAAATATTTACTTATATACTTCCGGGAAAATAAAAAATATCGAGAAGTACATCTTGAGCTCCTCGTACACCTAAGCATGTTTCTCTAAAGAGAAACTAACAACTAAACTCTAAGAACTCTAAAACAACTCTCTAAAATTACTCTTGCTTATTCTGTCCAATGCTTGTTTAGCCTATAAAACTGAAACGAAACAAACATGATGAAATCTATTTAAAAAAAAAAACCAAAAACATTACTAAGGATTATTATAATTACCACCCTCATATTTAGTATATTTCAGATTGTTAGTCAAAATATTAAATGCTAACGAACTGCTATTAAGGGAGCGCTGGCATTTCCACTCATTTACTTCTTTATATCGTAATCTCTATTCGCTAGAAATTTTCGCTGGCGATCTTTGTTTGCCGGGCTTTCCGATTCGGGATCTTTTCCAGGAATTTCTTCCAAATGTCTATAAAAAAAAAGCTGTTCAGGCTGACATACATTCTAATGAGAGCATATTTCTTGAAAGGAAAAAAGCCTATGTAAGGAAGCGCGTTATGTATCATACTGATAAGGACCATTGTCTTTCGACTGACTGCTTAAAAATGCAGCTCGAAAGGTGAACATTTGGCCTAGTATTTTTCTAAGAACGCGATTAAATTACATTATGTAAACACATACATTAGCCCGAAACAAATCTAGAGTTGTTAATCATATGTATTTTGTTAAATGCAAACACATCTTGATGTTTTATTTGGGTAACAAGAATTTTACAACAACAAGCAGTATATGACTGTCTCGGATGCCCCTCTAACGTAAGCGAGGAAACAAGTTCAATGTATTAAACACAGGTACTGTTAACCCTGTAATGAACGGCGTGCCATGCGTATACTACGAACCGGCTCACAACAGCAATTAAGATAACAATTGACTTTCAATATAGTTAAACTGCGCTTTGTCCAAGTTGCTATTCACGTCACCTCTTAATTAATACATACGTATCAGAAACAAAGACGTTTTTTACATCTTCTACTAATGAGTCCGAGGGATTAAGTTCTAATTTTATCGACTTACCGGATACAACGACCCTGTAGTCAATCGCCCTATCGAAGTCTTTCTGACAAAAGCAATCAAATAATCCTAGTGGTGGGTTATGACCGGTGCAGTGGACAAGGCTTAATGGAAACCCAAATGTGTCCAGCGGGTGTCCTAATGTGCGTAAACTACATTACTTAAATTTTCCTACCGAAAAATACGAAAGATTTGAAAATTTTCCATTGTTTGGCTTTTCATGGGAACCTTGGATTGATATACTATTAGGATAACAACCCTTAAATGACTAGGCCACCCCTCTGCTCTTTGCTTTTGTCTTAGCCATGCTGATTTAGTCTTCACAAGAAGGTTAGTTACAATACACAGTCACCTCAGAAGCTACATGAGCCATATCGAACATGTAGAAGCGCTGTACAGCTTTCCGGATATCTGCATGTCCACCTGTCTTCCCAGCAGTGCAGTGTTTCCTGTGACTCGGCACAAGATCTCGTTGACACGAGCGCGTATCCAGGAAGATCTATCTTTATGTCAAGTCTAATGTCCCTCAGACAGGGGTGTGCCTGTTGAATTCTTCCGACATCAGCCATAATACAGACACGATTCCTTGATGTCGCCCAGGTACGCCTTCAAATCAAACGGTAATCCAACACGCTCTAGCGAAACTTTTTCGTCACCTTTTCCGCCGTGTAAACTGCTTGAATTGACGAGTCTTGAATTCGTACTTACTGCCGATAGCAGATTCCAACCTGTGGCGATCTGAAGCAGGCAAAAGCCTTCTAGCAATCAGGAACAGATGCTTATGCGATCATCTATAAATCCATGGTGTTGTATCGAAAAGTTTAGTTCACTGCCTAGGCCTTAAACAGCTAAAAAACGATAGTCGGCGGCAACACGACTCCCTCCTCTCTTCCCATCTAACGCTCTGCTGCAGACCGTAAGCTTGCAGCTTAACCGTTCATTTCATCCGTCCTCGATTCCATTAGTCCTTCGGCAGTTCGTCTTCGCTTTGTTCTCACCGCCTTCAATTGTAATGACGATGTACAAATGCGATTTATTTTTATTGCGCCTCATAGCAATACCAACGGAAAAATGTTTCATATATTAACTTTAATAGATATACATATATTACGACAACTTAACTGAGAGTCTTCCTTATCAGTTGTCTAACCATTTGATTTAAACGAAAAACATTTCTTGCCACTCACCGCGATCGCAGTTGGAATTCGGGATTTCAGAAAAAAAAAAGCCTCAGTTCAAAGATCTGCAATTCTGCAAGAACCTTCTACATAACGAGCAAGTCGCCGTTGTCATGTAGAGACCTATCTGCTTTTCACTTAACAACGCTCCATCCTTTGTAATCCAGCAGATTCAAATCTGGGCTGCACGATGGCTGATGGATTTCAGAACACGCTTACACCCTCAAGAAACAAGCTCTCCTGCTCTCTTGCTTAGAGGCGCATGATCCCCCTTCAGATTCTTTAGCTATCTATAATTATCCACCAGCTCTACAGAACACACAAATAAACGTTTTTGATAGTGCATTTGCCTTTCTGAAAGAAATATAATGGCATGGCGTATTCTTTACTAGATACTCCACTCAAAGCATAAACATTAGCTTAAAGTTTGCGTTTATCTACAGTAGACACATCCTCTACGTCGAGAGAAAGCCAGTGATTATTTTCTGCGGTAGACTTTGCACCGACGATCGTATCTTTTCGCCAAACAAAGATCGAACGTATCCTGCATCTTTGATTTGAAAAGACACTAGGATCAAACGACACCAATTAAATATCTTGTTTTTACTAACCTTAAAAAGTACCTCTCTGATTTTTATCACATATGATGAGTATTTGAAGATCGTCGTGAACAGCCTCCGATCTGGTGTGATCACCTGATCGAAACGAAAGGAATGCCAGAAATGCATCAATTAATTCTGGAGTTGATACTGCCTTTTCTCTGTCGTGGGGTGCTCGTTGTACTGCACTGAAGCCTACCTTTTCTGCACACGCGTTCTCATTTACGATACTGTACACAGTCGATCTGAAATACACCAAGGACATCTCGTTGACGCTTCATTCAATGCTGAGATATCGTATGAGAGTTGATCTTTGCTGAAATTTCCAAAACAACGCCCAGCAGTAAGCTTGTTGTTTTATTCCTAATATGACTAGTTTTTATAGTATTGAGACTAGCGAATAAGCTTATCCTTGCTACTGCCAGAATTTAATCCAGTTCGCTATATATATATATAGCAAAAGGAAAGCAAATTCAGAGTCAGCTTTAATATAATGTTTATTTGTGCTTATAAGGATACTATTGCACTGAATGAACTAATTAATTTAAAACTCGAAATTTAAGGTTATTAAAGTTTTAATGCTTT
The DNA here is from genome assembly GCF_002443255.2 of Varroa destructor. Taxonomy (NCBI): domain Eukaryota; kingdom Metazoa; phylum Arthropoda; class Arachnida; order Mesostigmata; family Varroidae; genus Varroa; species Varroa destructor. The sequence goes on from NW_019211454.1 coordinate 74,537,877, forward strand.
GAAGTTTTGGACGAACGGTTTCAGCCGGCCTAGTCCATCATTTATGCTCACCGAGTTTTTCAAAATATCGCCTAAAATAAGTGCAGTATGTCTTATGAAATCCCGCATCTTGCGACCTTTTTTAAAGTATTACTTTTCGAATATATATTTGAAATCCACGAGAGCAACGAAAGGCGCTTGTTTTAGTCTGCGACAAATACTGCGTACCTCTTGAAGATAGATCGTCCAGCCCAATCCCAGCTTGGCGTTCAGCTGGGATATAAGTAAACATTGAAGAACCTCGTCATCTGGCGCGTGATAAGTTGAGCCAGTTGCTTAGAGCAATCTCCGTCCATAAAATGGGTCGCGCGGGCTACTTTTTCCCTTAGATTCAACGTTCGGTGGGCATTACCCCAGCTTGCTCGTAAATTCTCTTGTTGTAGCGACTAACTTGATTCAATATGGAAACACGTCAGCTGTACTTTCCAAGTGGTCATTGCAGATCAGATCCGACCTTGTTCGTCTGGAGTCGTTCCAGGGACCGCAGAATCTCAAATGCAGAGCACTCCATTCCCGGTGTCTCACGCACCAAAAACATTTATTCTTTCCGCACAGAAACTATTTGTGGGATGTTGTACATGCTTCAAGAGCGTTATTTTAGTACTGCGGGGTAAATAAATAGACTGTACTGCCGGCTTCCCTATACGCGGCCATATACATGTATAAAGTACGGCATCTAAATTGGGATTTTTTCTGATGCTTTCTCTCTAAATAAAAACAGATATTTCAACGAACTTTTTTTTACATGTGCTAGAAATATTATTTTTAGCGGTTATGTTTGATCACCCACCACTCAAATTCGTTAGTGTAGCTTAAATAAACACATAAAAAATCCAGCGGAATTAAATACTGGACATATATATAGCAAGTCCCAAAAACTGATGGGGTCAAAATGGCCAAAAAGTCAACAGTAGGCAGAAAAATGCAAAAAGCTTCAAAAAAACTCACTGTTGGAGCTTATCTCGACGACCCAATCTAAAATTAATATTTTTCCTCCCGAAACACCCATAATCTCTATATTAGGAATCCACATGTATCATAAATGATTCTTTCAACAATTTTATTGAATTTTCGAATTAAATCTAAAGATTTTCCGGGTTCGTCCATTTTGAAGAGATTGGATAATAGCTCATCCACTTGTTTGCCGCCATGACGAGTTGGCTGTGATAAAGAATCATCTCTTTACTTACACTTCTTCGTGTATCAAGAAATTTCAAATAAAAAGGACAGGTTTTTTTTAGTACTAGGAATGGCGGATAAGCACATACGTGTTACTGCAAACAATTTGCCAAAGTGCGTACCAACTGAGGTGGAGTACCCTGTGTATATATACATATATTTATGTATAAGTCCGGATGATTTTGAAACGCGCAGGATCGATTATTACTGTTGTTTTGGTTAGGCAGCGTGTGTCTGGCTTCACGAGGATTCTCTGCGATGAAACCTCACGTTGCCGTTTTCAAATATCCCGAAAAGCAATCTTTGGGACTTGAACACTTAAGCTAGCACATTCATAGTTTGAGAGGACCAACTCTAACGTGTACAGATATCCACCTTTACCACCGTACTGTCACTCACGATCGTAAAGATATCAGCGCAAAATGGCGGTACCGCCATCTTTGCGAGCCATTTTGTCGTTAGTTACGTTCTCAGATACCTTTTGTTACACATCGCTATAATCATCTTTCATGTGCATAGTTAAATAGTGTTAATTTGTAAGTACACGAAAAACAGCAAGAGTGGGCAGACCAATATAAAGGAAATATTGATTTGTGAAAAGGGTTAACAAGGAAAAAACATTTGAGAAACAATTGAATAATCGAAGCCCTTCACAAAACTTAATTTAAACAAACAAGTTCAAAAATTTATAAGCAATTAAACATGATTTTTTTATTAATAGGACCGCGGCTCCAGTGCTATTAAGGAAATATTGACTTTGCTCGTAGACTGTGATCGTTTTTATCATATACCAACCTGTAACGAACACCTTAAGCCAAAATCTTTATCTATACGCTTACACATTTCTTATATCACTTACGTACTTTATGCAGACTAGACCGATGGAAATGCCTCTTTGTGCATTCATTTTCATTTATCTTTAAATTATCAGTGACCCTTGTTGATGTCGTTATGGAACCGTTTTACAACCTTACAAAATCAGCTTATGTACGATGGTAACGTATTTTTAATGTAATTAGAACAAGGTCAAATACTTACATTATCAATGAAGTTAATATCACCCGTGGTAATGCACGGTAAAAAACCAGCAGTAAGCATAACAATGACATATGCTTCAACTGTTAGTGTCAACGAGGTAACGTTCACATCTATGCATGAACGAGCAGGAAGACCAAGTAAAAACGTGCACACATCACGCCACTATTTGGAAGTGTTCTTCGACAACGACTGTGGCTACGGTGAAATAAGAAATTCTATAGGATAGGCAGACTACTCTAGCCAAAGGTCGTTGATACTTGACAGTACGTCCTTCAAGTGGTCGAGGTTCCTTAACTTCTTTTATCACTGCGTCCCATGCGTCATCATGTATCTAAAATGTACAGCGGTTAAACATCAGAAAACAATGTGATATTCGTCTTTGGTAGATATGTGGCGTCTATTACTTTTTATTCCCATATATAACTATGCGCATTTTCTTTTCGAATCTTTAAAGCACTAGTTGACCACTGCTTAAGGAGTCAAGCGTTCATAACCTTCGTAAACATAGGATCGCTTAGCTTAATCAAGGTCTTGTACGATTCACGGATTCCTTGTTGCTATCTGTGCCGGAGTCGAGACCGAGTAGTTGGCTCCCGTTTTTCTCTGGAACAATAACTTCTACGACGATGTAACTGACGCGTACCTCTTTTTCGTTCGCCAGAATGTGCTGCAGAAGTCTCGTATCTAAGATAGAACTAAGCAGTCTTCAGAGCTGTTTCAAGTAACTTTCTTCATGGATGGCTCATCAGAATGTGGAACGGGTATAGAGGATCCGTTCGCGGATGCTTCTAGGTGTTCCAGAGAAGTGAAAGAACTTGCATTAAGGAACAACTGTGGACTGGCTGACTTTTTGTTGCTGCTATTTGTGCTTTTTCTGTTTGAGAGTATTTTCTGTTTGAAACGTAAGAGAGCCCGGCTTGTGCGTTTGCTATAACCCCTGGGGATACTGAAATCTCCTGCTCCGAGGCTCAGTCTCATCGACAGAACTGCCGCGAGAGTTAGGTTAGATCGATCCTTCGAAGGTCTCAGCGAAGCTCGGCTCATGATGTGTTAGTTTTTTTTAACACGCATGAACGATTCTCTTAAATCCCTTTGAAAAACTTGCAGTTGTATTTCCCTCTACAGAAAAAAAATGCGCAGATAAATTCTCATTACTAAACTTTTGCGGTTCTAATACTCGCGCTTTGAAAAAGGCCTGGCTCGTAAAGTTGCTCCATTTTTTGCTCGGACCTTACAATGCAACAAAATAAATGTTCAGGTAGAGTTTCGAAGGCGTCACTTGAGAAACTGTATGCTTTTACCAAATGTAAATCATTTTGTAACGGAAATATTTTTTTGAATAATGATTCATAGCTTGGATTTCCTAAAACTTTGCAAAATGAAGAACTTTAGGCGTTACCGAACGAAATCCTTTGGCTTAAACTCAGCAGGAACTTGCTGATCAGTTGAGAATGGAACTGTGTGCACTATGGGAATCGTACAAAGTGGCAATGGGCTTCCTATGGATTGAATAAACAGAAACAGTATTAAATTGCAATCGCCTTAGAAGCTCCGCTTAAAAAAAAAGATCTTTTTTTTTTTCGTATCAAACTGCTCCTAGCGATAAAAAATATATTTTATGCCCCCATCTAAAACGCAAAATATTTTGGATTTGTGGAGATAGTAATAGAGAAGATTTCTCTCTATGTTTGCTGGGTTTAGCAAATGACCCTGCGGACATACTTGCATATATTTAACCGTAATTGATATGATACGACTGTAATATATGTATTTTCTAATTAAATCGAATCAGATACTATTTATTTCTCTTCAATATATGGCAAAAACTAGATTCTTCCTTGACGACACTTGAAATATCGGCATACGCCCAGTGTATTGCTATAGTTACTTAATATTTACTGAGACCAACTTTGCGAACCTTGTAACATAATTCCAAGAGCTACGTTAGCCATAGATAACGGAACTATGTCCTGCACTTTGCATGAAATTCTATAAAATGATTGCAACAGACGTACAGGACCTGGCAATAAAATCGATATAATGCAATATATGGGTACTATTGGTCAGTGTATAATCCTAAACAAAAAACTGGCAATATTTAAACAACTCATATCAGAATGGTAATATGTAGGTCCCAATTTTTTTTAAAAATCGTGATTGATCGTGAGATCTCTTAACTTAAATTTGCAACTGACCATTTAACTGTTTAATATAGTATTTGGGTAACATTGATGCTTCTCTATCTCATAACTGCGAGATACATAACTCAATATGTATCGAAAGTTCCGCATCCGATGTATGAACGCCAAGCTCATTTTGCGACACACCTCTCCTTTACTCTGATCAACGAGAAAATCCGTTGCAGGGACAATTTGGCGGATCCACACGATAGAAGAGTGTATTCTTCGTAATCTCTCGCCTCACTGTGTTAGAATAGAATCGCAATATTAGCCGCGTGGGAGTATGTGTGAACGAGAGTATTAAACATTACAGAATGAAGCATGTCAGACAAAGTTAGCTTAAATAGTAAAGAGTTTTCGAAGGAGTAAGTAGTACAGGGTTTTCTAACACGAACGTTAAGACCCACAGTTGTGGACGGTGGGTATACGAAGCCGGTACAGGTTGGATATCGTAATGGATAGATGTAAAAGCTCTCTTGTACGGGTTCTATGGCAGCAAAGCAAAACTGACTCAAATATTTATTGACTACTTTTTAATTGAAATAGCCCTATCAAAAAGATTCGAATAAAATTGCGTCTATTGTATCTAACTTTTTTAGATAATGATATTTCAAACGCTAGGCATCAAGCGACAAGTAAGATCGCCGACGTAGTTTTCCCGTAGAAAAATATTAGCAGGATTCAAAGTATTAAATCCTCGTTTTTCCACCCCCCTAACATAGGCTATGTTAAAGTTATTTCACCGTTAAAACATCATAGATCATGTATGTTCCAATTATTCTATTGTTTTTTTCTAGGAGGTTCGTTTGTGTAAACGTTGTTAAGGGTGCCTATTAGCATTTTATTTTCCTGCTGCCGACGATTAGGTTTGTCTATAAGGAGTAAAATGTATCGAGTAGTAAGGATTACAAGCAGTGCTACAACACGACACGTCCCTAATAATATTCCCAACGTAACTTCAAGTTTTTCTCGGTAATTCTTAGAACATTGGAATAGGAATTTTTCAAATTTCGGGAAATCGAGCTCAGGGTCGAAAAGATTCTACCCATAATTCCCAAACTGTCAAGGTAGAGCTCGTTATTTCTTACCAAATGCGAAGCATTCAGTCCTAACAAAATTTACCTCACTTAATAAACTGAGGATGGATTTAAGTCGCAAATAAATTGAAAGTCTTCAGTTTTTGCCGAATCAACAGAAAAAGTCCTAGGATTTTTGACTCCTTCTTAGAACCACTTACAATATAGTCTGTCTAGTATTTCACGAGATATCAAACGTTTTCGCAAACGATCAGTGTTGTCTAACAAATACAGCATATGGAAATCTTCAACTTTTTCCCTAATCGCTAACCTCAATCCTCGCTGTATGGTAAAACCTGAGAAAGCTTAATGTTGGGATACTTTACCCAAATATCTCCTAATTGTAAAAAGAAGCGATGTTTGTTCAGATTCATGTAGGCTCATATCAACGACTTTATTCTAATAAGTGAAAACATTGAGTATTCCCCAAAAGAGCTATGGAGTGAGCCGTATAGTTTCGTGCCCGTTTTACGCCTGGCGTAGATGTACAGTAACTTGAGCGTAAATCTGCTTTATTTTAGAATTTCATTCTTCTGCTAATTAATGATTGAGGGATCCAGTCGTTACATAGATTGTGGAAACTGCATTCAGAGCGGTTCTATTCCCAACCCCGGACTACCATCGTTTAATACAAATCAAATACAAGTCGGTACATAGTCGTCGAGGCTGGTGATTACTGAAAGTTCGTCTCGATGAGAGTATGGAAACTATATATTAATGTGAACTTCACTGTGTATGTAATGGTATAATTAGGTTCGGGTTGTACGGGTAGGGCCTTCGATTCTTATTAACTTGCTGGCCCGTAACGTTCAGACAATCAAGTCATTGCAGAAGAACACCTTTTTTAATATCAGCTTTCTACCGAAAGCCAGGAGATAGGAGAAACCAATAACGAAAGGCTTGCTATAATATGCTGCGCGCTTCATAGCCAGTGTAAAATTATGTTAATTTTGCAAGAAAAGGCTTGAAAAGAAGACGCATAGAATGTGGAACTATGGCCACTCGGCAGCGGACTGTATTTAGATAGATAGCAATGCAGCCTCTATTAAATTTCGTCTACAGCAGGAATTTACTCAGCTAAGTAGAGTTACTGCCCACAAAGCTATTCCGGATCCAATGCTCAGATAGCAATATTAACTTCACCCAACGCTTCGGGTAATTACTCTGGATGATGATACATAGATATTACGCTCTTTTCGGTGTTCACGGCACTGGTCTTCATTCACATTTGTGTGGACCAAGCTATGTGTAAAAGTTTATCTACCGAGACCTGAAGCTCAGTGTTCCAACTTTGGTAAAAATGTTCATCAATGTAACTGACATGTATAAAATATGCAAGTTTCGTGGGGGACTAATAGTAATAATATAATAATAACTACTATTGCAATCTAATAATTATAGTTAGTTAATATGATATAATGATATTCTTCAATTTTTATATATATATATAGCAGTACTCAATGAACACAATCTACACATTCGTCCGGATGCACATCATCTAGCTCGGGCCGGGTTTGCCTTAGGCCAAAGTAATCCAGAATACAGGCGGCGTAGGTAGAAATCCGAACTTAGACGTACTCTTTTCTAGCAATAGTGCAGCTGTGAAATGTTTACCTGCTAAACTTAGAAATAGTGGTGAAGTAATTGAAGTTCGAATTATATATTTTATACACTTGTTGGAAGCCGCCCGTTTAAAGTAATGCCTGATGGACGAAAAATTCAAAGTATTTAGATACACTCGTATCGAAAAAGATACGAGTAATAGGAATAGACGATAAACATAGTAATTTTCTCTCCTAATAGCAATGGTGGTTTTAGTCTTCGTCTGGAGGTCAGTACTTAAAACGGAATAAGAGTGCAATAAGCCCTGTACTTTTTCGGTTTGTTAATGTTACGCCTTGTTAAACGAAAAAGCGTGTAAAGTTTAAACGAAAACACTGATGCATGCTTCTACTCGACAATAAATATAAACAAGTTTGCGCTGTGTATAGTGATTGTTGAGTAAGCTATGAGAATAGGTGACAAATTACGATTAAACAAAAAAAAATCTAAATGTTTAATGGTTTAGTGTCGTAAAGTGCAGAGTTAAATTACAAATAGTTTGAATTTAACAACAAATAAAAAAAAAGGATCGAAAATTATGGATTTTATAAGTATATCTATTTCTAGCAGTATAAAGGTTCTGCTGAAAGCGAGTGAGGGTGCGAGCTAAGACAAAATTCCGTAAAACAAAAAGACTGTAGGTAATATTGCTAGTGAGATAACGTATATACGAGACCAATACACGGCCTCACCCAAGAATGTGACTCAATTTTCACCTCACACTTCACTAACATAAAGATACTAAAATATGCAACAACGACGGATGAATTAATTTAGTTCTGTATAAAACTTTTAGATACATATACGTATATTTATACATATGTATATGGATAGAGAAAGTAGGAGAACAGTGCAGTAAAATCATTGATAGGGGATCATAGTGAAAAATCAAGGAGCAGAGTTTGGCGCTTGCATTAAAACGAACCTTCATATGGTCCAATGGAAGCCCGACGCACACTATTTCTACAGATTGTGAAGGTTATTTGAAATCTTCACTAGGCGGCAAATATAAATTCTGGTGCAAGTTTTATAGTTAACCGTCACTATTGAAAACGCTTTCATTAAGCTCCAATATAATAAAATTTTGCGCTACAATAAAATAGAACATAATTATATTCAGAGCCTGGTAGTAAACCTAGAGTAAACAAATTGTAACCCGGAGCGTCCATTCTATCGTAGAGTACGTCCCCTCAATAAACTGCAACCAATAAAGATCAAATAGTCCGCCAATGCGTACGTCAAAGCACGAAAGCATCTCGAAATTCGAAATTACAATCCTCTACGGAGGATACCTTGCTGGGTTTATGCACCTTGACGTCACCCGTCTACTTGCCTTCTCCTTAGCCATTTATGTTTTTAAACCAACAAGTCTCGTAAGGTTGCTCTGAAAAAATCAGATAACCGTAGCTTTTATACCCCGAGAGCAACATCTTTCTAGTGAACGAGCATTATTGCAATGAAATTGTCCCTACGTTTTTCATATTTGATCGTCAGATGTCCCTCCTACGACAAGCTTCTGTGCTTTCTGAAGCAACGTCTTCATTCAGATTGCATTGTTTCAAAGGCCTGTCACAAGCGGTGGGTGGGTGGGTGGGCACGAACTTCTCGGAGTACCATTCAAAAGCAGGTATTATGTTAACCGTTTTCCATGTTGGTTGGACTTCTATAAAACGATCGAAGTATGCCTCTTCTGAACTCAACCCTAGGCCGCCTTGTATGTGCCTAAAATTAGAAAGGTAAAAATTTAACCTACGGCACCATCTAGGACACAGAGCATTGTCTCTAATTGTTGTGGATGGCACCCTGTCTTCTTTTCTGTCAGAGAAATAATCGTTAAAATTTGTCATAAATAAGCAATGAAGAACGGAACTTGTCAATGAGATCAATTAATTAATGCAAATGCTATATGAACGGACGAAATGTATGAGATAAGTAAATGCTGTGCGGACCGGCTGTTATGGCCGAAGGCTAATTTTACGAAGGACATACGATGTTACAAGTATTCCAGGTGGTATGGTGGTGAAGTCATGATAATGGCTAGTGAACAACGTAAGTTAATGAAAGTTTAACCAAGCGGAAAACATGCATGAAGCATTGAAACACAGTTAGTGACAGTTTTTATATGCTTATTATATAAATCATAATGAAAAAGGAAAGTCAAATTCGCAAAGCGATACATATATTTCAAAGTGTGATTATAAGCACCCGATCTCAAAAGATGTTTTTTTTTTTGCCCACATTTTATGGCCCTCGTAATTAAATATTTCTATCTAAAGGCTGCATTTCTAGACAAAAGTAGTGAATATATTATGTATCAGAAGCCAGCGTTTTCAGGAAGTATCAGCGAGAGCATTGTCTCGGTCGCGGAATACAAGATAGTATTGCATAACCATCCGACATAAGTTGATAATAACCCGCGACGGTTCCAATAATATATTACTATATTATATTGTTGTTTATATAAAATAACAGATCGCTGATCATGAGTGAGCAACGCTTACGAGGTGGGGTTGACCGAATTTAAATGGATCATTATTCTAATGACATTCAGAGACGCTAATATTGACTGTTGACTTTATTACACTCTTCGAACGCCTTCTAGGCCCTTTGTTTGCGTGCGGAGGACAACAGTAGCAATTCCGTCTCACGTCGACGCAAAAAAGAGACGTACATTTGCCCTATACAATTCTGGTTCTTTTGAAAAAACAGCCAATATGGAGCGGATTCGTAAACAACAACAACAACTATACTGTTCCCATTTTTCCTTTTTCTTATAATGTTGAAATCTCCGAGTATCAGCAGCCCCATTAGGGATATGATTTTGGATGTTTTAAGCAGCGTATACGGTTGAGAAGAAACGCACAAACGTCTTACCATAGTGTAAAAATGATAATATTTACTCAGAAGGTGGGATTCATTTTTCGTCCCCCACAGTAAGCATTTGTTTAATTTTTAAGGCCATGCGGTTTTATCGGATCCCTAATTAAAAATCTTTGGAGCCAGTCTCAAGACATATCTATCCACAAAATAATGCTAGCCTTATAAACCTCCAAAAGTTAAGAAACACTCAAATCGAGATTTTCAAAGAATTTTATGAGCGTGTCGAAGTCATTGTCAAAAGATATAGCTTTATGAACAGTCTGCTTCGTGGGTCTTTTTCCAATTTAACTGGAATTTGTAACCATTTCGCGTAAAACGTTCCTATTTCGACGTACGTCTACCACTAATCCCAGCTGAATCAAATGTATTATTTGAGAACCCAACAACAACTGTTTTGGCCGATGGAGAGGATCTACATCGTGTTCAATTTAGTTCTATCTGTAGCTGTTATTTCCAGTAGAAGCTTTTAATGACAAAACTAATCATTTATTTGACCTTGGTAAATACAATGCTTGACGCGCGTCACGTTGGCGAGGAGCTAACTACTAGTCTGTCTGAAGCCATCCAGCTAATTTTATTTAGACCATTATATTATATAAAACCATGATATAGAAGAACTATAAGTTAGTTTATAACCGATGCGCTCCTTATTAATATATTACGCAATAAAACCAGCGCTCTGAGCTTCTCGATGACCGCGTGCTTATGATTTGCGTAATGAGATTTATGGTAAGATACACTATGCCATCTTTGTACCGCCCCAATCCCGCCTAACTTACGGCATGCAAGCAATTAACATAATTGCAGTCTGTACAAAAAGGGGGCTAAAACCATCGGTCGAATCATTTTTCCTTGATGTAGTATACGATTAAGGCGTTATTGTCGAGTAATCATACTATACTTTTGATTGACGCGTCACGTATGCATCAGAAATCCGCGCAGAAGTTTAAGGTAACTGTTATCATTGATCACCTCCTTTTTACGCCATACCTCGTAATAGCAACCGCACCTGACATCGATTACAAATATGAGCACCAGTTTACGCCCGACTCTGTTCGGTACTACCACCGAAGTTGCAGGAGGCTTCTTGCAGTTGAGACAGTGCGTTCCACGTAGGCATCTTTGTTGGTACTTTTTTATGATACAAAATTATTTCGTTATAATCCTCTAACACGTGCTTCGGGGCTGCGCATACTGGGCGTATTGCCCATGTTCGGTTTTGTTGAAAGGCTTTTTAGATCACAGTAACTCATTGCTCAATAGTTACTCAACTTTTTCAATCTGCTCTTCCAAGTTAATACAACCGACTAATCGTAGAACGCAAAGTTTTGACGGCAGTCAGTCAAATTTCGATACAGCTAACGGATTACAGTTGGCCTTAAATGTTTTAGAGGACATTCAAAACCAAGCTGGGATAACGTGGCACAATTAGAAAAGGACATCTAGGAAAGAGCCAAACACTTAGCTGTTGATATCGAGACCGAGGGGTCGTCACTTGACCTGTATAGTGCGGCCAAATTCGATAGTCTACGCCGCCAGAGACTATGTAAGGGTATACAACATTTCCATACAGGCGCAGAGCCGATAAATTTTAGTTGTGCGCATTAGCAGGGCTTAAAATAAAACTAACGTACTAGTTTGTTCAAGCTAGATGGGACAAGGACGGCAATGTTTGCAAGGATAAAAATTGCTCAGTTCAAAGGTATCGTCGACACGGAGAGATCAGTTCTTCACACAGCGTCTAGTACTGTTAAATCGGGCTTCCGTCTGCCGGAACGCAATCAGTGTAGAAGTGGAAGATTCGTTAGAGGATACAGTAACTACGCCAGAATGTATGATGGGTAAACTACTGATTTTTTTCAGTAGCCCTCTCTATCCACTCTAGTCTGTATACCGTTACTAAGCATTATCGAAAGTAGTAAGACAAAGCGAGCTTCGTCTGTCCTTGCTATCCTTTGTTTAGCGGTTGCGTTTGTTAAATCGAAGAAAAACTTTGCATAAGTAAGGGATGGGGCTGCCTAAGATCTCGAAAGAAGGAACACAAAAGCAAGATCCTGCTTTGTTTGACTTTGCGTTTTATTCGCGCTTTGACAAATCAGCTTTTCCTCCAGAACTACACTTCAATACCCTGCCAGCAGATAACATGTCGTTAGCATACGGGCTTGTACGAAAAAATCGCGCTAGGTAAACCTTCTTTCTTTCTCTTAGCTACTACAATGTAAGTTCTATTTAGAAATCTGGATGCTTACTCCGACCTATGTCATATTTAAGTTGCAAAAAAATCCATGTAGAATACATAACGCTTCTTCTACCAAATACGTTCAGAATTATTACCATTCGATCAATACTGTTAATTTATTATGGTGAGCAAACGGTTGCTAAAGCTTGTAAACGTTCCCACAAAAAATGCCCATTGATGTCAAGTCTGTAAAACGGGTGGGGTATTCTGTAGGGCCCTCCATCCAGTTGATCTAGTTCATGGAAGTTTCCTATCAGGACGTGCTTTTACATCACGATGATGGTGTATATATTTCATCTTTATTATCTCGAATCGTGATCGAATAGGTTTTTGCGCTAGGTTCAGGTAATTAGCCCCGGTCGCCGACCATCAAGGGAAGATTGTCCAGTTAACCCTTCACTTCAAATGCTCCACCACACTGTAACTCCTGATCAATTTGCATGATTTTGCTGCGTAACATATGGATTTATAATTGCCTAGTAAAAGCAATTGAAGTAATTAATTGTTTCAAACGATCTTCCTTGAAGACTGTATATTCTGTTCGTACTTTTTCGGCTACTGATTCTGAATTATCTTTACGGATTCGGATCATCTTTATTAATGGCACGTTCCATTGCCGGAATGTAGCTTTTTTTTCATTTACAATTGCTTGTTTCGTTTTACCACAACTTTCCACTACGTTTTCCTTTTAAAGTTCCTCCAAACGTTGTCCCGTTTCATTTACAGCTATCCGATTAATTATGAGTCCGGTAGGTAGATCTATTACATATTGCCCCCTTTTCAAAACATATAAATAGAGAGAATAAGTTGACGTCAACGTTAGGTATTTCTTTGCTCACTACAGAAACTAACTGAGGCATGGTGATGAGGCATCTAGCATTGTCATTAAGTAACCGGACTGTGTGCCTTTGCGAACGGTGCGTAAGTCTCTTACAAAACTCTAAGCAGCGGGCTACGTTAGTTTTTGGTGGGATCTTATAATAGCAGATGTCCCCTGATGTTCATTTCAGGTACTACTACGTATGTATCTTACGTCCAAACATACACTGGCACCGAACTCGATTTCTTTCCATGGCGAAGCCATTCGTTTGCCTACACTCTATCCGGCGGACGGTAGAAATTAACCTACGTTATATAATGACTGTCTGTCCTAGACCGACTTTTTTTGCTGCACATGAAACACACTAGACACATTTTAGAATAGGCCTGAGGTTCATTCAGTGAGAACGCATTTTTTTACTTAATTTCCATATTTTCAGTAATTGTGTTACAATCTTGTAGAATGCTACATGTGAAATGTCAGTTTCGGCCGACAATGCTTATACTCATAGCTTTGCTTTCGTGGCAAACTTTCTCGATGCAATGCATTCTTGTCCTTCGAGTTCCAACATCTGGTCATCATCTAGTTGGCCTTCGACGTTCCAACCTCCGTTCTGGAAACGTTTTCAGTATCCATGTTTTTCGCTCACAAGTTCTTGGAACACTGGAGTATTTACCAACAAAATTTCACTTGCGAACGACAATCAAAGGTTGTTTGCCATTTGAAAGGCCCCAATTTCACTTGTGACAGCTTCAAACGTATGTCTGGGAAATTAAGAGTGTGCATGAACATCCGACGCTGCGAATCTGTCATTTGATTACGTCTAACTTATTCTAACTCTATAAAGCGTATATATATGGTTTCGTCCGCTTCAATCAGAGGAATCCGTTTGGGCAACTAAAGAGCATGATTGTTCTGAAGCATTATAGTGGAATAAGCGAAACCTGGATGAAGCCTATTTTGCATGGATTGCGCGTGGACTCGTGCCTTGAGCAAATACGAAGGACAACACCAGGCAGCGGTGGGGGGTGGACTGTAAACAGCTGAGTTATTCCACCGTAATAATGGGAACCATGTTCCAGGTTAATGAGATTCCTTTTAGAGTGAGAAAATCCTCACACTTTTATCTAAACCCTTCCAACTTGTCCACTAATTTTAATATTACCACACAGAAAATAAAAACATTGTAAGCCAAATGATAATAATAAGACTGTCATGGTAGACGGGCAAATTGATTAGTTTAGATAAAAATTCAATGGGCTATACGCGTTGTCGTAAAATTCCAGTTTGTGATGCAAAATGCTAGGGCATTGTCAAAAAGATTCGTTATGGGATAGATGCTATACAAAGTAATAGCTTCAACTAAATAGTTAGTGATCTAGCGTACCTATATATATA